>NC_047663.1:45758515-46096015 GCF_011762505.2 Arvicanthis niloticus
GACCTTGGAGGGTAGCAGATTTGGCTATTGCCTTGCAGGAAGTAATACCATTCATTTAAAGTACCCCACCCATTCAACAATAGCACCTGAACTATTGCCCAGTTTCTGTTCAGATAACCTTGGAGGCCACCTCCTCCACTAAAGAAAGACACTCTGGAAAGCTCTGAGCACCCACTCTGCACAGCAGTCAGTTCTAAGAACAAGAGTCCATATTCCATGTTCCAAGAGACACCATGACCATAAATGCAGGTAAGAGGCTGAAAGAAAGCAAATCCCTAAAGCTCTGAAGCTTTTATTTTTTATTTTTTTAAAGATTTATTTATTTTTTTACTTATATGAGTACACTGTAGCTGTCTTCAGACACACCAGAAGAGGGCATCAGAGCCCATTACAGATGGTTTTGAGCCATCATGTAGTTGCTGGGAATTGAACTTAGGACCTCTAGCAGAGCAGTCAGTGCTCTTAACCACTGAGCCATCTCTCCAGCCCGCTCTGAGGCTTTTATATCCGAGGCTTTAAGTGTGCAAAACTTTCCAGCTTTTTGGAGAACTTGAAATATGGGCATGAAGACATATCCTGCTACCCCGGAAAATCAATAGATGAAGTGTGGGGGGGGGGGGGGCTAGGCCTGCCTCTGGGCAGCCTTTCTCTCCCCCTGCAGCCCAAGGTTAAGGGGATCAATAGCTGGGTACTTGCTACCCCATAGCAGTAAGCCCCCCTTCCCTCTATCTGGGAAGTTCTGAACTGGAGCGTCAAAATTCAGTGTACTTTGTTTTATTACTTTGGGGGACTTTGACCAAAGTCCCTCGTTTTGCAGAAAGTTTAACTAACTGAGGCCCTGGTGAGGTCAAGCTATCTCTGCTATAAGCTACCTCCATATTGTGTAAAACAGTGTTTTTTTAGGCTGTGCCTTGCCTGGAGTGACTCCATTTTAAAGGTGGAGGATGACTCTGCACCTAGACTTGTGAACAGCAGCAGGTGTCCGGTACCGTCCACCTGCACAGACTGATAGATGATGTCTTCCCAGTAGGAGGAAAGGCACCACCATATTAATGTATCTGGGTGAGTTGGGGCTGTAGGAGCACAAGCATAGTAATGTTACCAGGAGAGCCATGCCCTGAGGAGTCATGGAAAAAGAGCCCATTCCTCTTCTGGGCCACATCAAGAGGAAGATGCCTGACACTTTGATGGTGAAGGGCTCCCTGACCTGTCATGTGATCATGTGATCACCTAGCATGTAAATCAAGTAATAGATAGGCAAAGACTGCTGGCTGTCCGAGAGCTTCAGTACTTCGGGGGGCCTAACCTACTCGGCTTGCTGTCTGTTCTGCTCAGCCGTCTGGACCCGCCATCTATCTGTGCTCTTGATCTTGTTCTGCTCTTTCACCTCCACAGCCATGCCTGAATCTGCAGCTCCACTCAAACCTATGAGCGAGCGGGACCTGACTACAGCAGCCCCCATGCCTCCTCTCACCTGCTGCTGTTTTATCAAGACTGAGGACCTTGGGCCTGCTAGAGCTTCATTTTTATTTATTTCTAAATTTATTTAAAAGATATTTTATTACACTTTACTCATTCACCTTTTTTTGTGAGTGTGTTCCTGGCACAGTACACGTGCAAAGGTCAGAGCACAATTCTCAGGAATCAGTTCTCTGTATCCACCTTGTGGGACCTGCGGATCAAACTCTAGTTACCAGCTTTAGCTTCAGGGAACCTTTACCTGCTGACCCATCTCTCTGGCTCTTGGTTTTATTTTGAGGTTATTCAGGAGAACCTTGATCTTTCTATGTAGCCCAGGCAGGCCTCAAATTCCTAATCCTCCCATCTCAGCCTATTGTGTAGCTTGTATTCAGAGGCAGGCAGATGTGTGTGGGTTGGAAGCTAGCCTGGTCTACATAATGAGTTCCAGGCCAGCCAGAGCTACATAGTGAGACCCTGTCTCAAGTTTTAAAATAATAATAATAATAACAACAACAACAACAACAACAACAACATGAGGAAATGCTTCAGCTGGTAAATGCTTTCCCCCCAACATGAGGAATGGAGTTAGGATCCACACAGTACAGAAGCCCAGGGGCATGGCGGCTAGCCTGCAATCCTAACTCTCAAGAGGTAAAATGTGGATCCTGGGAGCAAGGTAACTCTGCTTCAGTAAATATAGAAAAATCCAGGAAGACATCTGGCTTCCACACACATGCGGGGTGGGGGTGAGGGAGAGGTCTTGCCTGTCTGTCTCTTGCTTCTCCAAGGTGGTTTTGCTGAGCACTCCCTCCCTTTGAGTGTGTGGGTACCCACGTCTCCACATCCTCCCTCAGCAGGGCCACGATGTTTTTTCCGGCAGGCATCGTGGGCTAGAGGATGTAATTGCAGCTGTAGCTGTACAAAGCCAGGAGCCAGAAGTTCCCTCTTTCATTTTAATTGCACAAGACCAAATGTGACCCAACCTAGACCACATCTTGCAAGAAAGTTTGCTTCGTTGCATAAAAGACCCAGGCCCTTCTGCTTGGGGCTTTGTTGGTTCAACCGAGAAATCAATGGCCATGCTTTCTGTTTTCATTTTCCTGAGAAAGGGTCACGTGTAGCCTAGCTGGTCACAGACTGGATATGCAGCCAAAGATGACCTTAAATATCTAATCCTCCTGCTTCCACCTTCCCACTGCTGGGATTATGAGTACACACTTCCATGCCCAGATTTACACAGTGCTTCATTCTTGCTAGACAGACAAAACTACTCACTGAGCTACATCCCCAGCCCAGTGCTCTTCCAGTCTACGTATCATGTGGTGAGGTGATAAATAAGAAAGTGAAGTAGTTCCTTTTCCTCTTCCTGGTCACCTCTCCTCATCCCCAGGGCATCGTAGGTCCAAATGATAAGAGCTGAGTACTTAGCCTTTTGCAATTCTGTAGCAGAGACGAAGGTCTCGAAAGCCTGACTCTCCGTGCAACAGGACTAGAGTGCTGTTTTGGTTGCTCTTGTTTTGCTTCTGACTCAAAAGTGCTTTTCAATTTTAAACACCACAGTCCTGGAAGACTTTGAAACTCCAGTTCCAAGGGAGCTGACACCGTCTTCTAATCCCCCCAGGACACCAGGATGCCAGGACATCAGGTATGCATGTGGTGTACATGCATACAAGAAAAATGCATAAAATAAATCTAAAAATGTTAAGTTAGTCAATAAAGGTAGGCATGGTGGTACATACCTAAAAACCCCAGTACTTGGCTGCTGGAGGCAGGAGAATCAGGAGTTCAGTTTAAGGTCATCCTCAGCTATATAAAAATAAAGAAACAAAATTTATAATAAAAGCATGTTCAGTGAGGTCTACTGGGTTGGAGGTACCAGGCCAAAGGGGGTGTCTGATTCTCTAGGTTTGGAGTTACAGAGGGTTGTGATACCCCATGTGGGTGCCAGGAATGGACCCCAGGTCCTCTGAAAGAGTAACAAGTGCTTTCAACCACTGAGTCATCTCTCCAGCCCCAAGCAACTGTCATAAAAAGAGCAACTGGCTATACCCAAAGGCTCCCATTCTGTATCCCGTCTCAGGCAGCCATGCTGTGCTGGATCCTCTGGTCTTGAAGCACCTTGGAGAGCTCTGAGGCTGTCTTTGCTCTTTGGCCCCACAGACCAGCTGTTTGTTCTAAGGACAGTGAAGCATGTCCTTCTTTTTTTGTTTGTTTGGGTTTTTTTTCTTGTTGTTTGGTTGGGTTTGTTTGTTTGTTTGCTTTTCAAGACAGGGTTTCTCTGTGTAGCCCTGGCTGTCCTGGAACTCACTCTGTAGACCAGGCTGGCCTCGAACTCAGAAATCCGCCTGCCTCTGCCTCCCAAGTGCTGGGATTAAAGGCATGTGCCACCACCGCCCGGCTGAAGCATGTCCTTCTATCATGCCTGTCAGCCAAGGAACCAAGAGTCTGATCATCCGTTGCTTAACCAAGGGCTGTCTTCCCAGCTTGCAAGGCCTCATCCAGTCTGAATATGCCAAATAGAGCCAGAAGTACAAACACATTGTACTCAAGGAGCCCATGTGCCCCAGCCCTTTGCAAAATCCCACCTGTGTCTTTTGCAGAAGCCAAGAATGGACCTTCTGTCAGCTCTGAGCTTACGGGTGGGAATATCCAGGTGGGGCCAGAGTTCACCGAGCTTGTTGGAGGCTCCCACACAGGGAACATTCGAGCACTTATGCACCAGCCACACTTGGTCTCTAGGCTAATGCTGCCCTCTGGCTTGATCAGACCACATCTCTTGACTGAAACTGGTCAGCCTCCCAGTTGAGAGGTTGGAAAAGGGACCCACTGGTCCTTCAGACTTGCTTAGCTCCGATGTTGCCAGGCAAGTGCTGGGTATTCCTCTGGCTCTGTGCCACCCTGTGAGTTCCAAGGGCTCGTGGTTACTAGCCTACCAGCAGCCTCAGCAGCAAAGCCCAGGCTCTTGTGGCTTGCGTTGGGTTTCTGACCATTACAAGTACCTGGTTCTTGGCTAAAGCACAGCTTTTTCATTCAGTCCTGCTCCCTTAAAACAAAATTTAACAACAACAACAACAAACAATAAACCCGGCAAGGTCTTATATAGCCCAGGCTGGCCTCCAACTAGCCCAGGCTAGCCTCCAACTCTCTAGGTGGTCAATGATCTCCTTCAGTTCTTTTTATTTATTTTTTTAAGACGTATTTTATTTATTTTATGTATATGAGTACACTGTAGTTGTCTTCAGACACACCAGAAGAGGGCATCGGATCCCATTACAGATGGCTGTGAGCCACCATGTGGTTGCTGGGAATTGAACTCTGGACCTCTGGAAGAGCAGTCAGTGCTCTTAACCACTGAGCCATCTCTCCGGCCCCAGTTCTTTTTATATATATAAAAATTTTAAACATTTACTTTCATTTCATGTGCATTTATGTTTTGCCTGCATGTATGTCTGTGTGAGGCTGTTGGATCCCCCGGAACTGAAGGTATAGAAAGTTGTGAACTGCCATGTGTGTACTGGAAACTGAACCTTGTCCTTGGGAAGAACAGCCAGTGTTCTTAACTACTGAGCCATCTCTCCAGCCAGGCCTTCAATTCTTGAATTTGAGATCCCAGTGTCTCCGTCTCCTAAGTGCTGGTATTGCTGGCCTGTGCCACCTACCCTTCCTTTCTTTAATAAATATGGCAGATCTCTTCCAATGTCCTTTGAAAATAAGGACTTTGATCTTCAGATACTTAGAGGACAAAATTGAGTTCTATTTTTTTATGGCATTTTGTTGGCATGAATACAAATGAAGGAAAGAAGGGACCCAATCGGACAGTGACGTGAATCCTCTCCATTACTGAACAGAGAACAACCCTGAGTCCTGGAGGCTGGAGACCCCAAGGTGCCTTGGACATGGGCAGAAGCCAGCAGACTGAGCCAAGAGTGTTTCCAGTCTGTTGGCTGGCTTTACTGAAGACAGGCCAATCCACAGAAATAAGCAGCAGCCAAGAGGGGGTCTGCTTTGCCCTTGTCTGACTTAATTTCCATTTGGGCATCAGTTTACTAAGTGCAAAAAGAAAAAAAGAGAAAAACAAACCCTACCAAAAAAAAATGCAGGGTTGGCATCCATTGTCAGGCAGCCTTTGTCCTGAGGGATGCTGGGAGAGACCACAGGCTGGAAGCCAAGTTCTGTGAGGACACGGTGCCTCTGTGATCTAGGCCCCTAGGGGTGATGACCCTTTTCTGAAAGGACAACATTTAGATGAGGCCAATCTCTTATAGGCCCCATGGTCTCTCTGGACCTTGTTTGTTTTGTCTAACTTACCTCCTGATCTCTACAGATAGCCCAGCTGTTCCTCAGACAAAAGCCTGTCTCCAAAACTGGGCCAGGATGGGTCAGGGGAGAATCAGGTACTCTTTCCTTCCCCTGCTGGCTTTATTTTACTTTATTTTAAGACACAGTCTTGGTATGACACCCTGACTGGCCTGGAATCCCCCCTCCAAGCTTTAGGATATTCTGAATAATACCCTGGGGGAAGCATCTGGAATAAGATGTAAGATGGTGAAGAGTTTTCTGAGCAAGGCTCTCTGAAAGGCTCTGGGAAGTGTACAGCTTGAAGCTCAGTGTAGTGGTTCACACCATAATCCTAGTACTTGGAAGTGGTAGGCTGAAGCAGGAGAATTGTCTGGAATTTCAGGCCAGAAACTTTGTTGTTGTTGTTTCTTGAGACATTTTTTTCTGTGTAGTCCTGGCTGTCCTAGATCTAGCTCTGTAGACCAGACTGGCCTTGAACTCATAGAGACCCGCCTGCCTCTGCCTCCCAGGTGTTGGGATTAAAGGCGTGCGCCAACAGCATTTGGTCTAACCTCACTGCTCAAGGTTACAGGGATGGAGCCCATTTCCAGGATCTTAGCTGCAAAGTTCACACACACCGTTACATGAAAACTAGGTCCCTTCTAGGGACAGATTGGTTTGGCTCTTTCTTATCCCAAGAGCACCTCTGTTTCCCAACTAGGAATACCAGGGGTCCCAGACAAGGCCTGGCCAGATAGTATTGTTGGCAGGAGATTTATGGATAATTCTGGGGATTCTGTATGAGACAGAGGTTC
Organism: Arvicanthis niloticus; assembly: GCF_011762505.2. Classification (NCBI taxonomy): domain Eukaryota; kingdom Metazoa; phylum Chordata; class Mammalia; order Rodentia; family Muridae; genus Arvicanthis; species Arvicanthis niloticus. Next base: position 45,765,070 of record NC_047663.1, read on the forward strand.
ACCATCTTGACCTCTGCATCATGAACAGTCCTATGTTTGATTCTCCTGCAAGCCCTGCTGACTTCTGCACATAGCAGTGTTAAACAGATAAGGAAGGAAGAAAGGAAGGGAGGAAGGGAGGGAGGAAGGGAGGGAGGGAGGGAGGGAGGGAGGGAGGGAGGAAGGAAGGAAGGACTGGTAGGTTGTTCAACTCATGCTTTGAGAGTTGCTTGGTAGTTCTCCAGAGGCAGGAGGATGCCCTGTGTTGGCCTGTGACTGAAAGAGTTGGGAGAGATTGTTCTTGGTGGTCAGACAGAACTCAGACAGGTTGTAAATCAGCTACTCGCTGTGTCCAATTTGATGACTGCTACTCCTGGATTTCAGAAGCTTCTCTGACATCCTGAGCCAGCTGCTTATTGATCAACAATGCCAACAAGGAAGTGTGCCAAAAATATGTCCCCTTGGATTATCTCGAACCCTCTGAGGCTGGCAGCTTCATACTCTCTTGCTTATACCAGCAGCTTTGATGTCTCCATGGGTTTTCTGCCAGGATGGAGATCAGTCTTGAGAAGAGTGCTCAGAGGGTGGCAGTGTGGCTTCTCAGGCCCTGGAGTCAGCAAGTCCCAAAGCAGGCACCTCCCAAACTGCCCTCACAACAATCTGCACTGAAATGGGGCATGGTTGTCCCTGCCCAGCATCTGAGCTTTCTCCATGCCCAGTGAAGCAGGAGGCTACCATCTCCTTGGAGCAACAGCCACCTTCCTGGGCGTGTTTCCCAGTCTGACCAGCCCACCTTTCACACTCTCAGAAAGTACAGAGGTTCCTCCTCTGATTTGGGGGGTGGGAAGGAGGGTTCCAGTTCTGCTAAGGTGTGCAGCTGTTGGGACCAACAGGAGTAGGGAAGTGTGACGCCACAGAATGTCCTTGCATTAGACACTTGTCCAGTACCATACGCTGTGGATTTTGTAACCTAGTCCCACCGGGCCCTGAATGAATGAACAACCTCCCAGTACAGGCCCCTGTGGGATGTATCCTCTGTAGATGGGGTGATCCTGGCATTCTGTTCCTGGCAAGCTCCCTTCTACTCAACACGTGATTAAAAGCAAACCCTTCTCTCTCAGTATCTGAAAATGATGGGTAGAGAGAAAAGAGGACTGAACTTTGCTGGCAGATCTAGTCAGTCTGAATGTATATTTTTAAACAAATCTGCCCGAAGCAGAACAGATGTTGTTTGTCTTTGCAAAGATGTGGACCGGACCGCGAAGGTGAGCCAGGGAAATCCTCTGGTGGGGCACATGGCACTCGGTGTTGACCCCCCGGACATCTCCATGAGAAAAAAAAAATTGAATTTGAACACACCCCTAACGCAACTAGTTCCCACCGAAGAAGAGCTTCTCTGTCAAACCTATCAGGAAGGTCCACTGTTTGTTTGTTGTTGGGTTTGGGTTTTGTTTTGCTTTTAGAAGGGATCCCCTCTGATGGAACAGAGGGAAAGTTCCTGTGAGTGAATAAATTGTGGCCTCCTCCATAAGGGGAATCTTGACCCCTAAGAGAGCTGCTATGCTTGCTGGTCTCTCTTGGAGATCCAAACCTGTGGCGCGCTCAGAACTTCCCTGCCTGGACTGCCTACAGCCTGTTCAGCTGAGCGCGGGGTCAGGGAGAGTGATCGACGCCTCCGGGAGTCCGGAGGAGTAGGCCCTCTCTCCTCCGGGGCAGACGTGAGAGCCAGAGCAGGCCCTGCTGAGCCAACGGGCGGCTGGAGCCATACGAAGCGCATTAAGTATTAATAATTTCCAGTTGTTTGCTCGTCCTTTCCCCCCATCCCACCCCCGGCCAGCCTCTGCAGACTGGGACTCGGTTTTAGCTCTGGGCTGCCAGATCTAGAGATTATTAGCACCTTCCGGGGGCCGGGGGGACAGTGCAAGGGGGCAAGGATCGCCGTGGACCACAGGGACAGGGTGCGGGACCGGACGAAGCCTCGTAGCCTTGCCAGTGGGCGACGCGGCCTGCCGGGTGGGGGTGGGGGGGAGGGCGTCGCGGGAAGATCTGCTCCGGGACGAGCTGGGCGGCGCGCGGCGGGAGCGCAGCGGCCCCTGGCGCTTGGCCTCTCGGCGGTCACCGCGGCTGGGCCAGCCCCCGAGGCGGGGCGGAGGGCGGGGCCTCGAGCGAGCGCGGCCGCCGGCGACACCCCGACAACGCGCCGGCGGCGGGGCAAGGAGGGCAGCCCGGAGGGCAGCGGCCCCGGCCCGCGTGTGCGGCCCTCTCTTGCACTCCAACACTGCGCCGGCTGTGCCCGGCCCCGCCACACGTGCAGCTATGGTGGGCCGGCTGAGCCTGCAGGATGTCCCGGAGCTCGTGGACACGAAGAAAAAAGGGGACGGCGTCCTGGACAGCCCTGACTCGGGGCTGCCCCCAAGTCCTAGCCCCAGCCACTGGGGGCTCGCAGCGACGGCGGGCGGCGGTGGGGAGCGCGCTCCTGTCGCAGGGACGCTGGAGCCCGATGCGGCGGTGACCCCTGTAGTCCCGGTGAGTTGCCTCGTGCGCGGACTTCTCCCTGTCCCAGCCCACCCGCAACCCTCCCCTGGGACTCCCCAGCGCTCGCTGTCGGTGCGGCAACCCGCCCGTCGAGACGGCGTGGCCATCCCCGGGAACCGGGGCGGGAGCCTAGCGAGAGAGCCGGCCAGCTGGAGCCAGTGGCTGGAAAATTGTCATCGCCTGGGAGGCGCGGGAGCCCCGGGAGAGGCGAGCCGCGGTCTCCTCCCTTCGAGGTGGCGGCCCCCGAGGCTGCCAGGCTGCGGCTCGACCACATTCCTGCTGGGGCGGGCTGGGTGGGGCTCCCGGGACACGGACAGGGATCCCGTCCCTCCCTACCCGGGGGCCCACGCCCCGAGGCTTTGCTCCCAAAGCGGCCTCCCTCTGTCGGGACCCGGGAGAGGGGTGTGCTCTGGGCTCCTGGCGCAAGGCGGACCAGCCTTTTGGGGGACCTTCTGAGTAGTCACACTGGAGCCTTCAGGGTCTGGTAGGTCCCTTTCCCAGCCAGTCTTCTGCACTTAATGAGATCAGCGTCCTCCAGGTGGCCAGGGCTTTAAAAGTATTAATCCCTTTCCTTCTTTTATTTTAAACTCTTTGCAAGAAAAACTCCAAGTCTGTTTTGCTTTGGGATCTGTTCAGGTGGTGGTATTCAGAGTAGACCTCCAGAGAGGCCACATCCTGTCTACAGTAGAAGCTCAAAGTAGGACTAAGGGACGGCTGGGACTGTGCCTCCCAGGGGGCCATCAGCGGTGGTGTTATGCTTAAGGACCACAGTGGAGCTTTGGTGGTGTGGGGCTTTCTTGACCTACTGACCCTGTCCCAGCAAGGACCAGTGCCTCTTCCACTCCAAGGTGAAGCTTGCTTCAGTTTGGCCTTTCAACTCTCACTCATCTTCCCTGCTCTGACCACAGATCAGACACTCACTGTTGCTTCTGACGTGGTGCTTCCTCCACCTGACATGAACCTTGACCCTCACCTTTTCCATCCAAGTCCTGGTGTCCCTTCCATGCTTTCTCAGGCTTGTTCCAGAACCTGTGGCTTGGTGTCTGGCTTCAGTGTCTCTGTGTATGTCTATCTTATCACTGCTGCTGACCCAGTAGCACACTGACTCCCTCCCACACCTGGATGCCCAGGGAATTTCTATCTGGGGAGCAGGGATGGGGGTACAAAGGAGGCAGGACAGGGAAACCAGTATGGACACCTTGCAGAAAGTTGTCTTGGGACCACGAGAGAACTCTGTGGCCGCACCTCATGTACTCCCTCTGTCCACCGCCTTTAGCTTGAACTGTATCCCCTCCACCACAAGGTTTCACAAAATTCCATCATAGCCCTGGAATGGTACCCCAGCTCCCCACTCATGCTTTTGGTTTTTGCATCTTCTCCTGGTAACACAGTGAAGATCTCAGAGCCAACGTCACAGAAACATTTGCCCCCTTCTCTGTCCTGGGGGACGGGACTGATTCTTCCACACCCTGGCACAAATGTAGTTCTCACTCTTAAATTAAGCAAAGAAAATGACAGCTCTCAGAGAACCAGAGAGCACAAAGGGCTGCAAAGTCCCACCACACTATGTTTATCTCTGCACTGGAGCACAGAGAGGGACCAGAGAGGGTCACCTGGGTTTGCCTGAGGAGTCAAAGTGGCACTCTGCACACTGAGCTCTCTGGCTAGTGAAGGCTGGCATGGAACGAAGGCACCTCTGGGCTCCTCTGTAACAGTTGTGAGGACCCCCTGTCATGGATAGTTGCCCCTCCGTCAACCCCAGAGGCAAAGGAGGTGGGGAAGCAGGGGTGGATCTTTACCTTAAAAAAGAAATCCTGGAAGCTTTTTCTCTTGGCATTAAATTTAGCCTTTCTGTAACCATTGCTGGGAATTGCATGGGGGCGGGGGCTCTGCATCATTGAGGTTCTGAAGAGTTACCTTTGAGTTGTGGGGCTTTCTCGCCACAGGGCTGGCCATCAATCCTGATGTGGACATGATGGTGTGTTCATCAGGTCAGCTTCCTCTTCTGCCTTTCACAAACCTTTGGTGATGGGAGGGGGCAGCCCCTCCCCCCAGCATGCAGATAAGGACATAGGACGTGTGTCATAACTCTACTGTAGGCACAAAGTACATTTAGGATAAACAGTGCCTACTGTGCAAATGAGTGCCCATCACTGAGGAGTAGGGAGGGGTGCAGGGCTGATGTGGGATTTGAACCCTGACCTTCGGGTGCCCTGTCTAATGATCTTTCCATGACATGGGCCAGCCCTATCCTTTGTAGGACCAGAGTGTGGTCACCAGGAGATGGGTCACTCATAGCTTTATCCCTTCTCTCCTCTCTCCCGGAAGAACCCAGCATCTCTGACCCACTCGCTGGCTGCCATCTGCTCACCGAGACTCTGTCCCTTGTCCTTCGGCGAAGGAGTCGAGTTTGACCCCTTACCACCAAAGGAAGTAAAGTGAGTATGCCGACCTGTTATTTCTTAAAATGTTAAAACAAATTCCAAGTATAATTGTTTTTTAAAAGTTAATTATGAAAATGCACCGAAGACTATTAATAGTTTGCCTTATTTTCTTATCCTCTAACTAGTTACATATATAGGTACTCCATTACATAGCCAGTTAAAGTTTTGGGATGGGATCTTGCTATGTCTCGTTAGCTGGCCTAGCATTCACTATGTACCTCAGGCTGACTTCGAGCTTAGGGTGATATTTCTGTCTCAGCCTCCTGAGCATTAGGGTCACAGATGTACAGTGTTATACCTAATGTGGACGCTCTTTTTAAGTGAGATTTTGTGATAAAGTTCTGTCATGTGCTTTGTGTGTCTCATATACCATGTCATGGGGAGCTAAAGATTCTGTCGAATATTAATTCTTCTTTCTAGAAGCCACACATCCTTCTATTCCCCCCTCCCCTCCAAAACAAGGTGCTATGACCCTGTCTCATGTTCTGTCACTGGGTAAGTCCTCTGGGAACGGTCTCAACCAGGATTATCAGGGGCAAAGAGTTGTGGAGACATTCCAGCAAAGAGCTGTCTTTTTAGAAAAAGGAATTTTACTTTTGGTGACTGGGGTTTTGTAGCTGCAGTTTCAATCGCTTGAACACAAAGGGGCCTTTGATGAGGAACAGAGGGAGGTTCACCCACTTAGAGGTGAGCAGGTTAGGCTTTTATTCCCCTGGAGCTTGTATTTCTGACAAAACTGGGACATGACTTTGTGACATTAGCTCCCATCAGAGTCTTGTGACTCTGCGGAGAACAGACACAAAAGGCTGGCTTACACTCATGTGACGCTGATATCGGTGAAGCTGTAATATTAACGCATCCAAGTCGTTACTGTGATGTTTTCAGAACGTTTTAACCCCTCAGCCATGAATACCTGCAGTCCCAGCCAGCACTCGGGAGGCTGAGGCAGGGAACATGTGGAATCTAGGTTAGGCTGGTCTACTTTGTAAGACCTTGTTCCAAATAAATAAAATAAGGACGATGACGATGGCAACGACGACAAAGATGAAGATGTAACTGAGGGATACAAATGCCATTAGGTTTGTGGTTGGCTTTCAGTGATAGGATCAGATCCCTGGGTCTCCCAGAGTTGGCAGGTTCCCGAACCATACTTCTGAGCTTTAACCAAACACTAAGACCATGGCTAGAGCCAAACTTCTAGAAGCAGTACTTAGCAGTTCTGGAATTCTTTCTTCTCTCATTCAAGAGCTGGCTGACCATTCAGCGGGTGGAGAAGCTCCTTAGCCCCACACAGCAACCGACTCCACCTCCTTCCGTGACATAGCTCTGCTTAGGATAGATGCATTCAACGAACAGTAATGTCACCACATGGTGTCCCAGCCAGGTTTCTGTTGCTGTTTAAGCACCGTGACCAAAAGCAATTTGTGGGGAGAGGGTTTATTCCAGCTCACAACGTGAAGGGAAGTCAAGGCAGGAACCTAGAGGCAGGGACCATGGAGGATTGCTACTTACTGATTTGTCCCTCCATGCTTGCTCAGTTTGCTTTCTATACACCCTGGGACCAATCAGGGATGGCACCACCCACAGTAGGCTGCACCCTTTCACATCAATCACCAATCAGGACAATGCTCTGCACAGTTGCCTATAAACTTAACTGATGGGCTCATTTTCTCAGTTGAAGTTCCTCCTCAGATGACTCTGGCTTGTTCCAAATCAGCATCATCATCATCATCATCAAAAAAAAAAAAAAGTAGCCAACGCACTTGAACATGTTAGCATGCAATTACGCATATTAAGAAGCTGCTAAGTCAAGCCACTGGACGATATCATCTTATGGGACCACTGTCATATATGTGCTGTGTGTGATTTCATTACCCTTTGTTTTCAGGCACCTTTTATGGCAGTGTAGGCAAGTTAAGTCGTTAGACTAAAGGCTTCCAGCTTAGGTAAACTGGAATGGAATTCAGTCGCTGTGGAAATGGTAAAGCCTGTGTGCTGCTTTTAGGTCCCAGCTCAGGCCTAGAGATTTAGCTCAGGGATAGAGTTCCTGCTTAGCACTCAAGACCATGGGTTCTATCTTCAGCCCTGCAAATCCATTAGTCAGTCCATCCACCCACCCCAGTCCATCACTCAGGGACCTTATGACCCTCATGTCTGCATCTTGCTTTCTACTTCCAGGGTCTCTGGAAAGATCCAGTTAGGTCCTGTGTCAAAAGTGATTGGAGTATATATATGTCCCTCAAAAAGGACTCCCATAGACTCTATGCTACTTCTCCCTGATGCAGCCAAGGTCAATGCTTGCACCCCAGGAGAGATGAGAGGTCACACTTGGCCCCATGCTCCTAACTCAGAGGACAGCCTCATGCTGGCTTGTATCTCCCCACAGGTATACCTCCTCAGTCAAGTACGACTCTGAGCGGCACTTCATCGATGATGTGCAGATGCCCCTGGGCCTGGTGGTGGCTTCCTGCAGCCAGACAGTCACCTGTATCCCCAACTGCACCTGGCGAAACTATAAGGCCGAAGTGCGCTTCGAGCCTCGCCACAAGCCTGCACGCTTCCTCAGCACCACCATCGTCTACCCCAAGTACCCCAAGACCATCTACACCACCACTCTGGATTACAACTGCCACAAGAAGCTGAGGAGGTTTCTCTCCAGCGTGGAGCTTGAGGCCACGGAGTTCCTGGGTAGTGATGGGCTAGCCGATGAATGCTGACTCAGCTAGCTTGAGGTTGGACCAGCTGTTCATACACTGCCCTGGTCCCCAGACCACCCTGGACAAGCTGGGTAACACTGCTCTTGTACATCACCCCAGTCCCAGAGGATCTAACCTGGAGATACCTCTAAGTCTAGCCGGGGAAGATGTATTAAAAAAAAAAAAAAAATCACTGCATCTTATAATAATAGAGAAACTCAGCTTCGTTTAAATTTTTTCCAGATAGTTTTTTTTTTTTTTTTTTAAGAAGCAAGTGTGTGTGTGTGTGTGTGTGTGTGTGTGTGTGTGTGTGTGTGTGTGTGTGTGTGTTCTGGTGTTCTAGTTGGTTGATGCAGTTTCCCCAAAGTCTCAAGTTGATGAGAAAATAAAAAGGACAGTGATATCAGGGCAAGCTGAGGTGAGTCCTCCATTTTCTGATGAACAAAGTGGGAAAATCTCTGGAATAGAGAAGACAAGTTAAGAAATTTCAGCCATAGCTGGGGTGGTGGGGGCGGGAAGAGAGTTAACTCGGGTAGACCGTGACGCCCATATGTGCTCAATCTGTTCTGGGCCAGTCTTTGTTTCTGCTTCTATTTGTTTTTACTGTTAACCCAAACTCTTAGATTTATCAAAAATCTTTTTCCTGATATTAGGGGAGAAAAAAAAAAAAAACAACAAAAGGAGATGCCTTTAAAACAAACTCTCTGTCCATTCCGCTTTTGTTGGTTGGTTTCAGGCCCAGGCTCTGGTGCAGCCGAGCTTGCTTGGCATCTGGTTAACGTCTCCCGGGCTTCTGTAACTCTGCTCATAGGTATTTTGGGGTTTTGAAATACTTTCCCTTTTTTTTTTTTTTTTTTTTTTTTTTTTTTTCATGAGTCAAAATGCAGCAGAGGGCTCTTTTTGAGAAGAACGGCATTCTGAAAGAATGCTTTAGAAAAACATGCTTTGGGGGCTGCGCAGAAAGGGTTTCCACTGTGGGCCACGGTGCCTGAGCCCAGCTGCCCATAGGAGGAGGCAGGTTTGAATGTGACTCGGATCATCATGATTAAATAGGGACTTATTCTTAGGACTCTGATAGTGTCAAAACTGGGAGGAACAGGGTTTAACCCTGTTCCAAAAAGCAAGGACTGTTGCTCACCACCCAGATTAAGCTAAAATGAATTCAGGAGTAGGGAGTGTCACGTAGATCCTACAACCTTGCCACTGTGGTGATGGGAGGCATTTTCTTTTGTACCACGGTACAAAGTGACTATTGTGGAGTCAGGTATGATCAAAGATGTTTCCCAGCCAACTTCCTTCGGAATCCAGCTGAGCCAGCTATAATAGCACCAGGGGCAGCGCTGGGCAAGAGGGTGCTGCAGGCACCAACCTGCCCCCTGCTCACTGGCCCCTACCCCAGGCCCAGCCCTTGCTTCTTAGAATCCCCTGCCAGGCCCCACAGTGCTGGAGTAAAGAAAATGGCAAGCTGAGTTTTATTCCAGCATTGGAAAGAACAAGATGTACATATTTCCTTTGAATACATCCAAATCGTGTCAAGTGGGTTACCAAGGCTCTGCCTTCCCTTGTATCTCTGGGTCTCTGCGGATAGCTTCCATCTGTCCAGAAAGCAGAATTAACACACACTGGCTCCCCTGGAGCCACAGCAGAGACTTGTTATCATGGCAAGCAGGTGCAAAGATAATCACTTTCATCTAAAGACTGTGGCGATGTCTAGAGCCACGTCACCTAGTCCATGTCCCCTGCAGATGACAAAGTCTGTTGTACTTTTCAATTCATCCTTCTGGACACAGAGACTGCTGGTGTCGTGGTCCCAGTTGGCCAGGGTACAGCACAGTTGGGCTCACACTGGGATCCTCCAAGCTCCTCAGTAAAACTCAGAGCAACCAATGCTACTCGGCTTTAGAAAAAAACATTTACTGGCAAAGGTGGATTTTCTATCTGACTTCATAATGTTACCGAAGCGGCAAATATAATTTCTTTTTGCAAATACAGTTTCTAAGTTAGGAAAATCACCAAGGCTTTGCTCTTGCCCCTTTGGAGACACTCACTTGGGCTCAGAATGATGTCAGGAGAAAGTGTTGTCTTTGAATGCAGCAGCGTTGTAAAGGTGTCCGTCCTTAAGAGAAACAATTTTCTTCTTTTCTTGTTTTTGTCTTAGAGGGATTGTGTTAAGTTGAGGCAGAACCATATCAGTAAGTCGAAGCAATGACCGTGGATGTCTTATGAGGGTGAGAAGGCAGATTTTTATGTTGTTAGGCTATTTACTAGAGCCAGCTATGTGTAGCTGTTTTGAATCTTCTTTGATTCTCCAAACCTGCCTGGGAAGCTGAAGGCCTGGAAGCTGGGTGGTGACATACTGGAACACCCTGGTGGTGGTGTCACCAGCCCAGAGTAGATTCCCGATGGTTGCCAAAGTGGAAAAGGAGGTTTGTAAAACTCACATTCACCTGACATTCCTGAGTGTGCAGGTGAGAGACTAGCTGTGTTCCAGTGAAGCTTTTCACTCCATCTCCTAAGTTATGGCTGTTAGAGATGATGTGGGTCTCCAGAGATGGGTGGTTCTCCTTTCCATGTCTGAAAAGACTTTATTTGAACAAGCATCTTCTCATTTGACACTTTTCCTCCTTTTAAACTTAGAAAATATTTGACACACACCAAAAAAAAAAAGTTTTAAAATTATCTTTGACTTCTGTCCCACTTCATTTTTGCCTTGTGATTTCTCTGATTAACAATAAATGATCTAAGACATAAAGCCTGAGAATGCGATTGTTTGTTGTTTTTTACTTTATGTATGTGAGTACACTGCCATTCTTCAGATGGTTCTGACCACCATGTGGTTGCTGGGAATTGAATTCAAGTCCTCTGGAGGAGCAATCAGTGCTCTTAACAGCTGAGCCATCTCTCCAGCCCTATTTATTTATTTATCTATTTATATGTTGTTGTTTTAATAAGCAGCGTCTCACTATGCAGTCCTGACTGGGTTGGAACTTACTCTGTAGATTGGGCTAGCCTCAGACTCAAAAAGATTGATCAGCAAGCACATCTTTGTCTCCCAGGTACTAGAATGCCTGACCTGCTTTTATTTTTTTTTTTTTTAAAGTAAAATCATAACATAGCAGGGGTACAGAGGTGTTTGGCCTCGTACGTGCCATTTTTTCCTAGGAGTTTAGGGAAGAATGCTTGTCTCAAGAAGGGCTTAACAGGGAAAAAGATCAGAGAGGGGCTTCCTAGGGTTTTGTCAGTTTGGTCTTCTGAGACAGCATTTCCAGATGTGGCCCAGTCTGGCCTTGAATTTAGAGTGATTCTTCTGACTCTGCCTCCCAAGTGCTGGGATTCCAGGCTCTGCCTTGGTTTTATGGCTTTCCTTGGGCCAGAAGGTGAAGGGAAAGAGTCCAGAATTTCATAGCCTACTTCAGGGGAGGGACAGGAGGGTCAGGAAGAGGTTGTCCCACTGGGCTTCTCCATCTCCTACAGTCACACCTTAGTGTGCCAAAATACCACAGTGTGGGGTAACATTTTCTGTAACAGGAAAGATTGAAATGGAGGCCCTTTAAGCCTATAATTCTGTCTCTTGTGAGGTTGAGGCAAGAGGCTCTTGAGTTCAGGCTTGGTCTGGAATGGACAGCCAGCTCCAGGTTCTGTTTCAAAAAACAATACAGGTTAGGGAGGTGGGTTGTTGGTAAATTGTTTGCTGTACACATGTGAGGACACTGCACCTGTGTGAAAAGTTAGGTGCAGTGGTTCCCACATCTGTAATCCTCCTTCCAGTAGCCAAGCAGGACAGTTCTTAGAGCTCGCTGGCCAGGAGATTGGTGAGCTCTGCGAGAGACCCTGCCTCAAAAAAAAAAAAAAAAAAAAAAAGAAGATGGAGAACTGACTTAGAAAGACACCCAATGTCAACCTCGCCTCTGTGTGCACACGCACATGCGCACACACATGCATATGCACACACATACACACATATATACACATATGCACACACACAGACATGCACATGCATATGTATACACATATATACACACATGCACACACAAACACATACACACACGTACAGACATAAACATACACATACATGCACATGCACACACACACATATATACATTCACACATATATACATATACACATATGCACACACAAACACACACATATTACCCATACAGACACAGACACACATATACACACACAAAGATACAAATACACACACACAGACAGACACACGCATACACGCGCGCGCACACACACACACACACACAAGTATATAATAAAGAACACACAGAGCACCGAGACCTCCAGCCACATTCCTGCCCTGATAAAAAGAAAGGCCCTGAGCCTTGCTTACCTATTTGCCTTTGGGGTATGACTCAGAAACAAATACTCAGGAATGCATAATATCATTCCTGTGAGTTTTTTCCTAGTTGCTCCTATTTTAAGTGCAGGGGATTGAACTCAGGGCTTCACACGTGATAAACTATTACAGTTTACCACAGACAGTTTCTCTAGAAATAAACCTTAAATTTGGAAGTAAAGCAAAGATGCCATTTGCTCCATTGCCTAAAGATCTTCACCAATGAGATAAGGCAAGAAAATTAAAATAGCTTGGTATGAGAATCTCAGCACTTTCAAGGCAGAGGCAAGCTGATCTCTGTGAGCTCCAGGCCAGTTAGGGCTACAAAGAAAGATCTTGTAGTAGAATAACAACAACAACAACAGGAAGGAAGCCGGGCAGTGGTGGCTTTATCCCAACACTTGGGGGGCAGAGGCAGGCAGATCTCTTAGTTCGAGGCCAGCCTGGTCTACAGAGTGAGTTCCAGGACAGCCAGGGCTACACAGAGAAACCCTGTCTCGAAAGACAAAACAAAACAAACAAACAAACAAAAACCAAACGAGAGAGAGAGAGAGAGAGAGAGAGAGAGAGAGAGAGAGAGAGAGAATAAAATGAGGAAAAAGAAGAGAAAAAAAGATTGGCATGAAAGGAGTAAAGCCACCCTTAGTGTGTGATCTTTACATAGAAGACCTTGGAATACCTTTAACACTGCTGGCAAAGATCACTGAATGAGGATTAAATAGATCAAGACCTCAGAATAGCGACAGGTAAGAATTAGTTGTGAGCCAGATATGGTGGCCCAACATCTTTAGTCACAGTGTCACAGCACTTGGGAGGCATGAGTGCTAGGCTAGCCTGGTCTACATAGCAAGTTCCAGGCTAGCCAGAGCTATTTAGTGAGAAGAACCAGTTGTGAGCAGGCAGAGTGGTGCACACCTGTGAGCCCAGCACTTGGGAGGCTAGAGCGTGATTTGGAGCTAAGGCCAGCCTAGGCTTCATAATGATCTCCTTCACAGCGAACGGCATTAATTGTGCTGGAATTCCTGATTCTCAGCTGGGGAGAGGCTTCAGACTTGGGGCCACAGAGGCTCCATTTCCTCTCTATGTTCGCATGATTATTCTTGTCTTTCTATCCTGCTTGAAGTATTAGTGAAAATAGAAATTCCCCAGGTACAGAACTGCACTTTCGATGAAGAGATCTTGATTATTGCATGTAGGAATGAGCATGCAGGGACTAGGGAGATGGTTTGGTGGTTAAGAGAGCTTGCTGCTCTGAGGACCAGATTTGCATCCCAGTACCCACATCACATCAATCAATTTACAAGCTTGAATGAACACACACACACACACACACACACACACCCCACAAAGCTTTTTACCTAATTTTTAAATATTTATTCATTTTGTTTTACATGTGAGTATTTTGCCTGCAAATATGTACGTTCACTGTGTTCATGCTCGGTGTCCTTGGAGGTCAGAAGAGGTCATCGTAGCTCCTGGAACTGAATTTATGGAAGGCTGAGGCCCACCATGTGGGTGCTAAGAATCGATTCCTGGGCCTCTGCAAGAGCAGCAAGTGCTCTTAACTGCTGAGCCATCTCTCCAGTCTGTAAAGATTTGTGTTGTAGAGGCTGGAGAGATGGCTCAGCAAATAAGAGCACTTACTATTCTTGCAGAGGACCTGAATTTGGTTCCCAGTTCTCATATCAGACAGTAACACCTGCCTGTAACTCTAGTTCCAGTGGCTCTTGTTGAGGCCCGACCTTGGACGCCACAATGTTGCGAACCTTTTCTCTGCCTCAACGCTTTGGGGCTAAGTGCTCTGGTCAAGAGAGAGAGTGGGGCTGCAGGGGAAGAGACGTGAAGAATGGAGACAAGACAGGGTGTGATCAAGTCTCAAGTCTCTAGTCTCAAGTCTCCTTTATTGAAGGGAATTCTGAGGTATTTATACGCTTTTGCCATGTGCCTTATAGGCGCGTGAATACCACGTGCCTTGCAGGTGTTGATATGACGTAAGCCTTACAGGCATCTATAGCGTGGATAGCACGTGCACCGTGCGCCTTGCAGGCTTGGATACCACATGCGCCTTACAGGCATATATGGCCTAGATAGCACGTGGACAGCACGTGAACCGCATGCCTTGCAGGCATGGCTACCACGTGCGCCTTGCAGCTGGGGGCAGTAAACAGCAACACAAAATATGTGGGATATCAGAGTGTGCTTCAGCTGTTATAGGCTGTTGAAAACCAAATCTCTTATCAGGGTATATGGTTCCAGATGGCTGCAAAGATAATCTAGCCACTTTCTGCTAAAAGTCGGCTCCCAACAGGCTCTAACATGCTCTAGCCATCATGGGTACCTGTACACACATGATGGCCATAAACTCATGTACACACACACATATCTATTAATAAAGGAACCTTTTTAAAAAATTTTTTTCTGGAGACGGGGTTTCCCTGTATATCTTAGCTGTCCTCAACCTTGCTCCGTAGACCAGGCTGGCCTCTAAATCACAGAGATCCACTTGCCTCTGCCTCCCGAGTGCTGGAATTAGAGATGTGTGCCACCACACCTGGTTTTAATAAAAGAATCTTTTTTAAAAAGTTCATGGCATAGAGCATGGTAGCACAGCAATGGGGAGTGGGTGGATCACACACAGGAGTTCCAGGCTGGCTTGCAACATGAGACTCATTTATACTAGCTGTTTGAATGAGTGTGTCACCTATAAGCTTGTATGCTTGAATGCCTGGTCCCCAGCAGGTGGAACTGTTTGATAAGGATTGGTGGGAGTGGCCTTGTTGGAGGAGGTGTGTCATTGGAGGTGGGCTTCAAGGTTTTAAAAGCCCAAAAGATTTCCAGTTAGCTTACTCTCTGCTACCAACTTGCTGATAAGACGTAAGCTCTCAGCGACTGCTCCAGCACCATGCCTGCCTGCCTGCCACGATGCTCCTCACCATGATGGTCATAGACTCATCCTCTGAAACTGTAACCAAACCCCCAGGTAAATGTTTTCTTTTATAAGTTTCATGTCTCTTCAGAACCATAGAACAATAGATATATGTGTTTTGTGGCTCTGTTTTCTTTTTTTGAAGTGTTGGAGATTGAACTCAAGGCCCAGTGCATGCTAGGCTGGGGAACACACTGCTTCTAAGTGGTGGTAGTGTGAATACGGTGTTTAGTCTCTCCAGGATAGTGTTGGATTAACATGGAAGGTAACATGGAGCACGGGTGCAAGGTTTCTATTCCCTTTTGCAAGCTACTTGCTCAGAATAAGGTTGGGGGGGGGTGTTTCTTGGCTATGTCAAACCAATTGCTGCCAATGACAAATGCCTCTCCTCTGTTGCAAAGTGCTTTGTTTAGACAATTAAGCCAGGCAAAGAAAATTAATAGGGCATTCCCAGTGCCACCCCCACCTTCCCCAAAGAGTTCTCAAAAGCAAACGCAGTCTTGAAAAACTAGCTTCGTGAACTTAGTGTTTATTGGGATCCAATGCTTTGAAAAAAAATAAAAGGGTAGGCATGACTACATGAAAAGACACCGGGGTCAAAGGGTTAAGGTCAGCTAGGGAGCAATGTGTGTGGGTGAGGACATCACCAAGAGCCACACAAAGATGAGCTGATGTGAGAGCAAGACTCGGTCCTGAGCTTCACTACAAGCAAGCCAGAGCCAGGAGCAACCTGTGTGACAGTGTTTGGTTAAAAAAAAAAAAAAAGACACTGGCCCGCAAGGACAGGGTTTCTGGCTAATGCTAAACTCTGAGAGGCCTCCACTAGCACCGGCAGGCACAGCGGGCGCAGGGACAAGTTCCTGCGGGCTACTTCCGGTTTGGCTCCCAGGAAGCAGAAAGCAATTAGAGGGGCAGCTAAGTCCAAACAGACACTGAGCCATGAAGTTCTGAGTTCAAATCCCAGCTTTTCCACTTGTTAGCCATGTCACCTTGCGTCCCTCAAACTATAAAATGGAGAGAACAAGAGGTCTCTTCCCTCAGAGATGACGCCAGGATTCAAGAAGCTGATCTGTGGGAAGTGGTTCAAACGGTCCCGGAATGAGTTAAAAGCTGTGTAAAAGTGTTTGCTTTAATTATCTCCTGGCTTGTAATTTTACTCCCAAGAATGTATCCAAAGCACTGGAAATTTTCACTAAAATGTGCATATAAGGATATTCACTGCAGACTTGTTTAGAATAGCCAGAAAAACAGGAAACCAGTGAAATGTTCAGAAATGAGGGGGATGGAGGAGTCCATGAGAAGAAATACACTATTAAGTGTGACGTGAGTTTAGTTTGGGGATCAGATCATGTTATGTTTTTGTTGTCATTGCCTGGCTGTTTGGTTAGTTGAGGCAAGGTATCTAGTAGTCCAGGCTGGCCCTGAATTTACTATATAGCTGAGGATGACCCCTGGCTGGCCTGAAATTCCCTATGTAGACCAGGCTGGCCATCTAACTCAGAGATTCAGCTGCCTCCTGAGTGCTGGGATCACAGATGTGTGCCACTCAGCTTTACCACATTTTACAGACTAAGCCATCTCCCCATCCCCCTGTGTTTTACATTATATTAAAAACTGTATTTATCTGTATATGTATAAGACTCTGTGTGTGCCTGGCAGTGGTGGCGCACACCTTTAATCCCAGCGCTTGGAAGGCAAAGGCAGGCGGATTTCTGAGTCCGAGGCCAGCCTGGTCTACAGAGTGAGTTCCAGGACACCCAGGGCTATACAGAGAAACCCTGTCTCAGAACCGCCCCCCCCCCCCAAAAAAAAAGAAGACTCTGTGTGTACACACAGATTCCAGAAGAAGGCATTAGGTCCCCAGGAGCAGTGTGAGCTGCCCAACACAGATGCTAAGAACAGGACTTGAAGTCTCTGGAAAGGTAGCAATTACTCTTAACAATTGAGCCATCTCTCCAGCCCCACCCCCTATAATTTTAACGGAACCATTTAAACACAATATATGCACATCACTCATTAACTTTATTAATAGAAAAAATAGAAGAAAGGATGGACAACAGATGTAGTTAATTTCCTCAAATTAGTGTTTTACACTACTTTCTTTTATTTTATTTTGAAATAGAGTCTTACTATGTACTCCAAGCTGTCTTAAACCTCAAACTCATAGTCCTCTCCTGAGTGCTGTGATTATAGATATCTACACAGCAAAAGAAGCAGCAAGGCAGGATTGTCTTTCTTTTTTTCTTTTTCTTCCTCCTCCCCTCCTCCTTTCTCCTCCTCCTTCTTCCCTTCCTCCCCTTCTTCTCTTCCTCTTCTTCCTCCTCCTGTTTTCTCCTTCTCCTTCTCCTCCTCCTCCTCCTCCTCCTCCTCTTCCTCCTCCTCCTCCTCCTCCTCCTGTTTTCTCCTTCTCCTTCTCCTCCTCCTCCTCCTCCTTCTCCTTCTCCTTCTTCTCTAGACAGGGTTTCTCTGTGTAGTCCTGGCTGTCCTGGAAATCACTATATAGACCAGGCTGGCCTCAAACTCAGAAGCTGCCTCTGCCTCCAACTCAGAAGCTGCTTCTGCCTCTGCTGAATTAAAGTCATGTGCCACCACAAGACACATGGCTTTGTTTTGGACTTTTGAGACAAGCTCTCCCTACATAGTTCTGTATGTCCCAGGACTCAATATGTTGATCAAGCTAGCCTTGAACCTACAGAGATCTGCCCGCTTCTACCTCCTGAGTGCTGGGATCAAAGGTGTGCACCACCATGCTAGGACAATAGCTTCATTTTTCTATTTATCATGTGATCCTCAGGTATTTCCTAAGCCTGTGTTTTTATGCTATTTTCAAGCTGATAGCTTGTGTTACTTAATTTTGTCAGGTTGATCAGATAAAGAAACACCTAGGTAGGGCTGGGGATGTGGCTCATTTGGTAAAGTGTTTGTCTCTCATGTGTGAGCCTCTTGGCTGTGATCCCTATTACCTCATAAAATGGGCATGGTAGTGCAGCTCTTATCCCAGCTCTAGTGAGTTGGAGGCAGGAGAACTGAAGTTGAAGGCCATTCTCATCTGTATAGTGGGTTTGAAGCCAACCTGGGATCATAAAACCATGTCTAGAGCAGTGGTGGCGCATGCCTTTAATCCCAGCACTTGGGAGGCAGAGGCAGGTGGATTTCTGAGTTGGAGGCCAGCCTGGTCTACAGAGTGAGTTCCAGGACAGCCAGGACTACACAGAGAAACCCTGTCTGGAAAAACCAAAACCAAAACAAACCAAAAAGACCATGTCTAGAAACAAACAAACAACAAATACAAGAAAACACCCAGAGGATTGGTGGGGCACATCTTTGGGTGTATCTGTGAGGGCATTTCAAGAAAGGATTAACTGAGTGGACAAGATGTGCCCTGAATGTTAGTGGCTCTATCCCATGGGCTGGAGTTCTAACGAGGGCGGGGTGGGGAGGAGGGGAAGGCCATTTATCTCTCTCCACTATCGTCAGGTTATTTGTCCCAGTCCTGAGAATAGTAGCTGACACAATGTACTGTCATTTCAGAATGTCAGCCAAAGACTCCAGACTTTTAATGGGAACGCTAGTGGACCCAGCACAGCCATAGCGGTCGCAGGAGTCTCTGCATCTGTGCTGAGTTCCCCCACTTTTTCCCATAGGAGATGCCAAGAACTTCCATGTAGCCCTGGGCCAGGAGAGGCTGTCATAGAAAGGACACTCAGACTTCAGCAGCAGGTCACAGGCAAACCTGCCCTTCACTCCGGGGAAATGCTATCTTCATCTTCTGAGGTTAGGTGTCACGCGCACAACATTCAGCAGATACTTTGGAACAAAGGTAGCCTGTGACTCTCCTCACAAGACCTTCAGAAACAAGAGATTTCCCTGAGGGGACCGAACAGCCACCACCCAAACATTGTTCATTTAATGTGCATACAAATCAGCTCCGGATCTTTAAGCTACAAATCCTGACTCAGCAGCTTTGGCTGGGGACAGGGCAGGACACCAGTGTCTGCTTACAAGAGCTGGGAATAGGGGTTGGAAAGATGGCTCAGGTAGTTAAGAAAACTCACTGGCTGCCCTTCCAGGGGATCAGGGTTCTATTCCCAGCATCCATGTGACGGCTTACAACCATCTATAACTGCAGCTCTAGGGGATCAGATGCCTGCTCTGGCCTCCACAAGCACCAGGTAGATGTGTGGTGTACAGACACACATGCACTCAGAGCCTGAAGCATTGGTTTGAGTGGCTGTGACTAGGTGGGGTTGGTTGAATGAGGTAGGATTCCTTTCTGGTGGCAATTTGAGGGGAACAAGGCAGGCAATGTGTTCAGAGGCTGAATGTGCCCGTGGGCAAGAACATAGTGTAGCCAGGAGACACTGAGGAGATTATCACCTTAGGGGCTGTGTTAGTCAGGGTTCTCTAGAGTCACAGAACATATGGAATGTCTCTCTACATTGAGGGAATTTATTATGATGACTTACAGCCTGTAGTCCAACTTCCCAACAATGGTCATCTGTGAATTGGAAGTCCAAGAATCTAGTAGTTGCTCAGCCCCATGAGGCTACTTGTTTCAGCTGGCCTTCTGCAGAAGTAGATTCCAGCAGATGTGCTGGCAAGTAAGTGCAAGAAGAGCGAATCTTCCTTCTTCCAATGTCCTTATGCAGGTCTCCAGCAGAAGGTGTGTCCCAGATTAAAGGTGTGCACCACCAGGCCTGGATCTGGGACTGTTTTGTCCCAGGCTGACCTTGAACTCAGAGATCTCCTTGCCTCAGTCTCCTGGGATTAAAGGCATGTACTACCTTGCCTGGGCCTAAGTTTTTCATGGCCACTATGCCTCAAGATCTCCATGCCAAGATCCAGGTCAGAAACTTGTGTCTTCCAGCCTCAAGATCTGGATCACAGGAGAGCCCTCCAATTCTGGTCTGTAGTTCATTCCAGATATAGTCAAGTTGACAACCAGGAAGAGCCATTACAGGGGCCTCTATTGCTAGTTAATGGAGATTCCTGTCCTCTCGGAATCCCCACTCTACTCCCCAGGTCACTCTACACCCAGGTCACTACAATTCCTAGGAAATACCCTTTTCTTCCAATACCATTAGTTTCCAGGGCCTAGACTGAGACATGCTAGTGGGTGCCAGGCCACCTTGGCCTCTCTCCCATTGTACTCCAGAAATATGTGCACCAGTATCTCTGGGACCGACCAGCCACACCTGGGTTTGACCTTCCAACACCCTCTCTTCCACCCTGGGTAAGTCCCTTTCCCTGTCTGTGCCAGCTCCCTTATGTATAAATGGAAATCACAATACCCTTCTACCTCAGAGATTGCTGTACGGAAGAAATGAGATATTATGTTTGTTGAATGACTAACACTGGGCTGAGTCGTGGAGGTGCCTGATACACCTTATGGTTAATATCAGTCTTCTGGCAACAACCTGCAGCAAACCATATCTGTAACAGTTGTTGGACTAATGTCTCCTCAAACTTGGAGTTCTTTTATCAAATCTTTTAGGAGCAGTGTGATGCAGCAAGTCACCTCTTGTCTCCAAACTGCAGCTGTAAAATGGAGATAATTTTCATTGCTCGGGGAACAAACATGAAAGAATTTATAAACAATAAAATTGCTATAAAGTGTTGCAATTATAACTAAGGTGGGACCCAGAAGGAACACACACACATACATACACACACACACACACCACACACACACACCCGGGAAGCAGGAAGCATAATCCAGGCAGCTATGTGCAGCTCTGGAATGCACATAACGAGCAAAAATATTCAGTCTTTTTCCTCCTCCCAAGTTTTATTGCTATGTAATTAACAAAAATAAGGAAGCTGGAGAGGCCCATTCAGTCTTATCTAGCTCTCAACCCACCCGGCAGCCATTACCACTTGGGAGCACACAGTTGCAATATGGACTTGTAAAAGCCCTCTCGAGGCTGCTGAGACAGTATCAGGTAAAGGCCTTACTGGCAAAGCCTGAAGACCTGAGTTTGATTCCCTCCACTCCTCACAGTGAGGAAAAAGAGCCCACCCCTACAAGTTGGCCTCTGACATCCATAAGAATTCAGGAGAGCTCATGTGCATGCCACACATAAGGAATTATTAAAAAACACAATGAAATAAAAGTGTTCTGAGCTTGGACTGTGTATCTGTGATGCCTGTATAAAATATCCCTTTTTTAAAAAGGGATATTTTTTTCTTTTGTTGTGTGACAGGGTCTCTGTGTTGCTCTGACTGGCCTGGGCCTTGATATTTGATTCGTAATACAGGATGGCCTTGAACTCATAGAAATCCACTTGCCTCTGCCTTTCTAGTGCTGGGATCAAAGGTATACACCACCTCACCAGGCTATTTTATTTGTGTGTATGTGTGTAGTGTGTACTGTGTGTGTGTGTGTGTGTGTGTGTATGTCTGCAGGACATATTCTTGGGGAGAACTGATGTGAGCATCTGATTGCCTGGAACTGGAGTTGCAGACACTTGTGAGCCACCTGGTGTAAGCACTGGGAATTGAAGCCAGGTCCTCAGGGAGAGCAGCCAGTGTTCTTCGCTGCTGTGTTCTCTATCTGTCCTCTAGGGTCACTGCATACACAGAACACACACACATACAAGCAGACCAAACACCATACACATTAATAAAAAAAAAAAAAAAAAAAAAACCAACCAAACAAACTTTTTCCACTTCTTAAAATGAGCTTGAATTTGGGGTTTTCCAGCCTTCAAGAAGAGCAAGGTGACAGACAAGTATGTTCAGCTGATGGCCAAGGAGGCTGGGTGGCTGTTGCCACATGACAAAATTATCCCTAAATGCAGTGACTTAAAATGACCTTATTAAGGGCTGGAGAGATGGCTTTGTGCTTAAGAGCACTGCCTGTCCTTCCAGGAGATCAGGGTTCAATTCCCAGCACTCACATGGCAATTGACAGCTGTCCCTAATTCTAGTTCCAGGGGATCCAAGACACACACCTAGACACAGGCAAAGCATGTACACTAAAAATAAACATTAAAAAACAACAGCCTCGCCAGGCAGTGGTGGCGCACGCCTTTAATCCCAGCACTTGGGAGGCAGAGGCAGGTGGATTTCTGAGTTCGAGGCCAGCCTGGTCTACAGAGTGAGTTCCAGGACATCCAGGGCTACACAGAGAAACCCTGTCTTGAAAAACAAAAACAAAAACAAAAACAAAACAAAACAAAACAAAACAAATATAGCCTCGGCCAAGGGGTGGTGTACACCTTTGATCCCAGCACTTAGGAGGCAGAGGCAGGTGGATTTCTGAGTTCAAGTCCAGCTTGGTCTACAGAGTGAGTTCCAGGATAGTCAAGGCTACACAGAGAACCCCTGTCTTGGAAAAAATAAAAACAATTAACCCCACAAAAATAACCAAAACACCAAACTTATTAAACCTAGGTTTGTGACCCATGCCTGTAATTCCAACTGCTTGGGAGACTGAAGTGGAAAGATCACTTGAGTCCAAGACTCTGAGGCAACACACCAAGATCTTATCTCAAACACCATGACATCGGAGGAACTGGAGATGACTCAGTGGCTAAACATTTGCCCTGCAAGTAAAAAGACCAGAGTTCCCATCCCAGCACCCACATAAAAGCCAGCAGGGTGCTTGGGCTCTGTGAGAGGTCCTGACTCAGGAGACTGAGTGGAAAGCTGATTGAAGACTTGTGACATCAACCTCTGGCCTACACAAACACACACACTCACATACTTGTATGCCTACAAACATGCAAACATGCATACACATATACATGCATATCACACATACAAACAGATACAGTAAAAACAAAACAATCATAAGCAGAAGAAGTCCCCATCTTTATTGTGATGTAATTTCTGTGGGCTGGGAACTGGGTACAGCCAGATGGCTGCCTGTGGCTCTGTTTCTGGCCCTGGCTCTGCTTCTGGTCTCTAGGCTGTAACCAAGATACCAGCCACAGTTGCAGGCTTCTCAAGGCTTGGCTCTGGTGACCCATTTCCAGGCTCACCTTGTGATTGACAGTAGCCTTGGGTCCTCTTGCTGTTGGTGAAGACAACAGCTCCTTTCCATATGGACTCCCTTTGGGTGACCAGCTATCTGACTGTTTGTATTCCCCAGAGCAGGAACCTCGAGAAAGAGCATGTGGCCCATGGTGCCACAGCCTACGTATATCTGACAGTCATCAACAGACTTTGTTTTTAAATCTTTGTAAGTACATTCATTTATTTATATGTGTACAACACACAGGGTAGGAGGACAGAGAGTGACTTGTGAGATTTGGTTCTCTCCTCCCGGGTCCTGGGGACTTGAACTCAGGTCTCATGTTTGGCAGCAGGTGCCTTTACTCACTGAGCTAAATTGCCCACCCCATTTTCTATTCTTTAGACAGAGCCAAAGGGTTTAGCCTGGGTTGAAGCATGTGCTAGATCGAGGCAGAGGGCACCAGGGGACAACTACTATACAAGACTGGAAATCAGTGTCACCCTTAAGATGTACAAGGGGTTCATAGGAGTACCACTTTCCCAGCCTCGATCCTAATACTGGTGTGTGGGTAAAGGGCCAGTCTTCTGATCTGTGAGTCAGGGTGAGCTGGTGTGGCCTGCCTTAAAGGTTGGGACACTACCTCCACCCAACCATCAGACAGTTATTATACAGACCCAGGCAGCAGAACATTGTTACTCTTCAGGAAATAGGCTCTTGGCATTGGCCAAGGGTCAGTTACTCTGGAGTTAAGCATGCTATGCAAGCCACTCCTACAACCATTGATCAGGCCTTTCAAAAACAAACAAGCAGAGGCAGGAGGATTGTGAGTTTGAGGACAGGCTAGGCTGCGTAAGGAAATTCAAACTAATAATCTCAATCTAAAATTTCAAACTAATAAAACAATAACAATCCTTTGTTATTGGGAGGGCAGCAGATGAAGACCATATTTGGCATCTCTCTAGGGCAATGTTCTAACCATCTGCTCAGATCACGCAGGGGGGCAACACCTCCCCACACTCTGCATCCACGAAGTACTCCATTCCCTTGACTGCTACGGTTCTCCCAGTGATGGACACATGACCTTTGCAAGGCTGGAAAGCTTTGGGGCTGATAGGACAGTGGATGGGTGTTGGGGGCCGACTTTTAGCAGAAAGCGGCTATCAGCTTTGCAGCCATCTTGAGCCATATACCCTGACATGAGACTTGGATTACAATAGCCTACAACAGCTGAGCACACTCCGATAATCTTGGTTTAGATACCTTGGGTGTGTGAGATTAAAGGTGTGTAACTTAAGAGTGTAATTTAGAAGTGTAGAGATCAGATTTAGAGACAAGACCTAAGGGCATGATTAAAGGTGTGACCAAAAGGCATGGCTTAGAAGTGAGACATATAAAGGCGAGAGGCAGACAGAAGAGAGATGAGAGAATCAGACACTTTAGAGAGAATGAGACACTTTAGGAGACACTTCAGAGAGTACAACTTGGAGTAGGAATTAGGCATTAGGTAGCAGGCACTTGGAAGAGAACTTGGAAGAAGTAACTTGGAACTTGGAGGCACTAGGAACTAGGGACTAGGAACTTAGGACTTAAGACTTGGACTAGGCCAGGCGGTGGTGGCGCACGCCTTTAATCCCAGCACTTGGGAGGCAGAGGCAGGCGGATTTCTGAGTTTGAGGCCAGCCTGGTCTACAGAGTGAGTTCCAGGACAGCCAGGGCTACACAGAGAAACCCTGTCTCGAAAAACCAAAAAAAAAAAAAAAAAAAAAAAAAAAAAAAGACTTGGACTAAGAAGAAAGACTGAAGAATAAACGGTATAGAATCACACTCTGTCTGGTCTCCATTCTTCGAGTCCATCCTCTCTCTCTTGCTGAACCCCGACCCTCGGACTGGAGCGGCAGCTTGGGCCGGGATACAGTAGCCGCCCAAATGCAGGGCAGCCCCGGCCTCAACATTTTGCTCAGGCCTCGACATTTTTTTTTTGGCGCCCAAACAGGGACTCCAGCCTAGGCCCCAACATTTTTGGTGCCTGAACGTGGGACTAGTGCAGTTCTCAACAGATGGGGACAGAGGATTCGGGCATTCTTCTTCACAGAACTATAAAGACATCAGAGGTTGCCTTTGCTAGTCTGTGACAGCCCAACCTAAACCTGAAGCAAATACAGAGGTGATAGAGGGGTGGTATGGATTGAGAGAAACAACCTCCTGGATCCAACTGTGCCTGAAGCCATTCAACCCTGAATGCTGATGGCCCCATAAACTAGTTACCTCTTCATCTCAACTAGTTCTCAGCCTGTTTTTCTACTTGCTGCCACTGGAGGAGTCCTCACCAAAGTGGTTGGAGCTGGAGACATTTCTGTCTGCTGGGAACATTAATCCTTACCCACTTCCTAGAAGACTTACGGACTTACAGACTCCTAGAAGCTAGAAGGTACCAGAACATATCCCATCTGGGGAAAAACCCTCCCCAAAACAGAACATCACTGAGGGAAGACAGGAACTGAAGCAGAGGTCATGGAGGAGTACTGCTTACTGACTTGCTTGCTCCCCATAGTTTGCTCAGAACATTTGGTTTTTTTTTTTAATGCACTCGGTGACATTTGCCCTAGGGTGCTACTACCCACAATGGGCTGGACCCTCTCATATCAATCGCCAATCTATCAATCACCAATCAAGAAAATCTCCCCCCCCACTTGCCTATAGACCAGTCCTATGGAGGAAGATTCCTTCTTCCCAGATGACCCCACTTCTATCAAGTTAATATAACTGGCCAACACAGTGGCTCACATCTGTTGCCCTAGCGCTTGAGAGGCAGAAGCAGGAAGATATGAGTTAAGGCCAGCCTAGACTGCATAATGGAAGACTGTCTCAAAAAAACCAATGTTATGGAATAATGAATTAAAACAAACAACAAACAAAACCCATAGAACCTGTAACTGGTATCTCTGGGGAGGGTGACAAGGGTCCTTTGTCAGCCTGAGTCTTTCAGGGACAGACAAGCATATTTGTCATGTTTGGTCTTGTCTACTCAAAACCATTTTAGTGTCTGAGAAGCAACTGAAAGCATCTTCTAAGACTGTCTCTTCCAGGTGGCCGATGCTTACCCAGAGACAGCTCTTGCTCAGCCAAAAGGCTGTATCTTTGTGCTCTTGGGTAATTTTCCCCAGAACTAAACTAGGCTTCCAGGCCCAGGTGGTGTGGCAGGATAGAAGCTTGACACCTCTCAGGGGAGATTAACTAGGCCTCTGTCAGGGCCCTCATCTTCAGGTGCCATTGATGGCAAGATCTGGGTCAGTCAGGAATGTTTTTCCAGGTCTTAGAGCAAGCGCCAGCTGCCCATCCTGACAGGCTAGTCAGTCTTACTAGTCAGGCTCTCTTGCCCTGTTCCTCCCTTTGCCTCCCAACTAACCTCCTGTGTTCGAGTCCTTGCTTCAGGGTAAGCTTCTGGAAAATGCCAAGTAAGACAAGGCACAGCCCTTACTCAGTGGTAAATATCTGGAGAAAATATGTGCTTAAGCAACAGAACAAAAGAACGTTTTGACATATTTCTATCTATATATCTGTATCTGTATCTCTCTCTCTTTGTGTGTGTGTAGATAGATAGATATAGAAACAGGGTTTCATGTAGCCCAGGCTGGCCTCAGACTCATTATATACTTGAAGATGACCTGAATTTCTGACCCTCCTGCTGCCACTACCCAAAGGCTGGAATTCCCACCAGCAAGGCATTTTGTAATGTTCCAGATTTTTTTCCTTAAAGTTAGGTCTGGTGACACAGACCTGTAATCCTAGTTACTAGGGAGGCTGCAGGACTGAAAGTCTGAAGTCTGATTGGGCTACCCAGTGAGTTCAAGGTTAACCTGGGCACCTTAAAGAGACCCTGACTCAAAATTAAAAAAAGTAAAATCAGGCTGGAGGGGTAGAAAGTGTAAAGTTGAAAGTGCACTGTTCTTGGGGAAGACCTGAATTCCATCCCATCACCCACCTCAGGCTGCTCACAGACACCTTTAACTCCAGCTCCAAGGGATCTGATGTCCTCTTCCAGCCTCCGTAGGTACCCATACCTACGTCATATATCCATACCTATCAGAGACACCCATATCCACATACTTAAATCTTTTAAAAAGTATAAAGAAGCCGGGTAGTGGTGGCATACACTTTTAATCCCAGCACACTTTTAATCTTGGGAGGCAGAGGCAGGTGGATTTCTGAGTTCCAGGCCAGCCTGGTCTACAGAGTGAGTTCCAGGACAGCCAGGGCTATACAGAGAAACTTTGTCTCAAAAAACCAAAAAAAAAAAAAAAAAAAAGTGTAAAGATGGGATTGGAGAGATGGCTCAGTGGTTAGAAGCACCAGCTGTTCTTCCAAAGGACCTGAGTTCCCAGCAAGTACATGCTGGCCCACAATTATTTGAAAAATCCAGAAGAGTATTTAACACCCTCTTCTGGCCTCTGAGGGAACAGGGCACACACACAGAACTTAGACATACATATAGGCAAAACACCCATACGCATAATCATTTTAAAAATATTTTAAATAAAGAGTAAAAAGAGGGCTAGGGGCAGAGCTTAGTTTCAATCCTAGTGCTCAAAAAAAAAATTGAAAAGTAAAACTATCTTTATAGAATTAAAAAAAAAAAGATAGTATCTGTCTATATTGTCCTGGCTGCCGAGAGCCTGTGATATAAACAGAGATCTTTGTGTCTTCCAAGTGCTGGGATTAAAGGTGTGCACTACCAGGCCTGACCAAAACATTTTTAAAAAATGTAACCACAGAAAATTTAACTTGGATATTAGCTCTGTGACAGAATGTTTGCATGTACCAGGCCCTAGGTTCAATCCCCAGTCACACACACACACACACACACACACACACAAAGAAAAGCAACATTCCCATAATTACTTCCATGTATGAAGTTTTAAAACCCAGACTTTTGTTGTTGTTGTGCTAACTTAAAAACAGTATTTCTGGGTGACGGTGGCGCACGCCTTTAATCCCAGCACTTGGGAGGCAGAGGCAGGCAGATATCTGAGTTTGAGGCCAGCCTGGTCTACATAGAGAGTTCCAGGATAGCCAGGGCTACACAGATAAACCATGTTTTGAATAAAAAAAATTACACAGGATAAAAAATTATTATATATATATATATGTGTGTGTTTTCCCATGCATGTAAATTTGTACACCACTAGCTGGTACCTGAGGAGACCAGAAGAAGTTGTTGTGTCCCCTGAAACCGGAGTCACAGACAGCTGTGAGCCACCATGTAACTGCCGGGGACCTGGATCCTTTGGAAAACCCAGTTCCCTAGGACCCAGATTTTAAATGACACATAAGAGCAAGTAGTATATTTAATTAAAAGAATAATGTTTGGCTGGAGAGATGACTCAGTGGTTAAGAACCCTGACTGTTCTTCCAGAGGTCATGAGTTCAATTCCCAGCAACCACATAGTGACTCACAACCATCTGTAATGAATCTGATGCCCTTTTCTGGTGGGTCTGAAGAGATCGACAGTGTACTCACACACATAAAATAAATGAATAAATATTAAAAAAAAGAAAAAAAAGAATAATGTCTCTGGCTGAGTGTGGTTCTGCACATGTGTAATCCTAGCACTTAAGAGGTGGAGGCAGGAGAATTAGGAGTTTAATGTCAAACTGGGCGGTATTCCCCTATGGATACACACACTATATGAGTTTTATCCAGGAAACCAGCTTAAGAATATATACAGACTACACACACTTTTTTTTTAGGGGTGATTACAAATGCCAAATTGTGGTGAGAAATTAAATAACAGTAATGACACCTTACCTAAGGGAAAGGAAATTCTGAGAGGCACAGCACTGTACTCACAAAGAAATGCTTTCCTTTTTTTTTAATTTAAATGTTTACCATTTTAACTGTGTGTGCTTGTGTCTGTGAGCCATGTGTCTGTGGTGTATTTGTGTGTGTGTGTGTGTGTGTGTGTGTGTGTGTGTGTGTGTGTGTAGATGCTTGTGGAGGAGGCCAGAAGCATCACATCTTCTGGAGCTGATGTTCCTGGTGGTTGTGAGCAACCTGATTCCAATGGGTGCTGAGAATGGACTGCCTGGTCTTCTGGAAGAGCAGTATACACCTCTAGGTTATTCAAGACAGGGTTTCCCTGTGTAGCCCTGTCTGTTCTGGAGCTCTCTATGTGGACCAGGCTGTCCTCAAACTCAGAGATCCACCTGCCTCTGTCTTCCAAGTGCTGGGATTAAGGGTGTGCACCACAACCTCCCAGCCACAGGCTCTTAACCACTGTACCTTTCTCAAAACAGAAGGTACTCCTAAGTACCTGAGTGCCAACCCCCACACCACAAGCCTCAGCTTCCTTCATTCAGGTCTGATTTCTTTTTATTATGATTCTTTTTAAACATATAAACGTGTGGCAAGGAGGAGCTTGGCAGCAGGAAGGACAGTTGTCACTCTGCCACAGTGGTGGCTAATTCTGGGTGCAGGAGCTTCGAGGCTTCAAAGTAGCTATGCGCATGGTCGCCCTTAGAGCTGGGCTGCTTGCTGCTGGGGCTGCAATCTTTGTCTGAGAGGTAGGGCAGGTTCTCCACGCTCTCCTCGACGCAGGGATCCGAATGGAAGCCCTTGAGGGCCACGAGGCGGTACCGCTTCCTTCGGTTCAGCTTGTAGACGCGGATCCTTTCCTTCTCTGCCTCAGGGTCGGTGAGAATCCCATCCCAACGCAGACTCTCGTTGATCTGGCTGGAAAGGCTATCTTCTATTTCAGAAAAGCAGGAGTGATTAATGCTGTACGAATAGGGAAGGGTTTGCCTATTTTCCTCTTTGTCCCTGGGCTCTGCTCTCGAGCCATGGTCTTTGTGGGGATTTAAGATGTCATGGAAAGATGAAGAAAGCGGCTGATTCTTCCGACCTCGGCTGTGATGTTTATCTGCTGAAAAGATAAGAAGACAAATGTTTATGTCTGTTCCGGTGCCCAAATAAATCACCAGCGATGTAAGAGACGGGGCTGTCTTTACCCAGGGTTCAGAAGGCAGGACCTTGGGATCCTTCATCATTGCTAGGGTGTCCTCTGGTCAAGGTATTTTAAGGCAAGAGGCACCTTTTTCTTTTTGTGGTGCTGTAGACTGAACCCAAGCCTTGTACATGCTAAACACAAGCTCTACCACTAATCTACACCCCAGTCCAGGAACCAAGAGGTTCTTGCTGCCTCAGTATCCATCAGTGTCAACCAACAACCAATGAATGGGGACATCAGATCTGAAGGCCAGCCTGACTCCAGGTGTCCTGCTCTACTGTATCTGCTATTCCTCAACTTAACCTCACCACATGCTCGCCAAATACTTCCCAGGTCTGTGACTCTACACACATCTAGATACTATATGGTGAAAGAGAGAGAGGACAGCGCTTCCTACATCAAATAATGTACTCTCTAGTATACTGAACCAGGAAATACTCTTTTTAAAGTTAATTATTTTATAAACCAGGAAATATTCTTGTTTTTCTTTTAAAATGATTTTAAACATTGTGTGTGTGTGTATGTGTGTGTGTTGTGTGAACATATGTCTGTGTACGAGTGCATTCCTGGTGCCCAAGGAAGTCTGAAGAGGGCATCAGATCTATCTCCTAGTAGTGCAGTTACAGGCAGTTGTGAACTACCATGTGGGTACTGGGCATTGAACCTGGGTCCTCTGCAAGAACAAGAATTCTTAATAATGGGGCCATCACTCCAGCCCCTCTTTTTTTCTTTTCTTTCTCCCTGTTTTTTTTTTTTTTTTTTTTTTTTTTTTGTTGGTTTTTTTTGTTTTTGTTTTTCGAGACAGGGTTTCTCTGTGTAGCCCTGGCTGTCCTGGAACTCACTTTGTAGACCAGGCTGGCCTCGAACTCAGAAATCCACCTGTTTCTGCCTCCCAAGTGCTGGGATTAAAGGAGTGCGCCACCACTGCCCGGCTGTTGTTTGTTTGTTTGTTTGTTTGTTTGTTTTAAGATAAATCTCATATAGTCCCAAGTAGCTTCAAACTCCCTATATAGCCTAGGATGACCTTGAACTTCTGATCCTCCTGCCTCCACACCTCCCACTGATAGAATTGCAAGCATATGCCACCACCCCTGACTTCTGCTGTACAGAGGATGGAAGCCAGGGCTTTGTGAGTGCTATGCAAAAAGAGCTGTCAACCTAGCCTAGGAACACTTCCCTGTAGCTTTGTGCCCTCTTCCCTCCTTCCCCTCCCCCTCCCTCCCTTCCCTTTTTTTCTTTCTTGACATTAATAGCAATGCAGAATTGCTTGTCAGATTCTATAAATTGTTATTCTTTATCAGCTTCTAGTTCAGATTTATTTTATCTTAGAAATATCGCTAGAAAGGCAAGCGGGGGGGGGGGGGATAAAGGCAAAAATAAATAAAAGTTCAGTCTTAACATTTCCTTACAGTCCTGTTCTCTGAAAACTATCTGGGGTCCCCTGCTGACACTCTGTGGTACACAATACTGTAATTCCCACAGTCAAAAGTTGCAGCAAAAGACAAGCCTCCATGTTTTGCACACACACACACACACACACACACACACACACACACACACACACAGTGGCTAGCTGCCTTAAGCTCTGTCTGAAGAAGTAATTATAAGACTCCCATGCTCCCTTCCCCAAACCTCAGGACTGTTCCTCCTTCCACTGCCCACTCTGCACACGGAGCCAATGCCCCACACCTGAGCCCAGTACTAGCCATATCAGAGGTCAGGGCCACTTTCCTGATGGCCAAAGCCACACAGGTTACACTGGAGTTACATCACTCACAAGCAGGGTCATTCTGCTTCACAGCTGCACTCTTCCTCAGAGTGGGCTCAATGTCTTTGCTGAGACATCTGGAGGTTCTCTGGTTGAACTTTGGGAGAGGTAGGGACTCTGGGCTCCTGGACAGTGCTGGTGTATGTGTATGCAAATGAAGGTCCTGGTGAGTGAGATTGGAGTCTGTGTTGTGGGTGTGATGTTTGTGGACATCTAAGAATGTAAGTGCCTAGAATACCTGTGTGGATATAGTGTTTGGGGCGTAGCTATGCATGTGAGTATCTAGCAGATCTGTGTGTTTACGATGTAAGGTTGTAGCTATGCATGTGTTTCTAGGATAGCTGTGTGTGTATGATATCCAGAGGTATCCATGCACGTGAGTATGTGTATCTGTGTAGGTGTGCAATCTGTGTTAGCATTTATGCATGTAAATGTCTAACTGAAATCCACGCATGTGTAGACTGCATGTGTGTGTATGATGGAGCAAACCATACTTTAGGTTTGTCAGAGAGTATCATATTGCTAAAAGAAGGCAGTATAAAGAGTGTTGGTAGCCGGGCGGTGGTGGCACACACCTTTAATCTCAGCACTTGGGAGGCAGAGGCAGGTGGATTTCTGAGTTGGAGGCCAGCCTGGTCTACAGAGTGAGCTCCAAAACAGCCAGGGCTACACAGAGAAACCCTGTCTGGGGGGGTGGGGGGGGGAAGTGTGTTGGTGTTACTGCTGGAGAGATGGCTCAGCAGTTAAGAGCGCTGGCTGCTCTTCCAGAGGTCCTGAGTTCAATTCCCAGCAACCACATAGTGGCTCACAACCATCTGTATTGGGATCTGATGCCCTCTTCTGGTGTGTCTGAAGACAGCTACAATATACTCGTATATATAAAATTAAAAAAAATATATATCTTTAAAAAAGAAAACAAAACGTCGGTGTTGACAGGAAGATGAGGCAGGGACTGGTGTGAGTTTATGCCGTCCATACACAGCTGTCTCTTGGCGGTCCTGATGGAGTGAATATCCTGCTGGGATCTGTCCATCTGGGCTAGTCTCTTTTTGACTCTGAGCCTTGAAATGTCTGTGAGTGAGAGTATGTTTTGACGGAGGGGCTAGAAAGTGGAGAGAGGTGGGCAGAAGAACACTCTCTGAGGGGCTGGAGGCTTTTTGTGTGGGGTCCCACACAGAGATATTAGATGTTAAGGGTTCTTAGGGGAGGGTGTGGTCTCTTTGGATATACTGGGAAACTAAAGTTGGTAGACTTCCATAGTAATTAAGGGGTATCTGTGCTGATGAGCACGTGGTTTTTTTGGGTAAATCTGGGCATCTCTGGGATGCTTTAATGTGTCCTGTCAGGTTTCTGGCCTGAGATGGCTTCCAGGTAGAGGGGTATGGGAGGAATCTCAGGTTCAAAAGCGAAGCAGCCTCTCTAGCTGCTCCTCTTACCGTCGCCCTTGCCCGATCCTTTAGTCTTTTTCTTCTTCTTTTTCTTCTTCACCTTCCGTTTGGCCAGCTCGGAGGAGGTGCCCACGATGGGGGGCAGCTTGGACCCCGGGGAGCCCTCAGCGCCGCCTTCCCGAGCCTCCTCCTCCTCCTCGTCCTCACCCTCCTCGCCATACTCCGCCGCCCCGGTCCCACCACGGCCGGCCATCCGCCCGCGGGACCGCGACCTGCGTGCCCGGAACACAGCAGAGGACCCGCGCCGGGCGGGCTCCAGGCGCTCGCTGCTGGCTCAGACCACGCGTCTCCAAGGCGACCGCTCCACGCCATGAGCACAACTAAGAAGTTGCCGGCAGGGGCACCCTAAGGCTCTAGATGTACGCATGCGTGTTTTGATCTGTTTGAGACCTGGTGAGTCAAAGTGCACAAGGCAGGATAAAGATTGTTAATGCTTGAGCTGACAATGACATATCTCATCCACTAATGCATGGTTTAAAATATTTATCGTTTTTATTTTTTGAGACAGGGTCTCATGTAGTTCGAACTGGCTGGTCTTGAATTCCTCATTCATTCGTACCCTCTCCCAAGGGCTGGTGTTACAGGCATGAGCTACTGGTGTCTGGCTCCTCTTCGCACCCCCGTGCCCCATCCCCTACTCACTATTTAAGTTGCTCCAGGATGGTCTGGAGCTCACTGTGGCCCAGGCAGACTCACGATTTTCCTGTTTCAGCCTCCCCAGTAGGATTATATGTATGAGCCACCAGGCCCTCACGAAAATTGTTTTCTTTAAAACAAAAACAAAACATTTTAAAAGGATTTATTAGTTTTTTAGTTTGTGTGTGTTTCTCTTGACTATATATATGTGCACCTCGTGTTGATCTAGCTGTATGCCTGTGTGTTGTTATCGACTTGAGCCCTGGTGTGAGCCCGGGTGCACAGGTCAAGGCTAACTAGATGCTGTGGCTCCTTGGGCCGGCACTGACATATCTCCCCCACACCTGTGCTGGCTCGGAAGTGAGAAGAATGCACCAGATCCTTTGGAACGTGAATTCCAGACGGCTGTGAGCTGTGGTGTGGGGTCCCCAAACTGGGTCCTTTGCAGGAACAGCAAGTGCCGTGAACTACTGAGCATCCTACATCTAACCTCATGACAGTTCTTATCAAAACCATACTCAAGGCTGGGGATACAGCTCACTGGCAGGGCACTTATATAACATGTAGGAGACTGAAATGTCTTCACCCACCCATCACCACAGATTTAAAAAGACTAAACCCAGTGTGAGCTGTTGTTGGCCTTTTTCTTCTTCTTCTTCTTCTTCTTCTTCTTCTTCTTCTTCTTCTTCTTCTTCTTCTTCTTCTTCTTCTTCCTCTTCCTCTTCCTCTTCCTCTTCCTCTTCCTCTTCTTCTTCTTCTTCAGGTTTATGCACCACAGGTCATATTTTCCAACATGGCTGCCAAGAGACAGCGGTGTAGCTTAGGTATTGAGTCCTTGCCCGATCCCCAGCACCCCATAAACTGGGCATGGTGGCACATGTCCATAATCCTAATACTTGGGAAGGTGGAGACAGAAGGATCAAGAGTTCAAGATCATCCTTGGCTACAAATTGACTTTGAGAGCAGCCAGGTTATGGAGACACTGTGACAAACCACCACAGCAACCAAAACCAAGTATGCCTGCTGTGATACTTCTTATCCTATAAGTCCTTCAGGAATCTCACCCTTTCTACAGGAAGGGGCAGACAAGTCTATTCCCCTTCCATCTGGGTAGATTAGCTGACTTTCCTGGAATGAACAGTATGTGTCGTGTCCGGAATGTAGCTCCTCTGTTCGAGCGTTTGCCTTACACTCAAAACCCTAAACTTCCTACCCTACTTTACTTCCTGCTCGCATGCTTTTCTCTCTCTCTTGGTTGCTTGTTTTATTTAAAGCTAAATTTAAAACTTAAATTTCATTTTATGTTTCCATATGTGTTCACACATGTGCCACTGCGTGTATACGGGAGTCTGTAAGAATTTTTGTGGTGTGTGTGTGTGTTTGGAGACAGAGGTCTTTGTAGCCCAGGCTTACCTCAAACTCTATGTAGCCAAGGGTGATCCTGAACTTCCAATTCTTCTGCTGCTTTAATTAAGGTTTTATTGCTGTGAAGAGATACCATGACCACAGTTCTTATAAAGAAAAGCATTTAATTGGGGCTTGTAATTGTTTTGGCTTCTCTAGGTCTACCCCTGTTCCTAAATAATGACAGAGGCTTATTCTTATCCACGATGCTTCTGGCCTTAGGCTTTCTCCCCAACTGGCTCTCAACTTATGTTAACCCTTTTATGCCATCCCATGTCTGCCACATGACTGGTTACTTCTCCTCAGTTTCATAAGTCCGATGTCCTCCAAGTCTGGGTGGCGAATCTTCCTGCACTTGACTCTTTCCCAGAGTTCCTATCTTTCCAGATGTTCCATCTCTAGTCTGCCTTTTGCTAATAGGTCATAGGTTTTTTTGTTTTGTTTTGTTTTGGTTTTTTTTTGTTTGTTTGTTTTGTTTTGTTTTTTGCCAATCAATGGGTACCTTAGGCAGGACAGAGAAACGCCTTTACACAGTGCATATAAACATGTTCCCTACAGGGGCTGGCTTACAGTTCAGAGGCTGGGTCTGTTGTCATCATGACTGGAAGCATGGTGGCCCACAGGCAGACATGGTGCTGGAGAAGGGGCCAAGAGTTCTATATCCTAATCAGCAGGCTTCAGGAAGTGAGAGACACAGTGATCCTGGCTTTAGCTTCTGAAACCTCTGAAGCCCACTTCCAGTGACATGCTCCCTCCAACAAGACCACACCTCCTAAAAGTGCCACTCCCTATGAGCCTTTGGGGACCATTTTTATTCAAACCACCACACCTGCCTTCACCTCTCTTATGCTGGGATTATAGTCATGTGTACAATTTATATGGTGCTGGGGACTGAAGCCCAGATCTTGGGCAGGTTGTACAGCATTCTACAGACTGAGCTATTACTACACTCCCAGCCCTATAAAGGCGCTTTGCCGAGTTTAGGACCAATTCCTCTGTGGCTGTAAAGAATCCAAATCTGTAGCTTATTGTCTTACAAGTCATTTTAAAGATCTATTTATCTCATGTGTCTGAGAGTTTTCTCCAAATGTATGTATTGTAGCCACCTGCGGCCACAAGTCAACTGGGCTCACCTGAAAGGGGGTCTGGGAATGAAAGGGGCTGGAGGGTGAGAAGAGATGAAGCCAAGACAAAGTTCTCTGATCAAGGCTCCAAGCTTTAATGTTCAATTCTCAATTTAAAGGGGAAGACCCAACCCACAACCCCTCCTGGTTTCAGATGGGTGGGATAATCCATAGTCATTCCAGGTCATGGTCAGAGATGTCTCAAGGCAGGCCCAGGGGCAGTTCTGCTTCTGTGTTCCGGGCAGCCAAGGTGGGTAACTCCACCTAGATATCCTGTCACTTGACCTTGTTGTGGTAAACAAGGTCTCTCAGGCCTGCTCATGGTGGGGGGGAGAGTACAATGTATATTTAACATGTCCATGCCTCGTGCCTGAAAAGCCCAGAAGTGGGTGTCAGCTCTCTGGGAGTTATACATGCTTGTGAGCTGTCACCTGAATGATGGGAATCAAACCAAGGTCCTTTGCAAGAGCAGCTGGTACTCTTAACCCCTGAGCCATCTCTCTGGGCCATGCATATTTTCCTAATGGTGTCTTTTGATAAACAGAAACTGAAAATTTTACTGAAGCTATTTTATCAATATTTTCTTTTGGTAACCAGTCCAAGGGACCTTTGCTAACATATACTATGAAGAATGGGCACTATGTTTTTGTTCTAGAATCTCTGTGGTCTCAAGTCCTAATGTTAGGTTCATAACGCATCTTAAATTAATTTGTAAACAAAGCTAGATAAAGATCAAATGGATTTCCCTAAACGTCCATCAAAAAGATATTCTTTTCTTCACAGACTGACTTCAAAACTTTTTTGGTTTTTTTCTGTTTTTTCTTTTTTCTTTTTGACAAGGTAGCCCAGGCTGGCCTCCAACTCACAACCCTCCTTCTGCCTTGGCCTCCCAAGTGATAGGATTGCAGGCACCATGCCAGCTTGACTCAGAACATTTTTTAGAAAACCAATCAAGTGTGTGTGTGTGTGTGTGTGTGTGTGTGTGTTCCTAGACCCTCTGTTATATTGCTTGTTCTTCCATCTGGCTTTATTTGTACCAATATCATGCTGTCTGTGTAATGTAGCTTTGTAACTAAATATTTTTTGTTATGTTTATGTATATGTGTATCTTACCTTCATATATTTCTGTGCATGCCTGGTGCCCATGGAGACCAGAAAAGGATGTCAGGCCCCTGGAACTGGAGTTACAGAAAGTTGCAAATCACCATGTCAGTTCTGGGAATTGAACCCCCGTCCTTAGAAGAAGAGCATCCAATGCTCTTAGATACTGAGCCATCTCTCCAACACCAATGATTAAGTCTTCATCTCACATACTCCAAATACTCCAACTGGATTCTTTTTGAGTATTATTTGGACTCTTGTAACTCCCTTGTTCTTATATACACATTTCATATCTTCTTGTCATCTTTCATTTTCTCTTAGATAACCTACTGAGAGTTTGCTGGGAGGGTGTCCAATCCACGAGCACAGTGCACAGTGGCTGCCAGTTATTAGGGCTGGTTCATGCACTTGCACCGGACTCAGGGAAGTGGTGTTCTACAAAAGACCTTCCTGTTAGACTGACGAGCTCCTTAGTGTGCGCAACAGTTCCTCACACAGTAAGCATTCAGCATCTGCCTCTTGCCTGTCTGCTTCTGTCCTTAAGAAGAGAGGGCAGCCAGGCGGTGGTGGCACATGCCTTTAATTCCAGCACTTGGGAGGCAAAGGCAGGGAGATTTCTGAGTTTGAGGCCAGCCTGGCCTACAGAGTGAGTTCCAGGACAGCCAGGGCTATACAGAGAAACCCTGTCTTGAAATCTCCCCTCCCCCCCCAAAAAAAAAAAAAAAAAAAAGAAGAGAAGGCGGTGGGGTGGCTCAGCAGAACATGCACTGACCACCAAGCCTGACAACTGGAGTTCAATCCCCAGGACCCACATGGTAGATGGGAGAAAACAGACTCTAAGAAGTTGTCCTCAGACCTCATGCATTCCATGGCATTCATGCATGTGTGCACACACACACACTAAATAAATGCAATAGAAAAGGAGTCATATGACACACAAATGACAGCTGTCCTTTGTGCAGCTGGCCCACTGCTGTGTCTGGAGTTTGTTTGCAGATGTCCTGTACCCAAGTCGGTGCCTGTGTACCGGCTCTGGGAGGGCTGGCTGTTCTCCCCCGTCCTACCTCCCAGCCGCTCCTCCTTGCCTGAACGCTTGACTGGCTGGAGACAGCTTCACTGTTTTTCTTTCATTCATGAAGGTTGTGTGGGGCCAGCCAGTGGCTACGAAGGAGGTTACCTCCAGTGAGGGGGTACATTTTATGAATAATCATGAAAATCACTTACAAGGGAAGCTTTTGCAGTTGTTTTAAAATGTTTTTGTGAATTCTTTTGAGAATTCCACACATGTGCACAATGTGTTTTGACCATAGTCACCTCCCCCAACTTCTCTGCCTCACTTTCAATCTCACTCTACTTTCTTACTTCCTCCCAACTTTGTGGCTGTCCTAGAACTCTGTGTGAAGACCAGGCTAGACTAGAACTCACTGTGTAGACCAGGCTAGACTAGAACTCACACTGTAGACCAGTTTATTCTAGAACTCACTTTGTAGGCCAGTCTGGCCTGAAACTTACAGACATCTGCCTGCCTCTGCCTCCCAAGTGCCAGAAGTAAAGGCATGCACCTCCATGCCAGCCCATTCTTTTTTTTTTTTTTTTTTTAATTACCCACTGAATGCAATTTATACTGCCCATATACTCATGGGTCTGGTGTCATCCACTGGAACATAGCTGATCTACCAGGGGTGATACCCTGAACAAAATTTGAGTCTCCCTCCCCCAGAAGCCATCAACTGTTACTAACTCTTCAGGTAGGGGTGTGAGCTCAGGTTCCATCCTCATCACTGTTGAGTGAATTCATCTTGTGCAGGTCCTGGACAGATGACCACAGCTATTTTGAGTTCACAGGTGCAGCGGTCCTGACACAGTGATCAAGTTTGCAGGTACTTTAACTGTTCTTTCACCTGGTCTCAGGATTCGGTCCCTGACTCCTTTCTTAGCCTGGATCTTGGGATTTTATTTTATTTTTATTTTTATTTTATTTATTTATTTATTTATTTTTGTTTTTTCGAGACAGGGTTTCTCTGTGTAGCCCTGGCTGTCCTGGAACTCACTCTGTAGACCAGGCTGGCCTCGAACTCAGAAATCTGCCTGCCTCTGCCTCCCAAATGCTGGGATTAAAGGTGTGCGCCACCACTGCCCGGCAGGTCTTGGGATTTCTAAGCCATCTCTGTACCAAATAGCTTCATAAGGTCTACGGTGCCTCCTGGGTTTTGTTTTGTCAATTTGACACAAGTTAGAGTCATCTGGGAAGAGGGACTCTCAGTTAAGAAAATGCCTCCATCAGATTGGTCAGGAGGCAACTCTGAGGGAGTTTTTTCTTGATTAGTCATTGAGATGGGAGGGCCCAGCTCAGGTAGTACCACACCTGGGCAGGTGGTCCTGGGTGCAGTAAGGAAGCAGGTTGAGAAAGCCATGAGCAGCTCTGCCTCTGGAGAGTGAGCATGGCCTCTGCACCAGCTCCTGCCTCTGAGTTTCTGCCTTCATTAGTTTCTGTCTTGGCTTCTTTTGGTGATGGACTGTCACCTGGAAGTTAAATGAACCCTTTCCTCTCCAAGCTGTTTTTAGTCATGGTGTTTCATTACAACCAGAGAAAACAAACTAAGACTGTCATCAATAGTTTTTGTTTGTTTGTTTTGTTTTGTTTGAGACAGGATCTCACCTTGTAACTCTGGCTAGCCTGGAACTCACTTTGTAGCTCAGGACAATCTCAAACCTGGAGAGATCCACCTGTTTTTGCCTCCTAAATGCTGGGATTAAAGGCATGTACCACTAAGCCTGGACTTCTTTTGAGAGAGAAGGGGGAGGTATTTTAAATTTATATGTATATATTTGTGTCTGTGTGTCGGTATATGCACACGAATGCAGTTATAGGTATTTGTGAGCTGATGGGGTGCTGGGAACTGGACTCAGATCCTGGAAGAGCAGTCTGTTTTCCTAACCCCTGAGCTGTCTCTGCAGCCTGCCCTCTTCCCCTCTTCCTCCCCCTCCCCCCAGCGTTATTCTGGAACGCTCTCCTGTCAGTCTTCCTCTGTCCTCGGCATGCTTGACTACACAGTGGCATTCGACGCTGCTGCTGTCCCCTGCTTCCTTTTTGTCTGTCACTTATTTTAACTTTTAAACATGTGTTTTGAATCAGAACCTTACCATAAACTCTGGCTGGCCATGAACTTGCTACCCTCCTGTCTTGACTCCGCAGATGCCGGGGTAACAGGCATGGGCCACCATATCCAGATTCTCTCTCCTGCAATATCACATTTGATTGGCATTTGAACATTTTGTGGTTTAGTTAGCTTTCCTTTATTATAACAAACAGATAAGTTAACCCTACAAAGAGAAAAGATTTGCTGCTCATGGTAGCTCACACCTACGATCCCAGGACTGGGGAAGCTGAGGTAGGAGGATTTCTACAAGTTTGAGGCCAGCCTGGGCTACATAGTAAGTTCCAGACTGACCCAGACTACAAACTAACATTTCATCTCAAAAAAGCAAAATGAGTCTTAGAGGTTTGGCCCATACATAATCTATTGGCACATTGCTCTGGGTCTGTGGCAAGACTTCCCATCATGGGTGCAAGACCGAGGTGGAGGAAAATGACTCCCTTATGGCTGGGAACTGAAGGAGGAAAGGGAAAAAGCTGGGGTCCCACAAGCCCCTTGGGGGAGCTCCAACTGGGTCCCACCTCAGAGTTTGTGGTACCTCTGATTAGCGCCACTCTAGAAAGCAAGCCTTCCCACATGGGATTGTGGGAGACTGAATGGCCGCAATGCACTCTGGTTTTCAGGCCACTGACTATGGACATTATCCCTCCCTTCCCAGCCACCAAACACTGGGATTCCTCAGTTCTTGAGGCTCTCCCTATGTATTTTCTTTTTTGGTTTTTTTTTTGTTTTGTTTTGTTTTGTTTTTTTTCGAGACAGGGTTTCTCTGTGTAGCCCTGGCTGTCCTGGAACTCACTCTGTAGACCAGGCTGGCCTCAAACTCAGAAATCTGCCTGCCTCTGCCTCCCAAGTGCTGGGATTAAAGGTGTGCGCCACCACCGCCCAGCCATGTATTTTCTTTATCTTGTCTCCTCTTCCTCTTTTTTTTTCTTTAGACAAGATCTCCTTATTACCCTATATAAAACGATCTATGTAACCCAGGAAGACCTCAAACTCACAGAAATTCTCCTGCATCAGACTCCCAATAGATGGGATCACAGGTGTGTACTACCATGCACAGTTTCCTGAAGGCATCCCCACCCACGCTTCCAAGCTGACACCATTACCCCATTACCTCTGTGCTGTTGACTTCCAACGTTGTCTTTAGCCTGGAGCTCACATACCCACATCCAGCATCCAACTTA
The DNA here is from genome assembly GCF_011762505.2 of Arvicanthis niloticus. Classification (NCBI taxonomy): domain Eukaryota; kingdom Metazoa; phylum Chordata; class Mammalia; order Rodentia; family Muridae; genus Arvicanthis; species Arvicanthis niloticus. Next base: position 45,806,783 of record NC_047663.1, read on the forward strand.
ACCCTCCCCCCCGCCCCCCCACCTCCCGCACAGATTCACCAGGGTAGACAGCATCAGTTACTGTGTTGATTGGTGTGTTGGTTTGAGTTCCCCTGAAAGCAAACTTTTAAGCAAAAAGTTGAGTGCAAAGAGTTTACCTCAGATACAATCCCAGGAAATATTCGTAGAATGGGAATAAGTAAGGCCAGAGATGAGACAGATCACAAAATGTCTCTGTTACACTAAGCACTTCTGCAAAGCCAGCATGCAATCCTCCTAGAGCACTCTGGATGGCGCTGTAAAACACGCCCAGGCGCTTCCAATTGAGACACCAAGGTGCAGCTGTGAATTATCCACCAGCTCCAGAAAAGTGTTGAATTTCCAGTGACTCTGGCTTACTCTGGCAGGCCCAACATGCATGTCCTATGCAAGATAAAGCTGTAGAGATATGTGGTTTCCCCTCCCCCCCCCCGCCCTCGTCCACAAGGGCAAAGGGAGCAGAGACAGGGAGACGAAGGGTGGGGTTTGGGGAGAGTGCCAGAAGCCCTGTGAGAATGTACAGTGAATGACCACACAGGACCACTTGTCAGTGGGCAGATCAACTTTACTTAGGGTGATTGAAGGCTTATAAAGTTTAGGGGGACTGAGGGCAGGGACTTCCGAGGTCATAGGCTGAAGGCTGACAGCTGACGGCTTAAGGTACCTAGCATACCTTGTTAGCATGGCATTTCAGGAATCTCAGGTGCTGGCTGAACAGGTTTTGTCAGGAGAAAGGAAACTGATCCTATAAACTAATTGAGGCTTCATGATATTCCTTAGGTAGAGGTGAGTGAGAGGGCTTAGGATCCCCAAACAAGGTCAGAGAAGGAGAAAACCTGCTACCAAGGGGGTCTTCCATATTTCACCAAGCCCAAAGGCTATCCAGTTATGGTGGACTTTGACCTTAGTTAGCACACACCTTAATTTCCCACAGAGATGTCTTTGCAGTTAAGAACACCAACTGCTCTTACAGAGGACCCAGGTTTGATTCCCAACACCCACGTGGCTGCTCACAATGATCTGTTAACTACGCATGTGTTGTATTGACATAAATGTAGGCTAAATACACATGCACAAAAAGAATAAACAAAAAAATAATTAAAAAAAATAGAGTCGAGGTAAAAGGCCTTTGGCACAAGGAGGTGAGCTGCAGAGCTAGGAGTGGCCCACTGCTCTCTGCTCTCCTGCTGCAGAATGCACTGGTCTGGTTTGAGTACCTGCTGCAGGTAGGTTTTCCTGATCTCAGGGTGGGATCCAACAGTGCCACTATGACAATCCTAGTTATTGGTCTCACTGAAGGAATTTGGGACCCACTTCTGGCCAGTGAGTCTTGAAGGACCTCTCCTGGAAGCTTCTGGGAAGTGTTCCTCTACTTGTCCTCTGTGGATGTGGTGCCAGGTCATGGGCAGCGTCTTGCATAGTGATGAGAGTTAATGTGAGGACAAAGTCAATGCCCCAAACTGGAGAGACTCTGGAAAGGCAATCTTGGAGATATGTCTGAGAAAACCTTTTTGTTTTTAGAATTAATTTTTAATTATGTGTGTGCAAGTGTCCTCAGAAGCCAATGTGTTAGACCCTTTCTGAGCTGGAATTACAGGCAGTTGTGAGCTGTGGAACATAGGTGCTAGGAACCAAACTCAGCTCGTCTGCAAGGGCAGCACGGGATTCTAACTGCTGAGCCATTTCTCCAGGCCCGCAGAATAAACAAAGCTTTACATGTATGATCTTCGTACTTGGGAAGGTGGAGACTGGAGGAGTAGGTTAGTCTCAGTTACATTTAGAGATCAAGGCTAGCCTGGGCTACATGTGAGCCTGTCTCAAGAACCAAAAAGCAAAATAAAAGCAAGCTATTGAAAGGTGGATCTAGCATTTGTTCCTCTAGCCTGTTCCCCAACTCATTTCTCCATCCTGGCTTCCTGACAGCAATCAGGTGCTAAGAGCAGAGACTCCCCTCCCTCAGCAGCAGGAGGATGGCACCAGGACCCCTGTAGGGTCCCCACAACAGATCCATGAGGATGCTACAGCCCAGCCAGAGTTGAAGCTCCTGAGCACATGGAGATTTCTGGGATCTAGGCTTTCGTTCTTGTTGTACAGTCCTAGAGCTGTTGTCAGGATGTGGGTAAGTCCTCTCCCCACAGTCTTCCCCTGGCTGGCCTAACGAAAATAAAACTGTCCCTGCTCTACTGCCTCTGCTCTTCAGTAACTGGGCTCAGAAGGCTGCAAGTGGACAGGCCTGATCTGGTCCCTCAGCACAGGGTGGATCTTGGAACTAAAATATTAAATAAAAGGGGCCATTTCAGGGAGGATGTGGAACTGAATAGGGGGTTGGAGGGATGGTTTAGAGGTGAGTGCTGCTCTTCCAGGGGACCTGAGTTCAGTTCCCAGCACCCAAGTCAGGCTGTCTCGACTGCCTGTGAGTCCAGCCCAGGGAGATCTGAAGCCTCGGGCCTATGGGCACCTACACTTATGTGCACAAACGCATGATGAAGAATAAAAGTAAATCTTAGAGATAAATATGAGAGTTTATGCCTGCATCCTCAGCTCTAGGAGGAAGTCAGTCTGGAAGGTCAAAGACACAGCGTCCTATTGTATAAGAAAGGTGACATCGGCCAGGCATGGTGGTACATCCCTGTACTCTCAGTACTTGGGAGAGTTCAAGGTCCCCATTTACACAGCAAATCTCGGGCTAACTTGGGGCTAGTTTCTTTATGTGAAGAAACAAAAACTAACTACAAACATCATTATTGCCTTTCAGGAGAATAAGACCATTAATCAGCTTACACATGTATATATACGTGTACATTAATCAGCTTACACATGTATATATACGTGTACATTAATCAGCTTACACATATATATACGTGTACATTTCTACACATACATGCATATAAATATAAGTGTAGACTTTATATAGCATTCAAAAATCAATAGGGCAAATGCAATATTTTCTTTTTTTTTAAACACTTTAGTCTGTGGTGTGCGCATGCGTGTGTGCATGTGTGTGTGTGTGTGTGTGTGTGTATGTACGAACATGCACTCCTAAGAATGCGTGAATGTGCATGAATGCAGGCATAAATGGGTGGGTGTGGTCAAAGGACAATTTTTTGGAAGTTGGTGGTCTCCTTTCACCTGAGGTTTAAGGCAGGGTCTCTCCTGTTTCTGCCACTGCACCACGTACTCCAGCTGAGCTGGACCCATGAGCTTCCAGTTAATTCTCCCGTTTCTTCTCTTCGTTCTTGCTCTAATAGCGCTGGCATTACTGATATTCACTAGTATGTCTAGCTTCACTAGGTAGCCCTGGCACGCCTGAACCTGCTCTGTAGTCCATGCTGGCCTTGAACTCACAGAGATCTGCCTGCCTCTGCTTCCCAGGTTCTGAGGTTACACCTGCATAACTTGACTTTTTGACAACTATAATGAATTAATTTTTATTTTATTCACTAAGTTCAATTTTGTTTTGTATCTAAGAATGAACAATTGATCCTCCTGCCTCTCTCTACCTCCCAAGTGCCTGGATTATAAGCATACCCCACCATATTTGATTGATACAGTCCTGGCATTGAACCCAGGACCCCCTACATACTAGGCAAGAATGCTACAAACTGAGGTATGTCTCCTGCCTTGAGTTTTATTTTTCTGAGTCAAGGTCTTGCTGGGGCCTGGACAGGGGCCAGGATAACCTGAAACTCTGGCTCAGCAGGTCCTGCCACCAAGCCTTACTGCCTGAGTTCAGTCCTTGCAACCCACATGGTAACAGGAGAGAACCAACTCCTGACGATTGTCCTCTGAGTCTCCCTTGCCACAACATTAATTAATTATAAACTTGAAAAGGCTTAGCAAGAGTTGTTGGCACACACTTGTGGTCTCCACTCCTCAGAAGGCTGAGGCAAGAGGATCAGCTCAGACTACAAACATATCATGATAAAGCTCCAACTCAAACCATCGTGACTTAGCATCTGTTCACTCCTCCCATAAATACTTCCCAGTCTAAAGAAGTACAGTGAGCAAGGGGCAATTCTCAGAGAACCTTGCTTGTGCCTCTCCTCTGTCTAGGACCTGAGATCAGAGCATGTGCTGTGTTTAGCTGATATGCTCTAAGTGAATGAATGAATGAATGAATGAGTGGTGTAGGATAATGGAATTCCCTGTCGTCCTGTGAGGGACTGAACCAGTATATCTCTGTCTGAAAGGTGAAGAAACCAGAACAAATTCAAAGTGGCTTGCTCGAACATTTAATGTTAATTAGCCATCAAGTGCTCCTGGAACCCACTGTCCTGGTGGGTTTATGTGTTTGTCTGTCTGTGTACATATGTGAAGTGGGGCCTGGGGAGGGGATGGGATCCAGGATCTCACATGTGTTCAACATACTCCCTGCCACTGAGCCTCTGGCTTGCTCTGTGGCATCTTACAGAACACACAATAGGCTTCACAAGATGGATGGTGCTTTGTGGTCTGTGCTGGCTTCCTTGCTTCCACTTTCTCCCTGTGGTCTCAGTAACTGAGAGGAGTGAGGTCAAGTGTGTCTTTGTGAGGATCAGGTTTCTATCCTTTGGCTGGGTTACTCTGGGTAACATTTGTGGCTTTGTGGCTCCCTGCTGGCTACACAGCCTGGGTTCCCCAGTGGGCTGCTGTCCCGGATATTTCTCTTGGTGCCGTCCAGTCCTGCTGTCTGTGTGTTCCCCAAGGCAGGCAGGCTGCACCCATGTTTCATCAACATTAGCCTTAGATTAGCCTGCTGTGGGTCTTGTGTTTCACAGGATCTGGCTCAGCCTCTGCTGCAGTGACCTCCGTGAAGGGACAGAGATGCTGTAGTCTAGGCTCTTGTCCACCAGAGGCCGTCCTATGCTTGTCCACAGTTTTAGTACCTGGACCTTTTCATTTCTTATACAAATGATGTTGGCCTGCTTGGAGAAACCATGTGGGACTCCTCCCTTTTGTCCACTTTCCTGGGCACCTCCAGGCCAAGGCCAACATGGGTAGAACCTGGAAAAGCAGCTCAAAGTTTCCAAACCTGTGCCCTCAAGGGACCATTTCAGACTAAGTTGGGAACAGGAAGAGGAGGGGGCAGGCTGTGGGATGGCACAGGACTTCCACGGCTTTGAAATTTGAAGCTGAAATCTGGCCTGGCAGATTGGAGTGCAGGTATGGATTTGTCAAGGTAGACGGTTGGTATGTATTTTACTTAACACTCTGTCACTTTAATTTCTTTTCTTTTTTTTTTTTTTTTTTTTTTTTTTTTTTTTTTTTGGTTTTTCGAGACAGGGTTTCTCTGTGTAGTCCTAGCTGTCCTGGAACTCACTCTGTAGACCAGGCTGGCCTCGAACTCAGAAATCCGCCTGCCTCTGCCTCCCAAGTGCTGGGATTAAAGGCGTGCGCCACCACCGCCCGGCCTGTCAATTTAATTTCTAACACTTAGTATTTGCACATACAGTGCGTGGTCCCTATGTCTGCTTGCCCTGGGCTTTGCAACTGTTAAAGGCAGGTCTGGGGCTAAGAATGTCACTCAGTAGCACACGGAGTACCCTAAGCTCAACCCCACGTACAGAAGGGGAAAAGAAGAGGGTATGTTAGTATTCGTTTTGAGGGCTGGGCTGTAGCTCAGTTGGTAGAGTGCTTGCCTACCTGGTGCGTGAAGCCCAATGCCCCATACCCTGATGCTCTGAAGACTGAGTTCAATCCCCAGCACCATACTAACTGGCTGTGGTGGTGCACACCTGTAATTCTTGCTCGCTCTCATCCACCAGTCTTTCTTCAGTGATACCAGCCTCTTCCGGGGTATCCTCTCCTACCTCACATACCTTGAGAAAGGGGAAAGATAAAGCCACACCCTATGGCCAGGTCCATAAGTTACACTATGTCCAGATGGTGGCAACTGCCTAGCAACTTCTTTTCTTTTCCTTCCTCCTCTTCTCCTTCTTGAGACAGGGTCTCACTCTGTAGACCAGGCTGGCTTCTAACTCACAGAGATCTGCTTGCCTCTGCCTTCTGGGCCCTGGGGTTAAAAGTATGCACCACTACACCTGCTTTGTAACTTTTCAAAAAAAGCCATCAGCCTGATTTACACTGCTGTGGGACAAAAACCAAGAGAATAAATTGAGGAAAGGAAGGAAGTGGAGGGGCAGCACCAGGCTCACTGATGCCTGATACCTCCTTCATACTCTTCCTGTGTACTGACTGCTCCTCCAACATGCTGAACACTTGTGTGCGTGTGCGCGTGTGTGTTTCTGGGGTTTAATCCCAGTGCCTCATGAACACCAGTCAATTGCTCCTCTGATCAGCTGCATCCTGAGCCCTGTGGAAGCATCCTGCTGCAGTGTTTCCTCCCTCATCCTCTTATCAGCCGGGCCTTCCTTAACTGCATCTGCCTATGCCCTTTCCTGCCTGTATTTTCTCCATAGAGAATTTTTTTTTTCTTTTTGCTGTTTAACATACAGGATCCAGCTGTTTTCCTCAGCTATCTGGCTGTCTTTGCTGGAATACATACTGCAAACTTTTAGTTCTGTCCACTGCTGAATCCCCAACCCTCAAAGCTGTGCCCAACAACACAACAGATGTGCAACAGAGAGTCCAGTGGCTCGAATTTGTGATCCTAGTATTTGGGAGGTTGAGGCAGGAAGATTGCTAAAAATTTGAGTCTGCTTGAATTTCACCTCAATTTTAAAAAAAAGTTATAATATGCAAAGCACCAGCTGGCTCTCAGGCTCTTGGGCCCACAGGCACCGCTGGTTGGGGGGGTGGGCAGCGGAAGGGCTAAGAATGAAGTGGGGGGCATATGGGTCAGATTGGCCCATAGCTGAAGGGGAGAAAGGGAGAGAGTGCTCTGGATGGGTCCCTTAGGGATGAGAGTTCTTGGTTGCTGCAGCTCAGCTCTCTTAGCTTGGTCATGGCTGGCTTCGCTGGTTTGCCTGGGTTGGTGGTCTCCATAGCTGGGAACACAGAGAGTTCTTCTCTGGGAGATTAGGCAGCAGCATGAAGGCCTGCTCCACTGTTCCCCAAGGCTTATTTTGAAGAAGAGAAACAGTCCAGAGTCTTAAGATGTTCATTGTTATGGCAGAAAGTAGATGAAAACTATACCCTAGTTTCCTCAGAGCAAGCCTGAGATTAAATACCTTTTGTAAGGAGGAGGGTCTGAGAAAGAATGTTTAATTGGCTACACCCCTCTGGCCTTTAGGTACCTCATTAATATGGAGATCTGACTTGAGGGTCCTAGCTGAAAGACCCAAATCTATGGAGGTCTGTGGCCTTGGGTCAGGAGCCTGGAGTCTGGGAGTGTGGCAAACACCTACTTTCCCTTGCAGGGAACCCTGCAGATCACTTGCTGGGTCACCAGGGTTTCAAACCTAGCTCAACCAGAAATCAGCCTGCCTTTCATGGTCCTACAGCTTCAAGCTTATGAAATCAGTATCACACCTGGTTTGAAGATGCAAAGTTAAGAGTACAAATGGCAGCAAGAGACTGGGAAGCCCTCGCTCACTGTTTTGACTGAGACAGATGATCTTGTTAAGTAGCCTAGGCTGACCGTAAGCTTTCTATTTTTTAAAGATTTATTTATTTTATGAATATGACAGCTCTATCTGCATGTACACCTGCAGACCAGAAGAGGGCATCAGAACTCATTATAGATGGTTGTGAGTCGCCATGTGGTTGCTGGGCCTCTGGGCCTCTGGGCCTCTGGAGGAGCCGCAGGTGCTCCAGCCTCAACCGTGAACTTTTGACCTTTCGTATTATACTTCTGAGGGCTTTATGTAGGCTTGTGCCATTAGGCCCAGTGAAACCCCCAATTCTTGCCTTTGTTGCTGTTGGTTTTGTTCAGGTTGGCCCCAAACTTCCTGCATAGCTGAGAATGACCCTGAACTTATTTTTAAAAACTATTTTATTGGAGCTGGAGAGATGGCTCAGCAGGTAAGAGCACTGACTGCTCTTCCAGAGGTCCTGAGTTCAATTCCTAGCAAACACATGGCGGCTCACAACCATCTGTAATGGGATCTGATGCCCTCTTCTGGTGTGTCTGATGAGAACAACAGTGTGCTCACATACACAAAACAAAATAAATAAATCTTTAAAAGATTATTTTATCACTGTATGTGTACAGATGTTCTGCTAAAAGCTGGCTCATTCTGTAGCCATGCTACATTTGAACTCATGACATCCCCTTACGTCAGCTTCTGGTGCAGGGATCAGATTACAGATGTATACCACCATGTCTGGATTGAAAACATATCTATTATTCATTTATTCTTCTATGGTATGAGTGTTTTGCCTGCATCTATGCCTGTACCACATGTAAGCCTGGTATTGGCAGAGACTAGAGGAGGATGTCAGATTCCCTGGAACTGGAGTTACATACAGTTGTGAGATATCCCTATGGGTGTTGCAAATCAAACCCAGGTCCTCTGGAGGAGCAGTCAGTTCTCTTAACAGCTGAGCCATCTCTCCAGTCCTGGATTTTTACTTTTTCCAACCTACATTGCAAACTAAAGTCTTCTTATGAGCCAGATTTTCCCTCTGCTCTAATTTGTATGTCCTAGCTCCCAGCACTTTGCTAACTAACCACATTTGGATATAGGACCAGTGAAGGGTTAGATGGTTTAGCGCCCTGAAGCTAAATGCTCCAGGATGTACTAGTGATTCCGGCAACTTGGGAGATTGAGACCGGAGGATTGCCAGAGCTGAGGAGTTTGAGACCTGTTTGAGTAATAAAGGAAGAACCTGTTTGTTTCAAGGTGAATGGGGGCTAGACACAGTCATACACAGGAGAGACAAAAGGGTAGACAGCCATGGAGAAGTTAAGGCAAGACCTCAGAAGATGCCAGCTTGTGGTCCCTCCATCTCAGGCTTCCTGACTAGAGAGCACAGAGCCAACATAAATCTTGTTTAATAAGTGCTGGCTGCCCTTGTCTGTGCCCTGTCTACGGGGCTTCCCTGTGGAAGCCCAAGAAAACTATAGAGCTCCTTTTGTCTCCCTCTTTGCCTCCCCGTCAAGACCACAGCTTTACTGCTGTTTCCTGTTCTCCACCTGAGACCTGGCTCACCCTGTGACTTCCTGGTATGTTTAGCCACCAGAGTAGAGAAACTCAGCTTAGTTAATGGTGGGTGTGGAAGGACTCACTGTCACCTCTGCCCAACTCCAGATCTTTTCAAACCCTCTCTTTGAGGGTTTGGGGCTTTGGCTAGGCAGGGGCCGGGACTACAGAAAGCGATGTGGACCATGAAATTTGGCAAGGTCAAGCAAGGGACTGTTATGAAGGGGTGGGTATGGGTAAGAAGAGGTGGGCACAGCTCACAAGGGGAAGTCACCCGTGTAACGGCCCGCTCTGTTCCGCAGGTCAGGGTCTAGCAAGAGAGAGAGAGAGAGAGAGAGAGTGGGGGGAAGAAGGGGGAGAGATGCGAAGAATAGAGACAAGCCAGAGGATCTGTAGTCAAGTCTCCTTTACTGTCTCCACCACACACACACCCCACCACCTACTACTACACACCACACACTTACAAGGAAATCCTGGGTATTTATAAGCACAAGAGCACAAGCAGGGGAGCACAGGTGAAAACATTTTACCATGTGCATCATGCAGCTGGGGTCACTAAACAGCAAAACAAACTATGTGGGATAAACAATATATTTATCAGAGTGTGCTTCAGCTGTTGTAGGCTTTTGAAAAACAAGTCTCGCATCAGGGTATATGGTTCCAGATGGCTGCAAAGTTGATAGCTGCTTTCTGCTTAAAGTCGGCTCCCAACAACCCGGATGCCCACTCATTCCATCTTGAGGCTGTGTCCTAGTCCAGCTATATGCAATTCTTTAGGATTGAGCCTAGATTTGCTTCTTTTTGCTATGTTGTTATCAACTTAATGCTGGGAAGTTTTACCCAGCTCAGGGCCCCAACAGTGTAGTCTAAGCCACCATCACAATAACATGCCAATTAAAGGGATAACTAGTTGGGGCTGAGATGGCTCAGTAAAGTGCCTGCCAGCCAAGCTTGAGGATGGTCCGCACTCAATAAAAGCCTGGCTTGGAATGTGTCTGTAACCACAGGGCTATGGGTGAGAGACAGGCAAATTCTTGGAGTTCACTAGTGAGCAAAGTCCACCAGGTAGAGCATGATTAAGGAAGACACCTGGAGTGACCTCTGGCCTCCATACATGTGTTCACATACATACACACGCACATATGCACACATACTTACATGCACATACATCCTGCATGAATAACACACACACATGTGTATACACACATGAACATTAATGGCAACAAGGAATGGAAGCAGATGTAACCAGTGTGGCATGTTGTGCAGCGGCACAGATAAAAGGGTTCAGTTATCCCAAGTTCATTTTCAGAGATTTGACATGAACTTTAGATTTAAATTGAGGAAAAACTGGAGCAGAGGAAGAGAAGTTGCAAAATCTAGCAGTCTTAGCCACAGTGAGGGCTGAGCTACAATGTCTCACTTCTGATTCCGTTCAAGGCATCACTGTGGTCATCTAAAGAGGCAAACTAGTTCCCAGGAGAGCACACCTGGGTGCAGCCTAGGCATCATCAGAGACAGCCCTCCTTCCTTAGACTGGGTAATGTCCTGCTGGGAGTCTCCCTGTTCCTTGTTTTTCCTTTAAATAATAAAGATGTGTTTATCCATCAGTCCTAATGCCTTGATGTTCCTTAAATATCAGGTGACTGAAGGTTTAGGGCAATGACTGAATGCCAGGCTTTAGCAAAAGTAAGCAAAAAGTAATTTCTCTTTCTTCTTCTTCTTCTTCTTCTTCTTCTTCTTCTTCTTCTTCTTCTTCTTCTTCTTCTTCTTTTCTTCTTCTTCTTCTTCTTCTTCTTCTTCTTCTTCTTCTTCGTCTTCTTCTTCTTCTTCTTCTTCTTCTCTCTCTCTCTCTCTCTCTCTCTCTCTCTCTCTCTCTCTCTCTTTCTGAAACAGGGTTCCTCTGTGTAGTCCTCCTAGCTGTCCTGGAACTGGTTTTATAGACCAGGAACTCACAGGACTCAGCCTGCCTCTGCCTCCCAAGTGCTGAGATTAAAGATGTGAGGCAATACTGCCCAGCAGCAAAAGCAATTCCTAAGTGTCTGTTCTAAGTGGACTTGGGCTCTTTCTGTAGCAGTTTTCTCCGCTTTCAACTTGGACCACAGGAGACACTGTCTAAAACAAAACAACAAAACAAAACAAACTAACAAAAACCAAAACAAGTTATAACAAAGTATCATCATGATAGGGAATTCTCAGTAAGGATCTCTATCTCTTTCCTCTCTCTCTCTCTCTCTCTCTCTCTCTCTCTCTCTCTTTCTGTGTGTGTGTGTGTGTGTGTGTGTATCAGACGGGTCTATCAATCTCTACCTTGTTTTTTTGGTTTATTTAAAAAATTGTAAAAGATGTACTTAATTTTTATATATGTGAGTATTTGCTTGCATATATGTATGTGTACCACGTATATGGAGTACCCTTTGAGGCCATAAGGGACTGTCAGATCCCCTGAAACTGAGTTACAGACTATTGTGGTCATGTAGGTAATACCCTTAACCACGGTGCCATCTTCTCAGCCTGTTTGGGTTTGTTTTCTCAAGACAGGGTCTCACTGCATAGACTTGGCTGTATTATTGTCCAGCTCTGTCCTCCAAGCCAAAGTCTTTTTAACACTATCTGTCTGTCTGCAAAACATCATCACAACTGGGCTGCTTGACTGCTGACATCTGGTTTTTCCTTCCTTCATGCAATTTTGCCCTAATTCTGTGGTATGTGTGGGTGTGTGTGTGGGTGGTGGTGGCTAGAGAATACAGGTGGGGAAGAAGTCACCAACCATGTGACTACAAGGAAGCCATCATCCATGCTTGGTCTATAAGTTTGCACAGTAAACTCATTGGTTCCCTGAGGTGAACTATGGTAGAACAGTCCTTTAATTTGCCCTTTGGAGGTGGAGGTAGGTACTACTTACAGCTCCCCCAGTGAAAGAATTTTGGCAATAACTCTATGCACCGAGCCACATCCCCAGGCCCAGTATTTTTACTTTTTATTTTTTAATTTTATTCCTCTTAAGTTTCTCTCTCTCTCTCTCTCTCTCTCTCTCTCTCTCTCTCTCTCTCTCTCTCTGTGTGTGTGTGTGTGTGTGTGTGTGTGTGTGTGTGTGTGTGTATGTGTGTGTATAAGATAAGAACTCACTGGGTCACCTTGGCTTGCCTTGAACTGTGGAGACCAGACTGGCTTCTGACTCTCAGAGACCTGCCTTCTTCTGCTTCCTGAGTGCAGGGATCAAGAGTTTGCTCCACTAACCTTGACAAAAACCAACATTTAAACATTTTGTGCCATCTGCCAAAGCTAATGACATTGACACTGGTGTTCAGGCCAGGCCTTTAAGTCCCAGCTTCATGGTGTATTTGTGGGGACTTTGCCTCACACATGCAATGACTATCTCAGTAGGGCCCAGAGGTGGTTGATTTTCTTGTGTAACTGTGGACAATCTAAAATGATACCTGCCACCCTTTCAGTAATGCCAAGCAAAGCCCTCACCCCAGTCTGTCCCTCCCAGGGAGGTGGGTCCTGGGAGGGGCTAGATGATGGACTCTTCCCCATGCCAGACCAGCAGAGAAGACATGATTTCCCTGGCACTGACTGGGCAGCTGTTAGAGAGTCAAGGGCCAGCCCTGGAGACTTCACATCTGGAACCTTGGAACTAGCATTTATCAGCTCTGTGACCTTGAGTAGGTAACCTCAGAAGATCGCAGCCTTGCTTGCTTTACCTGTAAAATGGGGGGAATACTAACTCACAACAACTTGTTAACACAAGGTAGGGATGAGATCAGAGTGTGGCAGACATAGGTTCTGTGAGCAGGGCGTTCTTGAACACCGTTTTTCACATCGCCCTCTAAACTCTTTCCGGAGGCCTTTTCACACTGCAAGTCCCAGGAGGCTGGGGCCTTCTCACCTGCAGTTCTGCAGCTGTTTACAGCGATATGCATCACTGTGTGGTTAAGAGGAAACTGGGGGCTCTTTGAACCGCGGCTTCCTTCAGTGCGGTGATTGCTGTGCCCACGCTATCACCACCACCCAAGGCTGCTTCCGGAACAGCAAGCTCTAACAGACTTATCTGAAATAGTTGTTATTGATTTATGCTTCTATTCCCACAGGAGGCCTCCAAAGGAGGAAATAGAATCAGGCCTTGCTGGTGAAAGCTGTCGTGTGACTGAGTCCTGCAGGTTGTTGGTTCCCAGGCAGAGAGGGAGCCCCAAGACTCCAGTTTCCCAGGGAAATTCCTGGAAAATGTTAAGAAAAATAAAGCTGGAGGCTGGAGGCTCTGGGGTGCATGCCCTTCATAAGCTCAGCACTTGGAGGGGCAAGCAGGAAGACTGGGGAGTTCAGGTCATCCTGGGCTACCTATAGAGAGTTGGATGTCAGCCTAAGATATAAGAGACCCTATTTGATAAAACTACACACACACACACACACACACACACACACACACACACACACACACACAGGGGTGCGGGGGAGGGGAAGAGGAGGAGAGAAAAATACCTGAGCAGAACTGAGTCAGGAGCCAGGCCTGTAATTTCATGTACTTTAGAGGCTGAGGCAGGAGGATTATAAGTTCAAGGAGCCTGCTTGGGTACTGAATAAGAGCCTATCTTAAGGGGCTGGAGGGATGGCTCAGTGGTTAGGAACACCGTCTGCTCTCCTCTTCTAGCACTCTGGAGTCCAATTCCCAGCACCCACACAGCACCTCACAACCATTTATGACGGGATCCGATTCCCTCTTCTGTTGTGCAGACGTACAACGAACCACATAAAACAACGAATCTACATAAAATACAGAAACGAAAAAACCTTGGGAGGCAGAGGCAGGTGGATCTCTGTGAGTTTGAGGCCAGCCTGGTCTACATGGAGCATTCTAGGACAGTCAGGACTACTTCTGTTTGTTTCGTCTCAAAACAAACAAAAAACAAAGCAAAAAAACCTTGTCTTTAAATTTTAAAAAGTTAAACGAAAATAAGATGGGGTGGGGGCTGAGGCTATAGCTCAGTGGTAGAGTATTTGTCTAGTATACACAAGGTCATGGGTTCAAACTCCATCACTGAACAAAGAAAAGAAAAGAAAGGAAGGAAGGGAGGGAGGGAGGGAGAGAGGGAGGGAGCGTTTAAAGTGTCTAAAGTGTAAGCACTTTCTCAAGTAGATACGTGCACATTCAATAGCCATCAGTGGCCATCCCAGCCACGCACCTTGGTATTACACCCTAGAACTGCTATCACTATGCCCATGGGCCCTGCTATTTTTCCTCCTGGGATCACTTATCTTCAGCTTGTCCCCTTTTGCCTTTCCTGACTGGATTATTGCTTGGCCATCTCAGATGCACCCAAACATTTACCTTGGCTTGAAGATCACTCTAAAGTTTCCTCAGCACGGTGGGAGACCGAGTCCAACTTCCTGTTTCTCACTTCCTTTCTATAGCCTGGAGTCCATGGATCTTTGGAGCCTCATTCCAAGCACTGATCCCCAAGAGAGAAAATCAAGCTTACCTTGGTCTGGTAAAACCAATGATGAACAGCAGACAGAGGTTGGCATATAGTTCACCAGTAAAGGGTGAGCTAAGTGTGTATGAGGCCCTGGGTTCGGTTCCTAGCCGCAGGAGTAAAGGTAGGTCTGTTAGCTAAGAGGACACTCACACTAGTGCCGTTCTCCAATAAAGGAGTCCAGGGTCCTCGAAAACACGACACACTCTAGAATCAGGGAAAGAAAACACACAAAACAAGCCGTAAGCATTTTCTAATGCCAGAAAGTAACAATGTTTCAAGATCTCCTCTCCAGACCTCAAACCCCCACATTGATAAAGATGTGTCAAAGGCCTGTGGGAACCAGCTAAGAGACTGCCCAATAGTCAACACTGGGAGAGTAGAAGCAAAAACCAAAATGGGATTGGAGTATATCCCAATCTACAAAGTAAATGTCCATTTGTTTTTAGTAACAAGCTGGGAGCAGACAAAGCTGCCAACACTTTAAATGGATCCTCACCTCAAGAACAGCAAGATGGGTGGTGGTGCCCACCTTAAATTCCAGGGCTCGGGAGTCAGAAGCAGATGAGTCTCTGAGTTTGAGCCCAGAATAGTCTAAAGATCGAGTTCCAGGAGAGCCAAAGCTACATAGGGAAAGCAGGGCTTTAAAAAGCAAATAAATACATAGACAAACAAACATACAGGGAAACACCTCTGTACTCTCTTAGTGTAGACTGGGTAGGGCTTACTTTCTAACTGTGGGAAGGGTACCATAGTGACGTAGTGGACAAACCAGACAGACATCTCCTCTGCCAGCTGATGAAGGTCATCTAAAGCAAAAAAAAATCATGTCCATATATGCACTCTTTAAAAAATGTTATAAGGATTTTTTAAATGTTAAGAAATTATTTGTTCATGTTTGTGTGGATGTGGGTTTATGCATGCAAGTGCTCTGCCCTCAGAGACCAGATGAGGGCGACAGATCTCCTGGAATTACAGGTGCTTATGTGCCACCTGATGTGGAGCCAGATTAAGCTCTGAAGTTTAATCAGTGAACCATCTCTCTAGCCAGATAATGTGCACTTTTGTGATGGTTTGTATATGCTTGGCCCAGGGAGGGGCACTATTAGGTGTGACCCTGTTGGAGTAGGTGTGGCCTTGTTGGAGTAGACGTGTCACTGTACGTGTGGGCTTTATGACCTTCATTCTAGTTGCCTGGAAGTCAGTTTTCTGCTAGCAGCCTTTAGATGAAGATGTAGAACTCTCAGCTCCTCCTGTACCATGCCTGTCTGGATGCTGCCATGCTCCTGCCTTGATGATAATGAACTGAACCTTTGATCCTGTAAGGCAGCCCCAATTAAATGTTGTCCTTATAAGAGTTGCCTTGGTCATGGTGTCTGTTCACATCAATAAAATGCTAACTAAGACTGAAAAAAAGAAAGGCTCTTCTAAATCTTTAGGTCCAGTCTTAATAATGAGAAAACTGTCAGACAGATTCTAATAGACACAGCCTCTGATACATACATCTCAACTGGTGAAGGTCATCAAAGACAATAAGTTTGAGAAACTGTTACAGTCAGGAGGCCACTAAGGAGATGTGATGACTAAATTAACTGATATCTTAGAAAAGATCCTGGGACAGAAAATGGACACCAGGCTCCATCAAAGGAAATCTGAATGAACTAGTTAGTAAGCATGTATCAGCATTGAATCATTCATGATCACAAATATGAACTGGGCACCATGGCCCAAGCCTACAAGCTCAGCACTCAGAAGGGGGAAGAAGGGAGATCAGAAGTTCAAAGTCAACCTGGACCATATGATACACTGTCTCCAAACCAAACCAAACTAAAAACCAGTTATAACAAAGTACCATAATGATAGGGGACTCTCAATAAGGATCTCTCTCTCCTCCCTTCCTCTTCCACCTCTCTCTCTCTCTCTCTCTCTCTCTCTCTCTCTCTCTCTCTCTCTCTGTCTCTCTCTCTGTCTCTCTCTCTCTCTCTTTCTCTCTCTCTCTCTGTAGGCAGTAGATACAGAAATTCTATGCTGTCTGCTCCCCCCCCCCCATATCTAAAGTGGTTCTAAAAATAAAAGCAAGCTGAAGAGAAAAGCCTGAGACTCCAGCTGCACTAGGATTCTTGGGCTCTCACGGAATGCAGGTGAAGAGCTCTCCCCTCCTCACACCTGCTCCACAGGGAGCTGGGTTACTTGCCCTGTACCCTGGGCTACCTGCATCCCTGCTGCTCCAAGTCAGCCTGCAGGGGTTTCTGAAGCCACTAACGTGGGGTGTGTGTGTGTGTGTGTGTGTGTGTGTGCTAGTCAGGGTGGCTCTCATCATTACAGACCCCTGCACTCTTGGTTTTAGCCTATGTGTTTCTGCCTGCTCTGACTGTTTCCACTTCTAGCCTTCTGGATAGGGAAATCTGAGCCAATTCCATTAGGGGATTAAAGGACTTATTCTTTGCTGCCATCCCTCCAATCTGGCTTGCTTCCATGGAGTAGAAGCTGAAATTCTTACTGTAGAAAGATGCCAGAGTAGATGATCCCGGTCTGTCGGCCCACAGCATCATGGTACTGTGTGAAAGGGAGTTGCATAGCTGTGGTGGGAATGCAAACTCTCTCTCTTTTTTTTTTTTTTTTTTTCAAGACAGGGTTTCTCTGTGTAGCCCTGGAACTCACTCTGTGACCAGGCTGGCCTCGAACTCAGAAATCCGCCTGCCTCTGCCTCCCAAGCGCTGAGATTAAAGGTGCACATGCCACCACTGCCCGGCTTTCTGTGACAATTTTTAAAGATTGACTTTTTTTTAATGTTATGTGTATGTATGAGTGCTTACATGTGTGTAAGTGTATCATGTATGCTTGGTGCCTGCACAGGGCAGAAGAGGGTTTCTGATGCCCCAGGCTGGAGTTCCAGGAGGTTGAGAGTCTCCATGTGAGTGCTGAGAACTAAACTCTGGTTAGGCAAGTGCTCTTAACTCCTGAGCCATCTCTCCAGTTCCTCAGTAATACCTTTTATTTATTTATTTTTCTGAAGACTGGTTTTCATTGTTGCTTTTGTGACTTTTCTCCCTTTTCTGCCTCTCTCTCTCTCTCTTTCTCTCTTTTCTCTCTCTCTCTCTCTTTCCTTACAAACAGGGCCTCATTTAGCTCAAGCAGAATCTGAACTCACTATTTAGCTGAGGGTGGCCTTGAACTGCTGATCTTCATGCTGGGACTCCAGATGTGCACCACCATGCCTGGCTCTGGCTCTTCGTCTTTCTCCTCCTTTCATCCAGCTTCTAGGCCTGAGTCCTTGGCAACTATCAAGGAAGGAGGCCCCCTGAGCCTGCATACCAACTGCTCCATAGACAATGTCCCAGGAATGTTGCAGAAGAATAAATCAGCAGTCACAGGCAGCACTGTCAGCCCCAAACACTTACAGCATGAGCCAGTGGGACTAGACACATAAATGGGTGGCTTCACCTGACTTTTCGAAATGTAAAAAATAGATTGATTTTTCTTCTACTGTCCGTGTGTGTGTGTGTGTGTGTGTGTGTGTGTGTGTGTGTCACAGTCAGCATATAGAAGAAGTCTTACTGTTTATGGCCCAAAAGGGTACCAGTGCCTCAATGCAAGAAGAGAGTTAAGACACAATCACTAAATTCTACCAATGTGTCTCTGCTCATAGAAGCATACCTATAACCTAACACCTGGGTATCTGTGCATTGATTGTATATTAGGAAAATCAAAGGGCACTTGCAAATACACGAAGCTCTATAATGGGGTGTGTTACACAAGCATATTCACAGTCTTCAGTTAGCAAGAAATCCCACCTGTGGGATCTGATATGTATTTATCTATGTAATCTGATATTTATCCTTGTCTGGTGAATTCGACAGGAAAGAGTCCCCACCCCTTACCGGTTCTCTGCATTGAGACAAGATTTCAAGTGCCCCAGGCTGGCCTCCAGCTCTCTGCATAGCAGAGGATGACACTTGGCTCCTGACCCCCATCTCCTTCCTGAGTGCTGAGAGTACAGGCATGTTACCACCAAGCCTGGTTTTATTTCCACGCTGGGGATGAACTCAGGATCTTGTACACTACAAGCAAGCATTCTACCAACTGAGGTACATCCTCAGCCCTGATATTTCTTACAGGCACCACAGAATGGTAAGTGTCTAGATGAGTGGCCAATGATTATCAGGCCCCTCACAGTCATCTGCACTCGCTTTGTTTTCTGCTCTGTCCGCCCATTTCTGCAATGCTCCAACCTTCTCCTTCTTGCTTCCTCTGGGTCATTCCTTCTTGTTCGTGTCCTTCCCAACATGGGTCCATCTGCAGACTCCCACTCCTCCTTCATGTCTCTGCCCCAGGGTTTCCAAGAGAAGCTCTCCATGTCCTGCCACACTGAGGCTTACACTTGTGCCTCCGTTCCCCGGCACTAGGATTGATTACAGGCTTGCCCTGTCTCTCTCAGCTTATACGTGGGTGCTGGGCCTGAACTCCAGTTCTCATGATTATGTGGCAAACACTTTATTGACTAAGCCATCTCCTTCACTACCACCCCTCCTGGGGGGAAAAAAAATCAAATTATGTGCGAGTATGTGTGTATGTGATTATATGCAAGTGGGCACTGGTGCTTTCAGGAGCCAGAAGCAAAGGCCCCCTCGGAGCAGGCAGGACAAGAGGTGACATGAACTGCAAGAGCAGTATGTGCCCTTAATCACTGAGCCATCTCTCCAGTCCCTACCACTCTTCTTCTTCTTCTTCTTCTTCTTCTTCTTATTATTATTATTATTATTATTATTTGAGACAGGGGTTCTCTGTATAGCCCTGGCTGTCCTGGAACTCACTCTATAGACCAGGCTGGCCTCGAACTCAGAAATCTGCCTGCCTCTGCCTCCCAAGTGCTGGGATTAAAGGCATGTGCCACCACTGCCCAGCTACTTATTTTTTGAGAAGGGTTTTACTCTGTGCCCGAATGACCTTGAACTCCATGGCAGCCCTCCTCCATGCTGAGGTTACAGGGACGAGCCACTATTCTGGTTCCTCCCAGCTCTTGGTGGCACCAGGTAGTCCTCTTTTGTGCGTCTTCATCCCCTGAGTGTCTGTCTCCACCTTCACATGCATGGCCCTCACATGTGAGCCTTCTAATGAGGTTTAGGGCCGGTTAGATATTAAGGATATCTCACTGTGAGATACTTAATTTAAAGTCTGCTAAGACCTTTAAATTTTTGTATGTGCATTAGTATTTTGCCTGCATGTGTGTCTGTGTGAGACTGTCAGATCTTGGAGTTACAGACAGTTGTGAGCTGCCATGTGGGTGCAGGGATTTAAACCCAGGTCCATCTGGAAGATGCAGTCAGTGCCCCTTAACCACCAAACTATCTCTCCTTCCCTGTTTTTTTTAGCCCTGACCCTCAGAGGACATTTAACAATGTTTGGAGGCACTTTCTATTGTCATAGCCCAAGGGGCAGAAGTGGGTCTGTACAACTACCTAGTACAGAAAGGCTAGGGATGCTGTTAATCAACTGTAGTGAACAGGATAACCCTATGATACAGGGGTCCCTTGCTGACAATAACAACGTGTGGTGGCCCAGTGGCCTTGCTCTACCTCTGTGCCTATCCTAAGCTTCAAGATAGAGGCCCAATTCTCAAAAAAGAAAAAACCCAAAACCCAAACCAAACAAACAAACACCCCCCCAAAAAAAAAACCCCATCTCCCCTCAGACTCTGCTTCTACAGGGGTACCAGTTCCAATGCCATTCTTCCAGGAAGCTGCCCTTCCAGGCATCCTGGACGGTCTGGAAGAGTTTTCTGGTGGTGTGATGGTGAGGGGGAGGCACAGAGGGCCTTAAAGACAAGCCTGCTTGCTCATAACTCCCTCCTAGGGAGCTCTCAGTGGCAGCGGGGGTGGGGTGAGGGGTGGGAGTTATGTCCAAAGACCAGCTTAGTCTCTTAGGGAGTCTTGGCAAAGGTCCTTATCATCTGTCCATCTCACCGGGAGGTTCCAGTCAGAGTTGTGAGGTGAGGGGAGTGTCCTAGCTAGCCAGACACCAGTGTTCCCTTGCTGGTCTGAGGCCATTCTCATCTCTGCTGTGCAAACTCTTGGGAAGCAGAAGCCCTTCCAGTTTGTTCACCTGTGTCCCTGGTACCTCAACATAATTACTCTCTGTTGCAAAACAATGGTGGTCTGTTGACAGTGAATGAAGAGTCTGCCTTCTTTAGAGAACAGGTGGATCTGCAGCTGGCAAGGAGAAGGGCTGGGGATGTGACTCGGTTGGTAAGGTGCGTGCTTAGCACACATAGACTGCCTTTGATTCCAAGCACGACATAAATCCTTGCTGCCACAGTGCCGAGAAGGTAGAAGCCAGAGGGCTAAGGTTCAAGAGTACCCTCTGCTATACACAGAGCTTGAGGCCAGCCAGGGAGACGGGATCTTAAAAATGCACCTGTGATCTCCTTTTGTTTTGTTTTGACAAAGTCTTTGCTCTGTTGTCCATTTTGTCCAGGATGACATTGATGGCCTTGAACTTGTCATCCTTCTGCCTTGATCTGCTGAATAGCAGAGACTTCAGATAGACGCCATGCCCTGGTTTTTGTTTCTTCCCTCAAGCTGAAGATAAAAGGCGCTCTGCCCACTGAGCTGCACTCCACCCCATCTGTAATCCTTTCTAAGAAAGAAAAGTTTGCTTGGATCAAAGAGCAAAAACGATGAGGCCACTGTGAATTTTGCCAAGTGGATGTGGAGGAGGCTTTCCTACAACGTGGAAAGAAGAGTTGGCAAGGTTAAAAGAAAGGACTTGGAGCAAGAACCCATGCAGCTGGTGATTGGACCAAGATAGTGCATATATTCACATCTGTGGGCCCCTCTTACAGACAGACAGACAGACAGACAGACAGACAGACAGACAGGTGGAAGTATGTCCCCCTTCCCATTCAGTGGGCATGTGGGAGCCACCATGGATGATGGGGCCATTTCACACAGGAGCAGGACAAGAAAGCTTAGGATGTGTCTCCTTTCATACACAAGATGCCCCCAGGTAACAGCCAAACAAGAACAGTAGGTTGTATAAGGACAGTTGTGTTGCTGCTGGGGACCCTGTGTGAGATACCTAGAAAATAAAGAAACTGGCAAGAGTCCTCAGTCCAACCCAAGTACATGGCTGAAGTACCACGAGCGCCTACTAGAGGCCTTGCTTGTTGGAGGAGGAAAACCTTTGCAGGCTAAAGCACTGACTAAAGCAAGGGACCTCACAAGGCAATTGGAGTATCAACCAGTTCCTCAGGGGCTGGTTTTCCAAAGAGAGGCTGGGTCACCTCAGAAACTGGATGTGCTGTAACAGGCTATGCATGCTGTACTGTGAGGGACTCCTAGAAGGGAGCTTGTGGGTGGACAGGTAGCCCTGCATCCTAAGATCTGAGGATTAGGGAAATGACCAGGGTGGAGACGATGACATTACTATCCCCAACTACTGACCCTTACAACGAGCCAGCCTTGGGTTAGGGGCTTCCCGGCATTCAGTTCTCGTTCTTCTCTCCCTTCTGCAGAGAAGACTGACACACAGTGGCAATTTACATTAAGTCAAATTAAACGGAGTAACACATCCAGTCCCTTGTTCCAGTGGCTAGGGCAGCTAAACAACATCTCTGTACTACAAGAAGTTTCCTGGCAGGTCTCACAGATTCACACAAGATCACATTTCCCATAGGGAAAATCAGAATCCAGATGAAAGTTGATTTGACCTAATGGAGGCTGCTAAGTTAATATGGCAGGAGTCTCAGGCTTTTCACCTGGCTACTGATGTCCAAGACCATCTCAGGATTTTTTTTTTTCTTCAGCATTTAGTCTAAGGGGTTGGAGAGATGTCTCCACTCCACTTGGATACACATACACCATTCAGGCTTATAGCGGCTAGAAATGAATACAGCTTGATTCATTTTGAACTGGTAGAGTCAAGACAAAGCAGACAAGAGCTTAGGCTCTGGGTGGCTTCTTCCTTTGCAGACTGTAGCATCCATTCGCGCCTCCTCCAGTCATTCATTCCACAAACACACACTGAACACCAGCTAGTGTTAGGTTTCCAGAAACCTTATCTTTTTGCCTCCTGGGGTTGCTAGAAGAGGCCTGAAACTCCTTTAAAAAAGACGGAGCTGTTCGTTATCTGCAACTAAAAGGAGCCCTCGAGATCCACTCCGTGCCAAGAAGAGCCTTCTAAAAAGGATGGTGCCTATCAGATGGCCTCAGGCCAGGGCTCTTCAGCTGGCAGGAACAGGTCTCAGGTCAGAGATGGGCGGACCGGGGCGGGGCGCTCGCCCGGTACCTGAGGTGGCCACCAGAGGGCAGCCAGGGAGCGCGCCCGACCGGGGCGAAGCCCCAGGTAAGTGTGGCTAAAGTGGGGCTACCCCATTTCTGGGGCCCAGTCTCTCGGGACCCCGGTGTGTGTGTTTGGCTCCAAGATGGGGGCTAGAGCGCGTGCACGTGATGGTCCCGGAGCTAGAGCTCTGATCCTGGAGATGTTGAAACCTGGGGTGGGGACCTGGCGGCCAGCTGCCCTCCTGGGTTTGCCCGCCCTCTCTCTCCCTCGGTTACCGGGGACTCTGATCTGCACGAGATCTGTCCCGGGACAGCGCTGCGGTCCGCTCCGCCGGCGGGCTCTTACTCCTAGGGTTTAGCCCACAGCTCGGAGCGGAGGATGTACCTCCCGCAGTCCCGGGTGTGTCCCCTGCGCGGAGCGGCGCGGGGTGCGGGCGGCCGGTGGGGGAGGGGCGCGGGAGGTGCGGACGGCAGGCGGCGCTGGGGCGAGAGCGCCAGGGAGTGAGTCAACAAGTGCGGAGCCCAGCGAGCGCGCGCGGGCGCGGGAGGGGCCTGCAGGTGGTGACTCCCGTCGTGGTCCCTCAGCGCCCGGCCGGGGTGGTGTGGGCGGGATCCAATGTTTTGGGTGACTGGCATTTGTGTGGGGTGTCCTTGGCCCTGGACGCTGGTCTCAAACGGGCTGGCTGGCGTTCAGGAGTGAGAATCCGAAAGCACGTGGAGCCTTTGAGTGTGCAGGGTGGAGGGTGTCCTCCTTGCCAGCCGGTTCTGCCCCTGGAAGCCCCCTCCCTGTGGTCAGACAGGTTTGGGGAGAGTGTTTCAATCCACGCGGGGCGCCACCGGGAGCTCAGGATGGCGACCCTCCCTGCCAGCTCTCAGGGGTTTCAGGCGGTCTGCGAACTCTGAGTTTGAGCAGAGCAGAGTGACCCGATTTTCCACCCGTGTGTCTGATACATCTTAGCGGTCCCCTTGGGAAAAGGTGGGATGCTAAAAGTGAAAACTCGATCTCAGTGAAATTTGAGCCAGTGGGATCCAGGTGAAAAGTCGTTGTCAGTCGGTTTGTGCTGCGGGGAAGCTATTGATCCTCGTGGCAGCAGAGGGCAGGGGAGGGAAAGAAGTGTCCCTGAGGCCCCAGAGCAAGGTAAAAGCCTCTAGGAGAAGCCACCCCTTATAGTTCAGGCTCTGTCTCGCCCCAACCCGGAGAGATTGCGCCTTCCATGGCTGCCTCTTGACAGCCGCTTGGCTCCCAACTGAAAAAAGCAGGTGAGCTGTAAGTTTTGCTCTCACTGTCACATTTTCCAGAAGTGCTCAGCACCTGCTGCTGTCCTCCTCTCTAACCCTGCAGCCCAGACTGCTGTTCTGCCACTGGCTTTCCAGCGAGCCTCCCACCCTCCTGTCTCCACTCCCTTACCCACCACCTTGGGGGGGGGGGGGGGGCTCTGTTTTGCAGCCTTCCCTACCGGTAGTCTTATTTCTGGGCAGGCTGTCCTCCCTTTTGTTCCCCAGTTATTTCTTTTTCAGCCCTCTTTTCTTGATTCTGCTTTCCAGGCCCAGTTCATGGTTTCTCACGCAGTGGCCTTGGGGAGGCTTCCGGGTCACACTACCTCGTGCCTAGTCCTGTCCAGGCTTTCTTGAGGTGCCCCACAGTCACTCAAGAATAGTCTGAATCTGGACGGGTGTCTCAGACAGGAGCCTTTCTCATTCTATCCGACTACATTTGCCTCTGAGGGGTCTGGCCTCTCTCCCTCTGGGATGGGTTGGCCCTGACCTGGAACAAGAATACTGTAGGCTAGAATACTGACTTCTGCTGCCAGTCTGCATGCAGCAAACAATCAGACATGTCACCTCTAGAAGGAGTAGCTTTTGACCCTGTCATTGACCTCTAAGAAATCCTCAGTCTCCGGTTTTCCTCAGGCCTTTTGGGGCCTGCTCCTTTGCTGGGTTCTTGGACTTTCAGTCCTGGGCTTTGTTCACACTGGTTTCCAATCCTGAATCTTCTCTCTTCCCCTCACGGTCAGTCACCCTTGTCCCTCCCTGTACTACTTGGCTCAGGTGCTGTTGCCTGAGAAAGCTTGATCCTCCTGCCTGGAATTCCACTGGTCCAGGATCCCTTTCCTAACTCTGCATCCTTTTAACCACAGCTGTCACACTGTTTCCGCCTCTCCGGTTTGCCTCTGGATCCTTAGCACTGCACATCCTGTAGGTGTTCCTTGACTCGGGGGTGTAAGTGACCCCGAGTTTCTGAGAACTTTCCACCCCATGCCTGGAGCCCTGCTCAAACTAAATTTCCCCCAGAGAGCTGCTCATTCTTCCAGATTCTTGGCCTTCTGCTCCTCTAGGCTCCTGAGCGGCTTGGTTATGTTGTGTTCTATGCAGTTTAAATCCTGAGCATTCTCTGCCGTTGGCTCCTCAACCAAGAGTGGACATTCTGTGTCCTGAGTTGGGCGCTGTACCAAGGGGTCCAGGCCTTTACTGGTTTTTGTGTTCTTGAAGCACTCAGAGAGGTGGATACCAAGATTATTGTCTCCATTCTGCCTATCAGGAAGCAAGCTCAGAGAGGGCCAGGGACCTGTCTGACTCACACAGCTTGTATGCGGGTGGGCAGCGCTGAGGTGGAATTCAATCCTTCTGGCTCCAAGCTGTCTTTAGATACAGGGATTTGTTTGCCCTGAAGGTGTATGTGTTCTACATCTCCAGCGTCCCCTCAGTATCTGGCCCTGGTGTGCAGGGCATACTGGTGGCTTGGGACTCTTCTGAACTGTAGGAAAGGACTAGATAACAGACAGACAGGTAATGGAATCCTTGGCTCCAGAGGCTGTGACATCAGTCAGGGAGGCCCTGGAAACATGCTGCTTCTGATCTGGCTTTAGAGCTGTGGAGCAGAGAGTTCTGTTGGGATGGGGGTGGGTCCTCAGGTCTGACCTTCCAGAGTTCCCTAAGTGCCCATCCCCTAAGGACACTTTCAGTCACCTTTTTGAATCTTCAACTAAGTTTCTTTGGGAGGCCCCCTTCCCTTCTCTTGGAGGCCACTGTCATAGGAAAATGAGCTCTTGCTGTGAAATCCTGTTACCATAGCAACGAGTCGTGTGAGGCCCAAGTCTCCTGCTCCCAGGCCTCTGCACTATGTGCTTGGAGGGGCTTTTTCTGTGTTTGCTGCCTGAAGAAATTAAATATTCCACTTCACTTTCTTTTTGCGTAGAAATTAAATTGTTTTGTTTTTTCAAACCAGTGATTTCTGGGTACTGTTTGTGTCCCAGCAGGTTGTAGCCAGGCAGTTGGCAAGCCATTAGGGATGACCCCAGGGTGATGTCCCTGGTTTAGGTCACATTTATGAGAGATACCCAGTGCTCCATAGGTAGAAGCTATGCTGTCTTGGATGCTTGTCAGGAAAGAGGGACAGCAAGGGCTCCGGGGGAGGGCAAGCCAGCTTTCTTCTGCTGCTGTCTATAGGCCTTGTCCATGGACACCACCCAGAACACGGCACCTTGGATGTGAGGGAGACAAGGATGCTTTGGGCAGTGATCACAAGCTATTAATATGGGCCAAATGTGGAGGTGGAGAGACGGCTCAGCGGTTGAGAGCACTGGATGCTCTTCCTGGTTCAATTTCTAGCACCCATATGGGAGCTCACAACTGTCTGTAAATCCAGTTCCAGGGTGTGGCGCGTGCGCGCACACACACACACACAGAGGCAAAACATCAATATAAAAATAAATAAGTCATTAAAAAAACTTTAAACAAACAAAAAGAAAGAAAGAAAAAGGATAAGAAAGAAATATGGAGCCGGGCGGTGGTGGCGCACGCCTTTAATCCCAGCACTTGGGAGGCAGAGGCAGGCGGATTTCTGAGTTTGAGGCCAGCCTGGTCTACAGAGTGAGTTCCAGGATAGCCAGGACTACACAGAGAAACCCTGTCTCGAAAAAAAACCAAAAAAAAAAAGAAGAAGAAGAAGAAGAAAGAAAGAAAGAAAGAAAGAAAGAAAGAAAGGAAGAAAGGAAGAAAGAAGGAAAGAAAGAAAGAAAGAAAGAAAGAAAGAAAGAAAGAAAGATGGACCAAGTGCTCCCAGATGCAGTTTCCTTATTTAGTTCTGTGCTTTCTTTATTTAATTCTCTGCCAAGGAAAGTTAGAAGTATTAACATTATCCCCATTTTGCAGGTAAGAATATGCTTCCCGGAGAAGTTAAGCATTTGTCAGATAACACACAGCAAGTACGTGATGGAGGTGGAGTTCAATCCTGGGATGTCTGTCCTTCTGACTAAGGCTCTGTATGCGGCTCTATGGCCAATGGAAGGGCCATGATTTAATACTGAAAGGGTGAACAGGGAGGCTGAACAGACCGGCTTCTCTAAGATTCCAGGTGTAGAACAGTCATTTGCAACACTGTATCAGTGCTTCTTCCTGAGCAAGAATCTACAGCAGCGGAAAGGCATGTTCCAAGAGGGTTCAGACTGACATCAGTAAATAGCCAATTATAGGAGAGAGGACTCGGAGTCCTTAGAAACCAGGGCACATGTAGACACTAGAACCTCATTACAGGTGAGAATGAGCAGTTAACAGCTTCATGAGTCACACAAGCAGAAATCAAAGCGAATTACAAGCTAACACAGTGCTACCCCAGAGGTGGAAGGATAGTTGCAGGACCTGCTATGTAGCCCAGGTTGACCCTGAACTCAGGTTCAAGCGATCCTCCTACCTTGGCCTCACCAGACTTTTTTTTTTTTTTCCTTTTAATTTTATTGGTCAAGTGTTATGTTTATACTGTCAGAATTTATCACTCCCCTACTCTTTTACTGAGAACAGAACTCAGGGTTTTATACATGGAAACAAAGACTTAACAACTGAGCTGTGGCCTAAACCTAGAACTCACTTGTGTGTCCTTTGGTGTATATAGTATACTTCAATAGAATACACTAAAACAGAAGAAAGGCCACAGTGACATCACCCTGGGGTGTGAAGACAACTCTTATAGAACGAGCGCACGAGCCGTTCACCTCACTGACTCTACCTACAACCTTGGCTTTTGGCGACACGTGGGAGGTGACATGAGAGTGAACTTCCATGTTCTAGAAGGAGTTGGCTTGGGGCTGGGGGTGCTGGGAGAGCCAGGGTTAGCTCTGCTGGTGCCCTTTGCACAGCACTGGCTCTGTCTACAGGGGAGATCACTTAACTATCTGGTGGCTACTTGGCATGGACACGGCTCCCATCCTCCTCCCATCATGGGCCAGGAGAGAAAGGGTGAGGGTACATGTATCCACACTGGCTAGTTACCAGGGGTTGGGTCTCCCTGGAGGAACTGCAGGCTCTGGGTCTGGATGTTCTAGGAGACCCGGCCCAGCCCTCAGCCCTCAGTCAGTCCTCAGAGCGAGCTGTTAGCAAAAGAGCATTGCGAGGCCTGTGGCAGACTGCAGAGCCCAGCTGTGCTTCGAGAGCGCCCCTCTGTTCGAGCTGCATTTCCATGCTGCTAAAAATACCCGAGTGCCTTATGTAAGACTGCAGGTACCACGTGGGCACCTTATGTAAAGGCACTTCCTAGACCCTGGACAGTCAGTCACATGTCCCCATGACCATTGTGGCACAGTTATGAAGCTGCTGGTGTTTGCCTGTCAAGGAAGAGAACTGTGATTGGTGCCCTGTCCTGTCAGTCGTGGTTTTGCCTCATTCACCTGTTGGTGTGGTTTTGTTTTGGGGCGTGACCCATCTGAGCAGTTGACTGGATGCTAGGCTTTGTGAGATTTGCTCTTCTACTGGTCCCAAGTCGCCGACAATGGATCCTCTGCTTCACCGAGATGTAGCATCTCGGAGTTAAAGAGCCTCCTGCATCCTTCAGGAGTCTCCTCCATCATGATGAGGTGACCATTCGATTTGGCTTGAGTGCCCACAGTGAGAGGGACAGCTATCTCAATGGTAGGCTGTGATTTAATGGGAAAGATAAACAATAAAAACGAAGGCATACAGTGCAGGCTGAAACCAAGGAGAAATTTCACATGGACCTGGGCTGTACATCCATGGTTCTGAGGCTTGGAAAAGATGATCACTGTGGATGCAGTGTGTGTGTGTGTGTGTGTGTGTGTGTGTGTGTGTGTGTAGTGTCTGTGTGCATGTGTGTTATAAATCAAACACAACACCTTGGGCATGCCAGGCAAGTACTCTATAATTGTCAGTCTCTAAGGTATATGTATTACAAGGTCCATTCTTTTTTTTTTTTTTTTTTAAGTTCATCCATTTTAAGATCATGTCTTAGGGTTTCTATTGCTGTGAAGAGACACCATGACCATGCAACTATTATGAAGAAACACATCCGATTGGGGTAAGCCATTTAGAGGCTTACTATTCAGAGGTTTACCATTCAGGGGTTTAGTTCATTACTGTCAGGGTGGGGATCATGGCAGCATGTAAGTAGACGTGGTGCTGGAGAGGTAGCTGAGGGTTCTACATCCAGATCTGCAGGCAGCAGGAAGAGTAAGCCAGTAAGCCTGGCTTGCGTTTCTGAAACCTCAAAGCTCACCCCTAGTGACACACTTCCTTTAACAAGGCTGTGTCTTCCAATAGTGCCACTCCCTATGGCCCTATAGGGGCCATTTTCATTTAAATCACTACAGAGCATGACTTACTTTAAATTTTTTTTTTCTTTTTGTAGTGCTAGGGATTACATAGTCTTCACATGCCAGGCAAGTGCCATACCGAAGAGCTATAATCTGGCCCTATATTTTGTTTGTTGTTTTTGAGACAGGGTCTTACTGTGTATTCCTGGTTGACGCAGAACTCACTGTACAGACCTTACCCTAAGCCTTGCCTGTCCCACACAGCAAGATCTCACAGGTTCAGGATCCTTTCTGTAATTCAGCTTTTCCATTCTGTCTCAAGCTCCTCTCCAGTCTTATCTGCATTTATTTTGGTTTAGAATGGGAAGTAAGATGCTTCCTTGATTTTATTAGCAGAGGCTCCGCTGTCCATGTCTCTCACATATTCTTGTCTTCCAAACTCCCAGAGATTGGCCCATTAACTGCTGTTGACAGTGTTTGAGGGTTTTTGTCGTCCTAAATTTCAAGTTCTTCTCATCCCTCCTACAAACCAGTTCCAAGGGCTTAAGAGCCACAGACTTACCACAGCAGCGGCCTAACTTCTCGTACCAGTTTTCTGTACTGATTACTTTTCCAGTTGCTTCAACAAAATACCTACAATGCAACTTAAGGAAGCATGGACAGTCTCACAGTTTGAGTTTACCATCCTCGTTGGCAGGAAGGGAGTGGCTGAAGGAGCAGGAAGCAGCTGGTCATGTGACATCTGCAAGCAGGAAACAGGAAATGATGACTGCCGGTACTCAGCTTTCTCTGATGCAACCCAGGACCTGAGCCTAGGGAATGGTACTGCCCACATTTAAGAAGGATCTTTTTGCCCCAGTTAACCCAGTCAAGGTAATCTTTCACAGGTGTGCCCAGAGGCTTTTCTCCATCATGATTCTAGAGCCTGTCAAAGAAGCAGAATTGTATAGCCTGTATAGCCATACTGTTAAAAATTCAAGTAAGGGCTGGAGAGGTGGCTCAGAGGCTAAGAACATTGTCTGTTCTTCCCGCCGTCCTGAGTTCAATTCCCACAACCACACGGTGGGATCTCATGCTCTCTTCTGGTGTGTCTGAAGAGAGCGACAGTGTACTCATACACATAAAATTAAAAACAATCAATTATAAAAAGCAGATATTGAGAGCTTCCTCTCTCCCACATCCCTCAGCCCTCAGATGCACTAGATTTGATGGGTCCATTCTTCCTCCTTCTGATGGATGTGGAATGTCAGCTTTGCTATAGTATACAAACATGTAAGTTTCCAGGTTTTCTGTTTTTTTTTTTTTTTTTTTTTTTCCTGAATCTGTTATTTTTCTTCCTCTGTCACTTTATCTTTTGTTGTTGTTGTTTTGAGGCAGGGCCTTACTGTGTAACCTAGAATAGCCTGGAATTCACTTTATAGTGAGGGTGACTCTCAGCTCTTTATACCCCGGGTCTGCCTCCTGTATTGGGATCACAGACATGGCCCGCCACACCTTGCCTTGCTCTCACATTTTCATCATGACTTTATATTAGCGTCTGGACGTGCAAACCCTTGTTCCTAATTTCCTTGGTTATGCTTGCCTATGTGTTCATTATTCTTTATGAAGTCTATAATGATTTCATTGCGTTTTCTACACGTATCATTAACATTCCATTTGGGACTGCATTTATGCAATAATAAATAGATGGAGTTTTCCAGCCCAGGGACGTAGTCTTCCCTGTAGTCCAGTTTTCATTTCTGTTGTCTCCTGTCAGAGCGCCCAGTTAAGTTTCACGGTTGCCTTTTAAATGGGGTGGTGCACGTTTCCTCTTAGGTGTTTTGAAGACAATTTTAAAATTACATATTTATTTAGTGTGTGAATGTGGAAGTGATTCCCTCCTATCATGTGGGGCCCAGGGATCCAACTTAGGCTTGGTGGCTCATTGAGCCAGCCTGCCAGCCTGCCAGCCTGCCAGTGTCTGTGGGTTTTGTTGCTCCTAGGAATATAGTGCTGTTTTTCAGCTTGTCCTCCTCCCCTCCCTCTCTCCCCTCCCCCTCATTCCCCTCGTTCCTCCCTTCTCTCCTTCTCCCTCCCTCCTTCCCTCCCCTCCTCCCTCTGTCCCTCCCTTCTCTCCTTCTCCCTCCCTCCTTCCCTCCCCTCCTCCCTCCGTCCCTTTCTTGTGGTGCTGGGGATGGAACTCACTTTACTATTGAACTACCCTCCATACTCTCATTTTCTTGGTGATTGGATATTATTGACATTTTTATAAAAGTTATTGATTTCTCTCTCTTTTTTTTTCCTTTTAAGTCTTACTATGTTACTTTGGCTGCTTTTGAACTCATGAACTCAAGCTAAGTTTCTGCCTCAGCCTCTAGAGTTGCTGGGACCATAGTACCATTTAGAAGTTATTAATTTTTTAAAAAAATTGCTAAATATATATACAAAATAGTACAGACACACATGAGCAGTTTGAACAGACTGATAAGGCAGATGTATATTCCTGACTTTACACACTGATTTTTTTCATTAATTTGCTTATTTATTTACTTTACTTCCCAATATCAACCCCCCATTCGTCCCAGTTACCCCCACTTCACACAGCTCCTTCCCCTCCCCCTCCCCTTGGCATCCCCACACCCAGGCAGATCAAGACACTGCAGATTAGGCACATTTTTTCCCACTGAGTCAAGACAAGGCAGCCCAGTTAGAGGAAAGGGACCCACAGTTAGGCAACAGATTCAGCGGTAGCCTTCGCTCCAGTTGTTGGGGGACCCACATGAAGACCAAGCTGCACATCTACTACATATGTGTGAGAGGAGGGTGCTAGGTCCAACCCATGTTTGGTTGGTGGTTTAGTTTCTGGGAGCCCCCAAGGGTCCAGGTTAGTTGATTCTGTTGGTCTTCCTGTGGAGTTCCTATCCCCCCTGGGTCCCTCAATCCTTCCCCCAACTCATTCACAAGACTCCCCAAGCTCCATCTAATGTTTGACTGTGGGTCTCTGCATCTGTTTCCATCAACTGCTGGGTGGAGCGTCTCAGAGGACAGTTATGCTCGCTAGGATCCTGTCTGTAAGTACAACAGAGTATCATTGATAGTGCCAGGGGTTGGTTTCTGTCCATAGGATGGGTTCCAATTTGGACTAGTCATTGGCTGGCTATTCCCTCAGTTTCTGCTCGATCTTTTTCCCTGAATGTCTTTTAGGCAGGACACATTTTGGGTTGAAGGTTTCATGAGTGGATTGCTGTTCTTATCCCTCTACTGGGTGTCCTGTCACCCTAAAGGATATTGAGCCACTTAAGAGTCTATATCCCTCACTGCTAGGAGTCTTAGCTCGAGTCACCCCCATAGAATCCCTGCCCCCACATTCCAGGTCTCTGGCACATCCTAGAGATATCTCTCCTTGTCCACCACCAATTTTGTTCACTCTCCCCTGCTCTTCCTACACCCAGTCCCCCTGCCCTGTGTCCATCCCCATCCCCTCACCCATCCACTCCCCTCTCTCCATCCACCTTCGATATCTATTTTATTTCTCCTTCTGAGAAAGATTCAAGCATCCTCCCTTAGACCCTTCTTGTTATTTGTCTTTTTTGGGTTTGTGGAGCATAGCATGGTTACCTTATGCTTTATGGCTAATATCCACTCATGAGTACATACCATGTATGCATGTCTTTTTGGGTCTAGGTTACCTCATAAGGATAATATTTTCTAGTTCCATTCATTTGCCTGCAAAATTCATGATGTCCTTGTTTTCAATAGCTGAGTAGTGTTCCACTTACACACTGATTTTATATCTCTTCTTAAACAGATCTATCCACCCTGTTCCCAAGGGACATGCTGACCGGAATTTTTATTTATATATATATATATATATATATATATATATATATATATATAGTCACTAACTGCTCTTTACAGCATAACTATGTGGGTTTATAGCTTTAATGTAGTTTGGTTTTGCATGCATTTGAGCTTTTGTAAGTAGAGTCAAATGTATTACTAACAGTCACATTGGTATGTGCATGTGCGTGTGTGCATGTATGTGTGCATGCATCATTGTGTGTGTGTGAGTTCTGGAGCTTATTATAGCCTTGCCTGTGGCTCTAGCTTATTTTTTATGACTGTAAGTAAAATGCCCACCTTGTTTGTCCCTTCCATTTGCAGATGGGCACGGGCCTTTTTGTATCTTCCCAGGTTGAGGCCAGTACCTTTCCAGGTACAAGTTCTCTGGGCTGTTGTCTCAAGAGTGGAAGAACAGTCTGAAGCTCTGTGTGTTTTTTTCAGAGTGCCTGCTGCCCCTCTCACCACCCCTCTCACCTCAACCACACTTTGAGTTTATGCTGCCTGGCTCGAGCACATGAGTCTCTCGTTGTGGTTTATACTGGCAGTGCGTTGGTTTTCATGGGGTTGTGGTTGTTTTGTGGGGGTGCAGTGTTTATGCGTTGTTTGTGTTTCCTCATTTACTCTCCTGTACTTTCCTGTACCCCCCCCCCCCCCCCCCCCCCCGAGTCTCACTGATTCACAGCAGATCTTCACACATTCCTGTGGTGGCACTAATCTAACACCTACTTCTGTGTTGTGAATTCTTCTCTGGGAAGTGGCTTTTCACTCTTAATAGCATCTTTTGAAGAATAAAATAGTTGTATTCTTCGGTGAGCCTGCACCATCTAAAACACAGTGCTGTTTCCGGTCATCTTCTTTTGCAGTTTGAGGCCCAGACCGCTTCATTCATACGACGACGCACATACGATGACTAGAACCAAAGACAGTGGTGTGTGCCTCTCTCATTGCTAAGCACCAACTATATATCTGTTGCCTAATGGTTAATACCAAATCCAAGGTTGTTATATGATCCTTTTTTAGTCTCTCTGTGTGGTTTTTGTTTGTTTTGTGTTTTGATGTGAGGGAGTGAACCTAGGGCCTTCTACATGCTAGGTGAGTGCTCTACCACTGAGTTGCATCCAGAGACCTGTGACAAACTCTACTTAGACAGTTGTATTCTTGGGCTGATTAGCTAAACCCTCAAGGAGGCAATCACTATTTATTAGTTAACTGGAAGGACTAGAGAGATTGTTCTGTGGTTAGGACATGTGTTACTGTTGCAGAGGACCTGGGTTCAATTCCCAGCACATAGTGACTTGCAACTATTTGTAATTCCAGGCCATCTGACACCCTCTTCTGACCTCTATGGATATTATATACATGTGTGGTGCATATACATACACAGAGGCAAAACACTGATACACATAAAATAAATAAGAAGAAAAGGGTTAATTAGCAGCTAGCGTTGAATGGTGTACACATCTTTAATCCAGAACTAGAGAAGTGGAGGCAGGTGGATTTCTGTGAGACAAAGGACAGCCCGGTCCACACAGTGGTTTTTCAGTCAGTCAGTCAGGGCTATATTGAGAGACCCTGTCCCAGCTCCCAGGCCACCTGTAACTCCAATTCCAGAGATCTGACACCTTTCTCTTTCCTCCATGGGAACCTGCACACACATGCACGTGACAGACAGTCACACGGGCACTCAATTTAAACAAAATCTTTTTAAAAAAAGAAAGTTAACTGGAAAAGTTTACAACCAGCTAGGAATGAACTGGTGGATATGCTTATGCAAAAGCCCCTGGGTTTGCTCCTGATCTTCTTCCAGGGTTTCCAAAAGTTAATGGCAAACTGCTTTAAACATCTGGTCTTGGTGGGGTTTGTTGTTGTTGTTGTTGTTGTTTTTCCCCTTACTTAGTTTAAATTTAGTTCTGAGTTTTAAAACAATTTTCCCTCAGTCCCCTGTGGCAAGTTAATGAAGAACACTGGCTTAATTTAGAAGGAGAAATGTAGGAGTGAATGTTATTCCCCACAGTTCATTTTTGGAGCCTAGGTTCATCCTTTTCTCTCCTTAATGGACAGCATATCAGATGAGGGGGTATTGGGGTCAGGGGTCAGAGCCAGGGTTCCAGCGAAAGCAGTTCTCCCCCCACCATCCCGGAGACTGTGTGCTCTAGAAGGTTCCTGTCTAAATGGCTGTGCTCTGAGCAGTGTCTTCTAAAAGTAAAAAAGGAAATGAATTCCCTTCTGGTTTCTTTCTTTCTCCCTCTTCTTTTTAATGTCATCAAATCACACGGGTTAGTGACAGGGAACGACCCTATTTCAACTGGTTTCTGACTTGTCACAGTGCTTGTCCTGGTTAATGTCAAGGTCCAGGAGAGTATTTGATCAAGGGCGAGGAACCGTGGGTGAAGTTGGCAAAGGAAAGGTCAGAGATGAATATGAAATTATCTGGAGCCCCTATGGTAAGCCGCCCCGGTTGTCTCAAAGCTCACACAGATGGCTGTGCTGTTCCACCGTCCCCCCTTCCAGAGTGTTCCCTGAGCCTTAGGTGTGGGAGTAGTGTAGCTGTGTCCACTGGGACTGGGATCCACAACTCTGCATTTTCATTGCATTGGTTGTGGGTTTCTATAATGGTCTTCTTCTGTTGCAAAAATAAGTTTTCTTGATGAGGCGTGAAGACTTCACTTATCTATGGATGTAAGGACGGTAGTTGGGCTTAATAAAGTAGTGGTTGTAGGTTCTTCTCCAACACCCCTGACTTCACTAGCCCTTAGAGGCTGAGTGAGTTTCCCAGTACTATGCATGTTGTTGTTGTTGTTTTTAACTGTTGTTAACCATGTCTTTTAAAAAAGACATTTATTTAGTGAGGGGGGGGAGGGATGAGGGGCCGGAGCGAGCAGGGGCCCGGAGCAAGAGGAAGAAGAGAAGAGGGGAAAAAAGGCATGTATTTATTATATCTGAGTACACTGTCATTGTCTTCAGACACACCAGAAGAGGGCTGTGAGCCACTATGTGGTTCCTGAGAATTGAACTCAGTACCTCTGGAAGAGCAGTCAGTGCTCTTAACTGCTGTGTCATCTCTCCAGCCTGTTGAGCAGGTCTTAAGTCCAATTATAGAGTTGCTGGTTACCACCAAGATACATGTACCTTAGAGTTATCATGGGTTGTTGTGATTCATGTGAGTCCTAGCTGGGTAGGACTGTTGGTTGCTTCCCTCCTTTGGAAGCTTGCATGGCACCTACTTGTACTATGAAGCTAGTGTTCAGGTCAGTTCCAGCTCAGGAACTTCTGAAGCTCTGTATCTGAAGTTGCATGGTATCTTCAGCAATAGGGACTTAGCTTCCACTTCTGAGGGATAGCCAAGGGTGATAGCTATAGGTGATATAAGGAATCGTACTATCAACCATCTATCTTTTAAAAAGACTATAATATGTCTAATTCTATGTATAAATCTACATACATAATTTAAATGAAATTTTCTCATCTGGGTTGACAATGTGCCTTCCAGGAGCCAAAGACCACCTAATAAACCCCCCAATACCAGGCATAAGAAGCTTCCTTTTGAGTTGTTGATTAGACTGTCCAAGAGACTCCCTAAATATCTTATTTTTGAAATGGGGTCTCTTGCTGAACCTGTAGCTCGTTGATTTTGCTAGACTTGTTGGTCAACAACTCCCAGATATTCTCCTGTTTCTGCATTCACCAGCAGTGGGATTACAGTTGGGTTCCACAACTCTTTGCGTTTCTTTCATGGGTGCTTGGGATCCAAATTCAGGTTATTATGCTTGCAGGTGCTTTGCCAGTTGAGTGTCTCCCTGTCCCCTGAGGCATCTTTTATAGGATCATTAATTTCATTGATGAGGGTCCCACCCTCAGGGTCCGATCACTTCACAAAGATCCAACATCACCTTAGGGATTCGGATTTCAATGTTATCCATTCCAGCTATCCCTTAGGTACCACTGAATAGTGTGAACATCTTGCTTGGCTAGAGCTGTTGCTGGTTGTGGACATGGTGGGTACACCAAAATCCCTTCTGTAGGTTGGGTGCCATATGGAGACCCCATGTAGAAGACAGCTTTGAGCTGAGTGGTTTATGATGGCAGTTTGTTAACAAAGGATGTAAAGTATCTTGTTTTAACCATTCCAATGTTCTATGATGATAACTGGTTTCCCTTTTGTTTTGGGGGAAATAGGGTCTTACTGTGAACCAGGCTGGCCCGAAATTTATAGTCTTTCTCAACCTTCCCAGTGCTGGGGTTATAGGGATCTGCCACCATGCCTGGCTATTACTATGGTTTCTAACCATAGGCTGGCACAGAGCTGTCTCCATAGGAACATCCTTTATGAATGTGTGCAGAAGTGCCCTGTGGGCTGGCCTGGCCTTAGACTTCCCTGACTTCATTCTCAGGTTCTGGTGTCAAGGGGAAGTGAGTCACCCTTGATAGAATGATCTGGAAATACTAATAATTTAGCAAACTAGAATAGTTGAAAATGCAAAGGCTCCATAGGAAATTGCAGCTGCCATTGTAGACACGAAAGTCCTCATGCAGCTCACACAGAGAGGTCAGGGTGGAAAGAATAGGTCAGGGGCAACGAGGCTGCAACTGTGTGCTGACCTTGCACTTTGCAGACCTGATGTCCAGAGCCTAGACCAGTGTGATATAGCTCAGGGCACAGTCAGAGGCTTGCACTATGGAGTCCATGGCCTTTAAGAAGGACTACTGTGTGGTATTCTCAGGTGTGAGCTCTACTAACAGATGCAGGGTGGGGACCTTGGGATCCTGGCGATAGCCTGGGCGACAGACAGCACACAGAAGAGTGTACACAGCAGAAGAAGGCTCAGCTGGAAATGGAACCTGCTTGAGGTGTACAAGTCATGAAGAGACTTGTAAGTTGCAGCTAGTTCCAAAACATGGCAGGTGGGAATCCCTGCAGGCTGTTTACCAGAAGGTAATTGGATTCTGACCTACAGGCAAGGCCAGTAATGACCATCTCAAGAGAGATCTCTAGGAGTGAAGACAATTAAGGCTCTGTCGGGGAAGGGCGGGACCAGAGGGGCCTAGTCGACTGGTCTGAGAATGTTGGCCAGTGGGAGCCTAGCTAAGCCACTGACTCACAGGAAGAGGGCTTCAGCCGGAGATTTCATCCTGATTCTATTGCTTTCACTCTCAGGGGCCCTGTGTGATGGCTTCCTCCAATTTCCTCATCTGTAAACTGGCTATCTATGGTATTGGCATAGCCATCATGAGAAGTCATATATAACACAGAAGTGCTCTCTGCCCTTGGGGATGGCTTTCATTAGTATTAGGATGTCCCCAGTTTGCCCCAGGGGTGTCCTTTTGCACCTGGAATCACTGTGAGTGGGGTTCACACTCAGAACCACCATTGTCTGATTGTAGGTGGCACTGCGTGGCCTCAGTGCTCACCTCATTCCTGGGGCAGCTGAGTGCTCTGAGTCAGGACTTGATGTTCAGCTTAATCACGGTGTTTCTGGAGACAACTCTGGCTTGGTCCCCGTTTTCTTTGATCCTTGTTTATTTTTTTATAGCATTTAGCCCCAGAATTGCTTCCAGCCCTCCTTGAAATAGGCAGATGTACATTTGTACCACAGAAATACATTCACCACAGCATACTGACTCAATATACAGAAGTGTGTCGTCTGCCTGGATCCTGCTACTCTGAGGTATAAGGAGAGGCAGTAAAATGTCTGTCTTCAATGGGTGAGGATGCAGAACATCCCCAGC
Organism: Arvicanthis niloticus; assembly: GCF_011762505.2. Lineage (NCBI taxonomy): Eukaryota > Metazoa > Chordata > Mammalia > Rodentia > Muridae > Arvicanthis > Arvicanthis niloticus. Next base: position 45,845,662 of record NC_047663.1, read on the forward strand.
TCCACAGCAGAAAAACGCAGGTAGTGTGTGTGTATGTGTGTGTGTGTTGTGTGTCTGTCTGTCTGTGTGTCTGTGTGTATCTGTGTGTCTGTCTGTGTGTCAGTGTGTATCTGTGTGTGTGTGTCTGTCTGTCTGTCTGTCTGTATCTGTGTCTGTGTGTGCACGTGTGTGTGCTTGTGTGTGTTTTCTGCAGTTCTGAGTATCAAAGCTTCAGCCTTGTGCATTCTGTGCAAGCTTTCTGCCACTGAACTCTGTTCCCAGCCTTAGCCCAGTAATGCCCCTGTAGTATGCCTGGCACCATGCTAGGTCCTTAGTAGATACACGACTGCTTCTAGAGACGTATATTGCAGTAGTGGAATCATAGAATTCTGGGAAGTTGATCCTGTGAGCTCTGCTAATGTGTGGGAACACCATGGACCCTATGCTTTTGATTTGGGCTTCTGGGATGGCCCTGGGAGCAGTCTGCAGAGGAAGGAGCTGAAAACTCAGGTAGCAGGGGCTAACTAGGGGTGTAGGACTGACTGCCTGGGCAATCAATCTGCAACACTATGGGACCACATGAGGGACACACAAAAGTGGAGTCCCTAGGACATCTTCCTTGTCTACAAGCTCTCCAGCACATGCTTCCTACTCATCTCATGAGGCAACACTAAGCACAGCTATCCCAACCTGCTGACTTCTGCAACAAGTGTTTATTTCTCAGTCTATGAGTCAAATGAGGTTTCACTGATCTAGGCTGTTTACTGTGAGCTGTGGTTGGTTTCGCATTGTGAATGGTTTCAAAGTTGAACCCATGTGTCTCTCATCCCACTTGGACCAGTGACCACACAAGGCTTATTTGACTTGGGGTGACATGGACTGGAGTGCAAGGAGCTAGCTCAGTCATAAAGTAAGTCAGGCCTTCCCCCAGCCCCATCAGATTCATGAGGATTCCATTGGCCAAACAAGTCACATGGTCAGACCTGAACTCAGAGGAGCAGGGAAATACATTTTCCCCAGAAGACCACAACGGGACATGGCTATTTAGTATTGTTTCAGTCATTCATTGCCAAGTAAACATTTATTGAATGTCTCCAATATACCAGGCTCTGTTCTACCAGGGAGAGCTGGTACTTGTCTTCTGGAGCTTAGATTTGAATGATGGAAATAATGGAGAACACCCCGACAGCTACCTTGACCGCTTAGCTACATTTGTGATAATCACTACAAAAGAGGATTACAGAGTGCAAGACTACAGGTGTCAATGAGCCTGACCTTGTCCAGGGAAGAATGGATGGCTGAGAGCTCAATGGACACATTAAAGTTCCTTAATAAGGGGGCTGGAGAGATGGCACAGCGGTTAAGAGCACTGACTGCTCTTCCAGAGGTCCTGAGTTCAATTCCCAGCATCTACATGGTGGCTCATAACCAACTGTAATGGGATCTGATGCCTTCTTCTGGTGTGTCTGAAGACAGCTACAGAGTGCTCATATAAATAAAATAAAATCATTAAAGGGAAAGAAAGAAAAGAAAGCACCAGTGGGTGTTTTTTGTTTTGTTTCATTTTGTTTTTGTTTGTTTTTACATTTCTTAATAATTAGGCAGGAAAGATAGAGCTGAGGCAGGAGGGTTACAGGTGCAAGGTTAGCCTGGGCTACATAGTGAGACCCTGTGATATAATAATAAAAAAAGGAAATTAGGCAAGTAACCCTTATTAGGAAGTTTATGTGGGACTAACAAGACAGCTGAGAGGGTATAGTCATTTGCCACCAAGCCAGATAGCCTGAGTTCACCCCTCAGAATGCACATGGCAGAGGGAAAGAACCAATTTTCATAAGTTATTCTCTGAGCTCCACTTGTGTACCATAGTGTCCATGTGTGTATGCATACATGTAAATTAACAAATGTTTTCAAAACAAAAGCACAGGAAAGGCTTACCAAGCTTGGTGCTAGCCACGGAGGGAGAAAGCAGTGGCAGTCACCTTGCTGATGGAGACTGTCCATCAAGAGTCTTACATCCTAAAAAGCTGTCCTTCAGAAGGGGTCAGAGAGGTGGCTCCGTGGTTAGGGGCACCGACTGATCTTCCAAAGAACCCGGTTCTAGTCCCAGACCCACGTGGTGACTTACAATCAAGTAACTCTGGGTCCAGAGGATCTGACGCCTTCTTCTGGCCTCTGCTGGCACCACATATGGTACACAGACATGCGTGGAGGCAGAGTACCCATACACATGAGATAAAAAATATAAATAAAGAAAATGAAAAAGAAATAAAACATTTCAGATAAGTTATTTAAAAAAAAAAAAAAAAAAAAAAAAAGAGGGCTGGAGAGCTGGCTCAGGGGTTAAGAGCACTGACTACTCTTCCAGAGGTACTGAGTTCAATTCCCAGCAACCACATGGTAGCTCACAACCATCTGTAACGGGGTTTGATGCCCTCTTCTGGTGTGTCTGAAGACAGCTACAGTGTGCTCAAATAAATAAAAATAAAAATCTTTTAAAAAAAATGTAAAAAAAAAAAAAAGAATTTGCAGGGTGGGGGTGGCACACACCTTTATGCTTTTAATCTCAGTACTCAGGAAGCAGAAACAGGCAGATCTCTATTGAGTTCGAGGCCAGCCTGGTCTACAGAGAAAGTTCTAGGATAGTCAAGGCTACACAGAGAAGCCCTATCTTTTAAAACAACAACAACAACAAAAAAGGGGGGTGGAAATTTGTCATTAGCAGACATTCTAAGAAATTTTATATGAATCCTAGGACTACACTGTAGAAGATGCTACCGAGTGACTCAGGCCCACAGGAGAAAATAAAGAACGCCTTGCAGGGCATAAGTACGCTTTGTTTATAATTCTTCTGATTAGTAAGACTACTGTATAAAGAAGTAATTATTAAACTGCTAATAGGCTTATGCCATATAAAGATGATTTACATGGCAGTAATGGGCCAGAGAGGAGAGGAGGGAAGACAGTTGAGTCACCTTTCGCTTAGCAGGCACAGGCTCTGAGACATCCATAGCTTAACAGTTTATCACTGTGCAGACATCATAGAGTGGACACAATTGAGATGGCTACACTCTTTCTAGGGGATACAGTTTTAGGGGACCACTGCTGTGTGTGGTCCTTATCAACTGAAGCAACACTGTGGAACACACGACTGTGTAGCAGAGCAAAGCTTTTGTACTTTATTGAGACTAAGTCAGTGTTAATCTGAGCTTGGTGGTTTTAAATTAAAATATTAATTGAATGAGCTGGGGATGTGGCTCGGTGATAGAGAATTTGCCTAGCAACATGCACATCCCTGGGCTTGATCCCTACCAACACACACACACACACACAGAGAGAGAGAGAGAGAGAGAGAGAGAGAGAGAGAGTAATTAAACTTATAATCTGTAATTATAATCTCTGAAGTAACCAGTTAGAAATTAGCTTAAAATATAATAAAAGATTAATGATTAATGAAAATTTATGTTAAAAATATTACCACAAGGGACCCTGTTAGATGGCCACTGAGAAAAGCACTTGCCTCAAAGCCTGACCACCTCAGTTCAGCCTCCACTGGTAGAAGGAGAACAATTCCTGAGAGATGTCCTCTGCCCAACCTCCACATGCACACTATGGGAGCACACATCCCCGTGCCTATATGTACGTGCACACCCAGATACAGGAAATGTAAAAAGAGAGTGGAAATATCTATAAGATATCAGATAGAATCGACTTTAAGACAAAAACTGTGCCTGGGAACGCAGTTCAGTGGTGGGGTGCTTGCCTGGTCTGTGCACTGCCAGCACTGTGGTGGGTGGGACAAGGATGGTGAGTAGAGGGACGATGTCCTAGGAGGTGGGCGTGCTTGTGGTGCAAAGTTAACTCCCCAGAACCCATGCAAAGGCCGGGCATGGCCATGCCTGCCTTTAACCCCAGTGCCAGGTGGCTGAGAAAGGAGGATCTTGGGAGTTTACTGCCCTTACATTCTTGCCTAAATGGAGCTTCAGGCTCAGCAAGAGACCTTCAGCCTTAAGGGTACAAAGTGGAGAACAGAAGACGATACCTGATAGCCTCTTCCTGGGCTCTCCATGTATGCACAGAGATGTGTGCACACACACATTACACACACTGTGTTACCAAAATGAATAAGGTCGTTTAAGATGCTAAAAAGCCAATCATCAGGAAATAATAACAATTACAACTATGTATATTTACCCAGAAACAGACCCCCAAACTACAGAGAGCAAAATTAGCAGTAAGGATGGGAGAAATTGGGATTCAACAATGATAGTTGCAGACTTCCAGATCTTTTGCTTTATTTATTTCTAATTATTTATTTTAGTGTAATTTTGAGACAGGGTTTCACTAGGTAGCCCTTCACTGGCCTGGAACACTCTAGGTAGATCAGGTTGGACTCAAACTCACAGAGATCTGACCTCAGAGTGCTGGGATTAAAGTTGGGATTAGTTTTTTGGAGCAAGGTCTTGTTGTGTGGCACAGGGCGGCCTTGGGGTTGGAATCCAAGCCCTCATTTCTGGATTCAAGGTCTCCTTTGCAATGATGGATGCAAATGTAGACAGAGGCTCAATAAGGAAATAAAAGACTTGACATAAACCAATGAGGCTTAACAGATATCTATAAAGTACCTCATGCACCCCTTTCTCCCCCTAGGCTGGTAGCCAACAGCCCAAGGGGAGAAAGGGGACAGGCAGAGAGCAACAGATTGACCTCTGGAACCGGCTGTATTGAGATGGGGCTGCTTTATTGTTTTCAAGATAAGGTATCTAAGGGCTTTTTTAGGGGTACAGGTGGAAAGGGCTAATTGGTCATGGCATCAAGTGAGGAGAAAGGACAGATTGGTTCTAATACAGCACCTAATTAGCATAGGGGCAGTGGCCAGAGTGGGGCGTGTGTGCCGAGTTATATAGCCTTGCAGAGAGCTCTGTACAAGGGTACTTTTCAGTCAAGGCCAGCCACCTGTGCTCAGAGACACTCTCCAGACAGAAGCAGCAGAGACAGGGAGCCTGCTGAGAAAGGGAGTCCCCCATTTTGCACAAAGTCCAGAAAGCCATCCAGTCATGGGGGACGGCCACCCTAATTGTAAGGATCCCCAACACCACCCGACAGCAGCCGGTTCTTCATAAGTGTACATGAAGCATTGCACCAAGAGTGACTACATGTGAGACTGGAAAACGTGTCTCAATAAATTTAAAGGGATTGAACTCGTACAGAGTACGTTCTTTTAGCTGTACTGGAATGTAAGTTAGAGCTACAAAGCTACAGGAAACTGGAGAATTCACAGATATGTAGAAAGTAATTTCCTCCAAATACTAAAAGAACTCCCAAGTGAAATTAGAAAGTGCTTTGAGACAAATAAAAAAAAAGAAAGTGTAACATTTTAAAGCCTATGGAAGGCTGGAGAGATGGCTCAGCAGTTTAGAGTGCTGGCTCTTCCAGAGGACCAGGGTTCAGTTCCCTGCAGCCATGTCAGGCAACTCACAACTGCCTGTAACTCCAGCTCCAGGGCATCAGATGGCCTCCCTGGGCATCTACACACACACACACACACACACACACACACACAGAGAGAGAGAGAGAGAGAGAGAGAGAGAGAGAGAGAGAGAGAGAGAGAAAGAGAGAGAGAGAGAGAGAGAGAGAGAGAGAGAGAGAGAGAGAGAGAGAAAATGAAAACATCTTTAAGGATTACAGAATATATAGTTGTGGATGTCTATATTAAAAAAGAGGAACAGCCTCAGGTCAATAATCTTCTGCTGTAAGAAACCAGGAAAGGAGCAGAAATCTAAACCCAAAGCAAGCAAAGGAGAGAAGCCATAAAGATTAGGACAGGAAAAAAAAAACGAAAGAATAATAAAAAGGTCATGAATTGTATGACTCCGTTTATATGCAGCACCCAGAATATGCAAATCCACAAGACAGAAAGTAGATCAGCCTTTTCTAGGGGCTGAGAAGGGAGATTGGAGTGACTGCTAATGCTTTCTTTCTGGGGCACTGAAAATGTCCTGAAATCCAACACTGGAGATACAGCTCTGTGACTGTGCAGAAACCCACTGGGCTGTAGAGTTTACACAGGCAAGTTTTAGGATTTGTGAATTGTATTTCCATAATGGTGCTAAAAACAACATTTAACAGAGATAATTAGGTGAATGAGATTGTATCAGGGTCCCTGAAGGCCCAAGGAAGGAATATGACATTAAAGGACATGCAGAGGCCCCAGGTGTGTAGGAAAATTTTGTTTTTATACAAATAGCAATAGGAAGCTGCCAGGGCAATTTCAAGCCTGTGGCTGCATGCTAGGACCAGCCTTTTGGGAAGCTCATTGTGACAGTAGCCAGGATGACTGGCTACAGGGGTGCAGAGGAAGATCTGGGTAGGCAGCTGCAGCCCAAACACAAAGAACTGCATTTCAGGTTTGGTGTTCAAGGTCACCTTGCTAGCAGAGATAGACGTAGCAGCCAGCCTGGTGTACAAATCCTCTGCTCCCCCTAGTGCTGGTCTGAACACCCCCAGGTCATCTTCACTCTGGGTTGCAGGGGTGGCAGGGAACAGCATGTCATATGAAGCAGGCTTCTGGGTACCTGTGGCTGGCCCTGGCTGGTTACAAATGGTGACAACTGAACAAAAAGGATTCCAGACACTGGAACAAGTCTAAGCTGGGGTTACTCTGCCCACCCAGACCATGGAGGACTGAACGGAGGCATGCCTTCCAGAGGGGAAGCCAGGTGTCTGCTTCCTGTCTGCTTTGTCTCTGGATTGGCTCCTTTCTCTCTAGACCCCGCAGACCCTGTTTCTCATGGCTGAACATACGGCTCACTGTCAACCCGTCCCCCTCAGCCCCACACTTTTGCTGCAAGAGATCTAACCCAGGGCTTCATGCTCACTCTTATGTGCTGCTACTACTAAGCTGTATCCTAGCTCCCCAGTGTCACCCTATAGTTTCCCAGGTTATTAAGGGAGGGACTTAGATGTGCTAACTTGTCCTGGGTGTGTCCTGAGGGAGCTGGGTGGTCACAGTGTAAGGCCAGAGCTTCTGAGGCCATGCCTGGTGTTGGCTAGGCCATCAGACAGGATGCCAGATTACCTTATTGTAAAAGGTTCCCCCTTACTCCTACTTGATAAACTCAGCATTTCCCTTAGTCTTGCTCTGAGGAACTACACGAGGTTCTGTCACTTGGATCCATTTGCAGACACAACCTTTCCTCTCCCCTTCTCCTCTTTGTAGCCCTTTACTGTGCAGGTAAGATTCTAGGATGTCGAAAGTCTGACTACCTTTGCAAATTGTTAGTTACCCCAGAAAAGAAAGGCCTGGCCTGTGTCCTCCTGAAAATTTTATTGAGAAGGCCCACAGTCTGGTTATTGTCTCCTTTTTGCCTGCTGTTTGAAATGCAGAACCCTGGTGATCTTGGAATAAATAGACTTATACCTGGGGACTGAAGGATATAGGAGCTGTCTGTGAAGTCTGTGGGAGACTGTGTGAGGGACACCTGCCCACACTGCCTTGCTGCTTCCTGCCCTGGCTCATCCTCCTATTTCAGCTGGCCCACAAGGGCCACACGCTGTGGCACCCTTTCTGTGGGTACACCAGGGTCAGGGGGCTGCCAGGACCGAGCCCTTCATGCTGGGGGCCGACTCTCTGGTCCTGAGCCTCTTGATTGATCTTAGCTGGGGTTTCCTCTCTTGCTGGGAGAAGTAAAGCACAGGAGTTCTCCAATCTGCAGCTGCTCTCAGACATCAGAGGGGGGACAGGGGCAGTCTGAATGCAGACGCAGGTTGGGGGTTCTTTTCACTTAGCATTCCGGTAGCATTTATAAGGAGACTGCAGAGTTTGCTGTCTCATTATTCATGGCCCGATGCTGTTGTCTTTCTAGAATGTTGCCTCCAATACTAATTGTCAGCTCTGTGCACAGAGCTGGTGCAGACTCATAGCCACCAATCTCTGCATTTAATTTGCTGCTGCTGAGTGGAAGGGGTGGGGGCAGGCTGTGTTAGAGGGTTGATAAAACCTCAGAGTGGCTGGGCGGGGAGGGGTGGCTGTGTGGGTCGTTTCCCCGCTCCCAGTAGAGTAGCTGACACGCTCCTTGTGAATAGCCTGACCTCTGATTGCTGGTACCCTGTTCTTCCCAGGGCCCAACTGTACTCTGACATTTTCAGGCAAAGACGATGCCTTCTGTTTTGCTGTTTCTCCCATTATCCATCTATATATGTTTCTATCCACTCAGTGCTCCAGCACATTGCCTGTAAAAACTGAGAGTGCCCAGAGAATATATGCTTCTCCGTGTGTCATATATGAGACATACAAACATGTATTTATAAAAAGGTAAGATAAAGTTGGTGCTATGTACCAGACCTGTGTATAGATAATAGTATGTGCACAGATACATTTATATTATCTGTCTCTGTGAGCATATGTAATTAAATAAAAGCCCAGAAAAATAAGATCAGAAAAAAAATAGAGATTAACCAAATGTCAAAAGCAGTGGTGGGAGACTTAGAATACACACACACACACACACACACACACGTATATATTCACACACACATGTATATATTCGAGCCATAGAGTTCAGCATATTTTACTATGAGTCAGACTTTTAACTCTGATGGGTAATCAAGGCAGGAAGAAAATATCCGTGACATGGTTTGTGTGATCTGTAAGGAGAGAGACACCAGACACATTAGATCTGAAGGAAATCTCTCACTTGGCCCCTCAGTGAGGGGTGAAATGTGTGGCAGGAAACATGGAAAGCGTGTGGTATGCAGGTGCCACTGCTCTCCTCTGGCACCCACGGGCGACAGCACTAACTGACCATTCCCACTCTGAAACAAGGGCTGTGCCACCGTCCTAAGCATGACTCTCCAGGCAGACATTAGTGCTTACTTAGGATGTACATGAAACCCTGTAGCTGGTCTTCAGCTACATTGTGGGTTCTTTTTTTTTTTTTTGTTTTTTTTCGAGACAGGGTTTCTCTGTGTAGCCCTGGCTGTCCTGGAACTCACTCTGTAGACCAGGCTGGCCTCGAACTCAGAAATCCGCCTGCCTCTGCCTCCCAAGTGCTGGGATTAAAGGCGTGCGCCACCACTGCCCAGCTACGTTGTGGGTTCTTTCTTCCACCCTTCTCCACCTCTTTTCTTCCACCATTTCAACCCCCTAACACTAGCTAAGAGAGAAGAAAGGATAGGGAGGAAAGGAAAGAGATCCCTGAGTAAAGTCAGGGGCTGGGAAAGGGGGCAACTTTACCATTCGACTACTTCTTGCTAAGTAGGGATATCAAATTCCTTAGGGCAAGTTTGATCTTTGCCATAAGGACATCTAATTTCTTCTTGTTCCTTCTTCGTGAACAATTACTTAAACTGTAACCAACGACTAACCAACAACCCACCTTCTGGGGCCCTAGTATTTACATACCCTCTGAAAAGTCCCCAGAATTCCAAATGTCAATTACAGAAACTGTCTGCAGCTGGCAAAATCATGCCCCTTCCCCCAGAGCACGAGGCAAAGTGTAGTTGGCTGCTGTGGACAATCTGAGGCATCCCACACCTGGGATTAAAATGAAACCATATACTATCTCTGTTGTTTTTAAGGAGAAGAACCCAAAATTCCAAAATTGTCACCACAGAGCCTACTTGCTCTTCTAGTGTGAGCAATGGTGACAGAATCAGGTACTGATGAGCATGCTGAGTGGACAGCTGCCTGAAACTGCAGTAGGCGCCCTTTAGGATATAGTGGGGAATAGGGCCTAGGAGTAACAGAGGCCTTACCCCAGCAGAAGGCACAGCATCTTGACTCCCCTACACCCACTGGCCTGAGGAGCAACCCCACTGATGGCAGCCCTGCCACGCCAACCACTATTCCACTGACCCAGACTACCTCTCAGAAGAACATCGTACAGCCAAGTCACAGAATAACACTGCATGTGTAACACAAACGTGTGTTTGTAACATGCCTTCACCAAGGTTTCTTCTAATGCTTTTGTTTTACAATTGCCAGTTCCTGATGCCAACAGTGGCTGTTCTCCTCACTCCCCTCTTGGATCTTTTGTTTTCTTTTTACCTTCTCTCTCTCTCTCTCTCTCTCTCTCTCTCTCTCTCTCTCTCTCTCTCTCTCTCTCCCCTCCTTTCTTCATGACAGGTTCTCATGTAGCCCAGGCTGCCTTTGAACACCCTGTAGCAAAGAATGACCTTTGAACTCCGGATCCTCATGCTATCTCCCTGGTTCTGGGATTACAGGCATGCACCCCCACACATGGTTCTCGTGAGCTCTTGTGCATGTGCACGCCCATTTGTATGTATAAATGTGGGTACACGCATGCCATGGCATGCATGTGGAGCTCTGAGGGACAGCCTTGGGTATCAGACCTCACTCACCTTCTGCCTTGTTAGAAACAGGGTTTCTCTTGCCATTCCTCTTCTACCCCAGGCTAGAGTACCTTAGTGCAGCAGCAGGTTAGAGGACCTGTGAGCTTCCTGGGTTTGATGTTGAGTCCTGATTGTCTACTTGGCAGGATTTGGAATCACTGAGGAGACATACCTTCAGGCTCACCTGGGAGGAATTATTTAGATTTAGTCTCTGACCATGGTTATGAGATTAGTTTATATAAACTTACATAGATTATTAATCTATATAAATTTATATAGATTAGTTTAACTGAGGTGGGAAGAACCATCTAAATAGTGAATAACACTATTCTGTTGGCTTGGGTCCTAGACCTCATAAAGAGAGCAATGCTAACTGGGCGCTAGCCCTCATCTTTCTCAACTTCCTGACTGTAGATGCAATGTGACCAGCCACCTCAAGCTCTTGCCATCACTCCTCCACCATGATGTACGATATCCTTCAACTGTGAGCCAGAAGAAACCCTTCCTTTTGTAAGTTGCTTTTTGTCAGAATTTTAGTGCCCTGCTATTCTACTGTGGTAAGACGCCATGGCCAAAGCAACTTACGGAAGCAAGAGTTTATTGGGGCTTACAGTTTCAGAGGGTGAGTCTGTGACCATCATGGCTGGAAGCATGGCAGCAGGCAGGCAGGCATGGCCCTGGAGCAGTAGCTGAGAGATTATATCTTATCTGCAGGTAGGAGGTAGAGAGAGCTAATTTGGAATGTTGTGTGTTTTTGAACCCTCTGATCCATGCCCTCCCCCACCCGACCCCACCCCACCCCACCCCACCTCACCCCACCCCACCTCCACAACACACCATGTCCAATAAGGCCACGTCTCCTAATTCTTTTTGAACATTTTCCAAGCATCATCACATATATGAGCCTTTGGGGGCTGTTGTCATTCAAAGCATCACAAAAATTTCATTGTAGCATTAAGATAAGTAACTAAGATGTGTGTCGGGGGGTGGTAGTCCTCCTGTCCCTGCCTCCCATTTCTCCTTAGGGGCTTTGAACTTACATACAAAATGATTGCATTGTTGTATCTGACCTTTATGTGGGTTCTGGGGATTCAAACTCAGGTCCTCATGCTGGCATGGTAAGTGATTTTTACTTACTGAGCCATCTTCCCAGCCTTCTTTTGAGCTTTTTAAAGTCTGTAAGTTAGCAACTTCATTCCCTATGTGTATTAATTATCAAATTATTTCTATGTGAATTGCCATATATCATCTTTGCATCCTTCTTGCAAACTTGGCATTATCGTGGATTAAGCAATTTAGCATTTTCAGTTCTGTTTGGAGAGTGAGCAAGCAGTGATGGCAGGGCCCTGTGCTGGTGACTGTGCCTTTGGGGCTGGGAAGAGAATTCTACCTTTAGCAAAGCAAAGGCCAGGGCCTCTGCTGTCATTATGTGATGGACAACCATTCTGCCTGTCCAGCTTCCTTCTTCAGGTGTAAGTAATCATGTCATCCTCCTGGAGAAGATAAACTGTCCCCTGCTCCTTCCTCCTTAGGAAAGAACTGACAGGCACTTAAGCCAGTGTGATAAGTCAGGAACACTCAGGATCCTGTCAGCAAGCCTGCTTCTTTGTCATATCATTCTGGGTGCACTCTCTGGAAGACGAGAGGGTCAGAAGTGGATGACACAGTCTCAACGTACAACCTGGGAGATAGGCCAGGGTCTGGGATGAGCCTGGGACAGGATCTCTCCTGGGGATCATTGGAGACAAAGGGGTAATTTGAAGAGAGCAGGTCATACTCTCCAGCGAGCACAGAGAACGCACATGGATCTGGAGCTCTCTTTGGGCCCCATGGCTACAACAGAAGAGTAAAGTCAGCTGAAGAATGAACCCTGGAGACTGGAAGGAAGGCGAGCTCTGCCATGGTAGCTCTGAGCCGGCCTCGGAGGGCAGTGAGCTGCAGGAGCAGACAGCTCTCCCCAAAGCTCAATCGATTTAGCCCGTGTATGAGTTCTGCTGCCTTCTCAATTCTGCTGAGGTGATTATCTCAGAGTTCATGATCAGTCCCAAATAAGAGTTCAACTCAAGCTACCTAAAGCCAAAATGGCACTCTGAGTCTGGCAACCTGGGAGCTGTAAAAGTGGGTCAGGCCTGGCTGCACCCAGTGACTGACTATATCTTCAGGCATATTCACCTCCTTCTGTTGGCTTCCCTAAACATCATTTCCAGACTGGTTGCTTCTGAGAGGTGGCAAGATGGCCACAGGATTTTCCACGCCAGCACCATTGACACTGTTTCCCACACTGTCACCTATCCCCTGTTCACTTCCCATGGCAATCTCTACCCTCCCCCACTCACTTTCCATGTGGACACTACACATCAAGATGCTGTATGTCCCACAATAACAGTCACCACAGCTCACTGTCACAAAGGTCTACTTCCCAGTAACCCAGGGAAGACACACCTTGGCCTAAGTCACATGCACAGCCTTGAGCCAGCCACTCTCCAGGAAGTGGAGGAGGGTGATGGATATCTTAAGGTTCCCCAGTCATGTCCTCCCCTAAGGAGGAAAAAGCAGGGGACACTTTATCTTCTCCAGGAGGACAACGTGGTTACTTAAACCTGAAGAAAAAAGCTGGGCATGCAAGCCCTGGGAACTTCTCTCACCTCCTGCTTATGGGGCTTCACTGGGTTTTTGTTTTCCTCTTTTCATCTTAGAATTAGTTGCCTTTCTCTTGCTGCTGTAACAAATACCCAAGAAAGACAACTTAAAGAGGGGGATAGTTTATTTGTACCCATGGTTTCAGAGTTCAATGCACCATTTGGCCCCATGGATGTAGCATAGTGGCAGGGGAAGCACGTGACAAAAGCTTTCTTTAATTCTTTGGGGTGCAGAGGGGAAGGTAATGTAGGAAGGGTTCAGGACAAGATATAGCCCCCAGGACATAGCCTCTGTGAACTGCTTCCTCTAGTAAGGCCCCATCTCCCACTTTGCCATCTTTCTACAATGCCATCATATTTCTAATCTATGGAGGGATTAATCTGTCAGTAAGTCAGAACCCTCCTGATCTAAGCTTTCTGGAAAAGCCATCTCGGGTGCACCAGAGGGGGGAAGTGTGCCTTCCTAATCCTGCCTCGTAATCCACCGCTTGACAACTGAGACTGTCAACAATGTTGTCTAATTTTCTGTCTGAAAATGGAACTCGGGGGTCTCTGTGTACCAGGGAAAGGCTCTGCCAGGAACTACATCCCAGCCCCCTGAGATGCATTTTAAACTCTGGACTCTTCTTCAAGTGGTGTCTTATCTGGAAAGCTGAACTGGCTGGGTTGTTTCTTTGGTTTTTACTTTGTTTTATTTTTAAGACAAGGTCTCACTATGCAGCCTGAAAAACTCAGAGTGTATATCAGGCTTCAAACTCACACAAATCCGTCTGCTTCTGTCTCCCAAGTGCTGGAATTGGGCATGTACCACTGGATATGGCCCCGTGGTTGGGTTGGGAAGCTGCCCACTCCCTTCCCATCTTTCACAGAATCTTTGGATCATATCAGCATCCTTGGGTTCTGTCTTAGTTAGGGTTTCTATTGTAATGAAACACCATGACCCAAAAGCAGGTTGGTGAGGAAAGAGTTTATTCAGCTTACACTTCCACACTGTGTTGCATCACCAAAGGAAATCAGGACAGGAACTCAAACAGGGCAAGAACCTGGAAGCAGGAGCAGAGGCCATGGAAGGGAGCTGATCACTGGCTTGGTTATTATGGCTTGCTGAGTCTGCTTTCTTATAGGACCCAGAACCACCAGCCCAGGGATGGCACCACCTATCATAAGCTGGGCCCTCTCACATTGATCACCAATTGAAAAATATCTTACAGCTGGATCTCATGGAGACATTTCCTCAGCCAAGTCTCATAACTCCCTGATGACTCTAGATTGTGTCAAGTAGACACAAAGCCTGCCAGCATAGGCTCCTTGGAACCCCATTTGAGAAGCTCTGGATAGTTCTATCCATTGGTGTCTCTTCTTAAGATTTTTTTTTTTTAAATCTCCATGGGGATAAGGCTGCTGGAAAACATTTTCTTCCTTTACTAGATTGTCTGTTATGAAAAGGTCAGTAGTGAGCTCCTTGTCATCCTCTGGACTCAGACGTAGACATACAGCCTGACCACACTCTAGCTACACCACGCTCCGCTCCGGCTGCAGCAGGCTGCCTCGCTGCCCCTGTGCTGAACCAGCTGCTTTGGGGAGTCTGTTCTTCTACTGCACTGGTCAAATAATCAGGGTCTCAGTTTACCTTCTTCCCAAGAAGCCACAGCCAGAGGCTCCACTGCTGGCACTGGAGACTTTGGGAAGCTCTGTGACGCTCAAGGCTTGGACCCCACCAGGACTGATAATAACTTTTGAGAAATGTCTAGAATCTAAGCCCTTTCTAACAACAACAGACAGACAAGCCTTCAATACTGGCAGGTCACACATGTTTATAATTCTAATCACTTTGAAGGCTGAAACAATACGATCCTGAGTTCTAGGCCAGCCTGGGCTAGTCAACAAGCTCCTGTCTCAAGAAATGGCTAAGTTCTGCAATTTGTATGTATCTGGACTGAAAACACATCCCCCAGGGGATGTAAGCCGTCCCTGAAGGTCCTGCCTTGAGTGGGAAACACCCTATAATTGTTTGTCAGCTGCTGCCACTGTAGGACTTGGTCTCCAGTACAATAGTGGTGGGGTGGCTTGGCCCAGCTTCCCTGCACTAGGGAGAGAGAATCCAGGCCTGGGTTTGGCTCCAGCTGGGCCTTGCAGGGCTGTTACTTATTGAGTTAAGTCAGAGTGGCTCAAATGTTGATGTGCAGCACCTGGGTCGCCCTTGGCAACCACCACACACAGGAGGCCCTCCTTTTGCTGGGGCTCCCTGTAACCCTCTCTCGGCTGGACCCATTGCTTCCTGGTAGGTGCTTCTGGTTCTCCTGGTACTAAGGACCCATGAAGTTATTTTTGTGCGTCGTGCCTGTCTAGTGCCTACAGGGGCTTTTCCAGTCTCTGCTGTGGGGAAGGGGTGTGCCAGGCTGGGAAAGTGTTTGGTAAATGGTTCATGGAGACTTGCCTGGCAGTAGAAAGGCAGTGAGCTGGAGGAGAGCCAGGAGCCTCCACCTCAGCCGCTGCCTTCTATCTGTATCTTCATACTCCAGTGGACAGGACGGATGTGAGGTCCTGGGTGGATGGCTTCTGAGTTTTGGTGGAAAGTTGAACAGCAGGTGGACCAAGGGCCAGACAGAGAAGGGGTGTAGCTGTGCAGCTGGCAATCCAGACTCCTCTGTTGGATGCATGCTTGTGATGGGCTGAGTTCTGTGTATGAGTAAGAGATAGGCTAAGATGTATATGTCTGGTGTTCACTTTTGAGGTCAGCTATCATAAAACAGAAAAAAAAAATCCTCAGATAACCACGAGACAGGGCCAAATACTAAGGGTAACAGAGATAAAAAGAAATAATCAAGGAAAAGCCATGTTTATTAGAATACGCCTAAGCTTGAGGTAGCAGGGAAATGGGCTGTTTGTTTGTTTTTTGAGATAGGGTTTCTCTGTGTAGCCCTAGCTGTTCTGGAACTCACTCTGTAGACCACGCTGACCTCAAACTCAGAAATCTGCCTGCCTCTGCCCAGCTGAGAGATGGGCTTTTAAGGCATTTTACCAAATCATTTGCTACTGTGGGCATTTTGTTTTGCCACGTTGAGATTTGAATCCAGGACCTTGTATTTTAATGTAATTAGAACCTCCCGATAGCCTTTTCTTTACACAAATGATGTAGTTTTTTACTTATGGTAGAGAAGAAAAAATTTCCTTTGAAAAACACTCAATTTTGAGTAAAATTGATTTAAAGGAAAATATGAAATGAAGAATAATATTGGACCCTCCGAGGCTTCTAGAACAAAGCAAAAAGCAAAGGGCCTATGGAATAGTGAGGTGAGCTGGGGAGGGGCAGGACCAATGAGGTGAAGCTGAAGTGGGAGGAAGGCTGGGTTCTTAGGTCCAGAGGTGGTCACAGATCTTGGTGTAGTCTATTTGAATTGTAATGGATACGACCCATAGGGACTGGAGGGTGAATTGACCTGGATTATAAAGTCTCTGGGTGTAGACTTTCCAGGAGGCATCAGGAGCCACTGAAAAAGTTTGAAGAGAAGACTGGTTCATGATCGTCCTTGAAGAGTCTTGTTATGATGGGTACCAGGACTTGGAATCAGGATGACCAAGCTGGGGTTTAAGGAAAAGTATTACTATAAGGTCAAAGTAGGGCCACATCCCCTCAGTTCATCTCCTGCTGACTCTGGCTTGCAGCCGGAGTATTGGACAGAGTCAGGTCTGAGGTGGATGAGACCAGCCTTGGTCTGTGGGTTACAAAGTATGCTGCCCATGGTTGCAGACCTGAGGCTGGAGGCTGTCTGGGATGGCCTGTTCTGGATGTCCTGGGAAAAGGATAGGGAAAGAGGGGCCCAGTGACAGCCCCTGGTGCCTCCAGGCCTAGCACAGAATGTTCTGGAATGCTGTGAGGGAAGTGGGTGGGGTGAGCTAAAGGAAGCTTTTCTGTGGCTAGACCAGGAAGTGTGCAGTTTCCTGCCTGGGTTTGGTTTGGACAGCCCTGGCTGGGAGCCTAGGGTCAGGATTTCATTCATCAGCAGGGCCTGTGTGCACCCAGGTCACCTTTTATCTCTGTTCCATTTCTTCCTCTCCATGTGAGGAGTCCCTCAGCTCAGGCACCAACTTTGCTTAAAAGCCCCGGGCATTCACCCTTTCCCTTGAGGGCCTTCTTTGTGTCAGGCAGCAAGGGGAGACCTGCCTAGTCCCGGTGATACAGTAGGTGGGCCGTAGAGATCCATTCTAATCCATCTGCCTGTGTTGTCCCTAGTAGCTAAACCATGGGCAAATCTTCAACCCGGGAACATAAATCATTCTGTTCCTCTGTGAAGGTGGGGGCTGCCGCCACTGCAGTCTGCAGGGCTGTGAGATGCAGGCGCTGTCTGTCCCAGGTGCAAACATTTTGGAGGGCTGATTTGACTGGTGCTGTAGGTAAAATGTAAGGGTGGTGTCAGCTTAAGGCTGGGCACTGCTTGGGTCCAACTGATTGGAAGATATTTCTGGGAGTGGATTCCTTAGGGTGGGAAAATCTCACCATCAGTACCATCATCATCATTTTTGGTTTTTTCTTTTTGTTGTTTTTGTTTTTTGTTTTCCAAGACAGGGTTTCTCTGTGTAGCCCTGGCTGTCCTGGAACTCACTCTGTAGACCAGGCTGGCCTCAAACTCAGAAATCCGCCTGCTTCTGCCTCCCAAGTGCTGGGATTAAAGGCGAGTGCCACCACTGCCCGATATTTTTGGTTTTTCAAGATAGAGTTTCATTGTGTAGTTCTGGTTGTCCTAGAACTTACTCTGTAGACCAGACTCAGAGATCCACCCACCTCTGCCATTGGAATGCTGGGATTAAAGGCATGTGCCACCTCCATTTGGCTGGAAAAGCATTATTTTAATTTTTTAAAAAATAGTTTCAGCATCTAAAGGTGTAGACACTCGCCTTTTGCGATGCTTGTGGTGGAGCTGGTCACTTGGCTTCCCTCCTTGACCTGGATGGTGAATAAAGAGTGCACAGTGGGCCACGTCCTCTCTTATGTGCAGCCTTACTTCTGGGGAAGCTTGAGAATCAGGGTAGCCTTGCTGTTTTCATAGCTCTCTGGAGCTCCTGCTCTGCCCAGAGTTGGTGCCAAGAGCCGGGTGAACTCAGGCTGGTACAGTCACTCCCCTGCCAACAGGTTTCCTTCATGCCTGCCAGTTTGGTTCTCTGTGTCCCTTTCTGGCTCACCAACAGGCTCCCCTCCCCAACACACACACACACACACCAGAAAGCTAGCCCACTGCCAAATGTCTAGCAGACTCCACTTCAAGGAAGTCCTCCTCCTTGTCTCCCTCCTCTTTCTCCCCCCCCCCTCCTCCTCCCCTGTAGATCCTGGGACTTCATCGGGGTAGAGTCTTCTGTCATTGTGCCTTCCCTGTGCCCTAGGCCACACAGCCCCAGCATTTATTCACATTATTATCTGGTTCATTCCAGATTCATCCCATGCTCCCTGGCACACATACTTGTGTTCAGAACAGACACAATAGAGGTGACCTTTCTTCCTGGGGACCTTGTGGAAATTAGCAAGTAAGCTAATACATCTTTTGTGTCCCCAGTGAGGATATGGTGGGGACTCGGGACATTAGAGAAGGACACAAAGCACTCCGTGTCTAGAGTGATGAGGGCCCCTTGCCCATCAACATAAAAGTTCTCAGAACGGGGTGACAGTGCAGAGATGTGTGTTGGAAGCAGACAAGACGCTTCCCACTGGGGAAGATTTTTTATTGTTTTGTGTGTGTGTGTGTGTGTGTTTGTTTGCAGTGGGTTTTTTTTGTTGTTTTGTTGTTTTTGTTTTTTTACCTGTGGAGCAGAAAAAAAAAGCATGTTTTTGATCAGCAAAGTTTAAAGTTAATTTGCTTTTTTAAGACAAGATTTCCCGTAGTCCAAGCTGGCCTGGAAGTTACTGGGTATCCCAAGCTGGCCCTGAACTGTCGCTCTTCATGTTTCTGCCTCATGACTGCTGGGATTACAGTCATATGCCACCATGCCCGACTGTATGGCACCTGCTGTGTTGTTAAACGTGGTCACTTAAAAAAAAAAAAAATGCTTCCAGAAATAGAGTGAGTTAAAGCGAAAGATACATTGGAGATGGTGTTCATCTTATTTTCCAAAAGCTCGGACAAAGCCACCCGGCCAGGAGAGGCTGAGGAGGAGTTACAAAACGTGTTCTAGCACTAACATTTCACAAGGGACTATTTTGAAGCTCCTGTCTGCTAGAGGGCATAAGGTGTAGATGCGTTTTGTAAGGGAAAAGGCAAGCGTTATTAGACCATCACCTGGCACACTGCGGCCTGGGCCTGTCCAGCAGAGCTACAGCACGCATCTCCTAAGGCTGGTTTACTGACAAGCTTCCTAGAAAAACCTTGTGCTAAAAGCAAGACAGGAGCCTGTAGGGTCTGATCCAGAACTAAGGCCTCCGACGGCATGGAAGGACTGTGAGTGTTCATGGAAAGAGGAGTATGTGACTCAGAAGCAGACTGTGGGTCCCTCCCAGCACAGGAACCAACCCCCTAGAAAGGACCATATGTAACATGGAGAGAAGCAGCTTGCTACTCTTCTCAAGGATGCTGTAGGATAAAGACTGAAGAAGAAAAACTAAAGACTTGGGGAATGATTCTCAAGTGGACTTCGAGAAGTGGGTTCACTGCAGGTGGCCCTCCCAAATAAGATGGAGGCGGAGACTGGCATGTGTGGGGCTGCAGTGATTGGCATGTGTGGGGCTGCAGTGATTGGCATCTGTGAGGCTGCAGTGATTGGCATGTGTGGGGCTGCAGTGATTGGCATGTGTGGGGCTGCAGTGATTGGCATGTGTGGGGCTGCAGTGATTGGCATGTGTGAGGCAGGGAGGAAAGAACCGCAGTGACCACTGCTGGCCGTGGATGAAGCAGCTGTCCTTAGTCTTTGCGGGCTCAGATGAAACACATGTGGGGATGTTCGACTGAAATGACATGCTGTTCACTTCCAGATGAAATCCTTGTTTATGTGTTGCTTAGAATTGAGCTCCCGGCCTTGAACATGCTAAGCAAATATTTTACCCTTGCCACATTTCCGGGGGGGGGGGGGCGGGGAGGCAAACTTTCTTTTGTTTGCAGAGCTGGGGATTGAACCCAGGGTTTTGGCCTGCCAGGCAAGTCCTCTTCACCCCCTTAACTTTCACTTAGAGCCAGGGTATCTTGAAGCTGCTCAGGCTGGCCTTGAACTTAATGCATAAGTCAGCCTCTGCCCATGGACTCTTTTTTCTTTTCTTTTCTTTTCTTTTTTCTTTTCTTTTCTTTTTTTTTTTTTAGTAGACAGGGTCTCTTTACATATAGCCCTGGCTATCCTAGAATCCACTATATAGACCAGGCTGGCCTAGAACTCACAGAGCTCCACCCACTCCAGCCTCCCAAGTGCTGGAATCACCAGTGTGTGCCAGCATTCCTGACAATAATTCTTTCAAACAAACTAGTCTTATCTGCGTTTATTTTAAGCTGAATCTCTTCCCACATCCTAGGTTTCTGTTTCTTCAGTTGCTTCTGTTCTGTGTTGGCTCCTCTTCTCTTCTGGGACAGTGTGTGCCTTTTCAGCGAGGTGGGCTCTCTATGATCCGGTGCTCACAGATGCTAGTCCCGCCTCCAGCTCTGCATTTTAGGGCTTTGTTCACCTGGAGATGCTGAGCCACAGCATCTGCATCCAGACCCTAAGGTTAAGCTGCTGCATTTGCAAGCATGGGAAGCAGACATTCAGTACTATCTGGGGGGCTACTGACCCTGTGTCCAGCTGGAGCACCCACTCCATGTTTCCTCTGGAATGGCCCGTGCTGCTTCTGTGGAGTGACATTTTTTGCTTGGTGGCTTGTGGGCTATGCATATTCTGAATGATCTGGGATTTTCACAGGTGTGCTTGAAGTGAACAGGGAAAGCTGAACCTCGTGACGAGCATGACTCATTTGTGGGGTTTTCAGGGGAAAACTAGGAGAACAATTTTCACAGGTGTCCTGCTTAGCTTTGTCAAGTTGACACAGATTAGAGTCATCTGGGAAGAGGAACCTCAGTTCAGAAAAAAAGTCCCATCTGGTGGCCCATAGGCAAGTCTGGGGGCGTTCAATAATGGATGGGGGCAGCCCAGGCTACCATGGGTGGGGCCACCCTGGGCTAGTGGTTCTGGGTGCTATGAGAATGCAGGCTGAGCAAGCCATGAGGAGCAAGCCAGTCAGCAGTACCCCTCTATGCCTGAGTCAGTTCCTGCCTCAGCTTCCCTCAGTGCACTAAAAGTGGGATATGCAAGCCCATAAGCCCTTTCATCCCCACATTGTTTTTGTCATGGTCCTTATTACAGTAATAGACACCAATCTAAGGCAGTGAGTGACCTCAGGCTTCACATGGGAGGAGTGTGGCAGTTAAGTGTGTTGTTTTGTGTTACTTCAAGGTAATGGGGGAAAAAAGCTAGAGTTATCAACAGCTGGAGTAATAATAAGCATATAATTAGTATACACTTATATAATATATATAGCATATATAGTATATAGTGCATACTAGTAGCAAATAAGTATATAATTCTATAGAGTGAAATGTATGGGTGTGCTCATTTGTGTAGGCATGTGTATATCTATGTGTGTCCACATATATGTGTGATTGATATGTATATGGAGAGACAGAGCCAAGTTTGATAGTCTGTTTCCTCTCTCTTTTCCCCCTCCTCCCTTTTATTCCCTCCCCCTCCTACTTTATCCCCCTCCCTCCCTCCTTTTTATTTTCCCCTCTTTCTTTCCTCCTCCTGCCCCAGGCGGGCCTCAAACTTACTATGGATGGATGACTCTAAACTTACAGTCTTCGTACCTCCACCCCCAACTCCCCAAGTGCTGGGATTACAGGAATGTTCTAACAGGCCAGGGTATGCAGTGCTGGGGCTCCGATGGGACAGGCTCTCTACCACATCCTCAGCCCCTGCTTTGTGTGTGTGTCTGTGAGTTCCGAGGTTGAACCCAGGGCCCGGCACACACTAACCGAATGCTCTATCACTGAGGCACGTAACTGTATTTTTAAAACTTTATAAACTTTATTTTAAAAAATTTATATAAAAAAATCCTTTACAATGAAAAAGTTGATAGCTAAAGAAAGCTAGTTGGTTACTTGTGTGTTATGCTCCCCGTTTGGGAGGAAGGATTTTGCAGTAGGAGTTTCTATGTTCCTGTTTTGTGCACAGTCGAATGATGGTTATTTATTGTCCAGTTAGGGAAATAAGAGGAAATCAGTACGGGGTGTAATGGTCCATGTTTCCCTTGGTGCCTTACCTCCAGAGTGGCTTGGAGGGATGAGGAGGTCTGATTTCCGGTCCCTGCACAGGAGATGCAATTGCAGGCATGCCTCAGCCAGTGTGGCCGGCTCCCCCTCCCGCTTACGCTCACTGGAGCTGTGCCATGGTTTATTTACCTATTTGAAGGCTATCTTGGCTGTTTTCACATTCTAAGTAAAGCTTTTATATAGATTAGTGTGGTGTGGACGTAGCTTTTTATTTATTTGTATAAACACCACAAAGTACAATAAAGCTGTAACCTCCTAGTGTTGTCCTGTCCACGGTGCTGCTTCACTGGTTTCAGTTACCAATGGTGAACTAAAAGGGGAAGGAGAATATAACATACCCTTTATTATATACATCATTATAATTTTTTAAAAATATTTTAAGATTTATTTTTGTTTTTGTGTGTATGTGAGAGAGAGATAGAGACAGAGATACAGAGACAGAGACAGACAGACAGACATTTGTGCAGGTGCCTATGAAGTCTAGAAGCGGGTGTCCCATCTCCTAGAGAGGGAGGTACAGGCAGTTGTGAGCTGCCTGGTGTGAGGACTGGGGACTGAATTTTGGTCCCCGGAGTCTCCCGGAACCCTCTGGACGAGTGGCAAATAAGTGTTCTTAGCCACTGAGCTATCTCTTCAGCCTGTATTTTTTAAAGTTCGTGCGTCTGAGTAGTGTGCACGTGGAGTCCGGAAGCTGACGTCAGTGTCTTCCGCAAACACTTTCCATTTGTTTACTGAGGCAGTTTCTCAATGAACTGAGAGCTCACCAGTTCCAGTCGCCCCCGGGCAGCTCGTCTCTGCCAGCTGAGAACTAGGCTAACAGGTGGCTCTCCATGCCCGGTTGGCTCTTTACGTGGGCTCCCAGAATCTAGACTCCAGCCTTCACACGTGCTTAGCAAACAGTTTATGTACTGAGCCAGCTCCTCAGCCCAGAATGGTCTATGTATTGGTGGTAGTAATGGTTAACCTTACCCCCTTCCCCCGACATGATTTCACTATGTAGTCCAGGCTGCCCTTGAACTTTCAAACCTCAGCCTCCTGGTGCTGCGATTATTGATGGGCACTACCACATCTGGCTGTTGTTAATCTCTTACTGAGCCTAATTTCCAAATTAAACTTTATCATCGGTTAGTCTATATAGAAATAAAAGCAGTATGTATAGAGTGTGATTCTATCTGTGGATTCGGGCATCATGGAGGTTTGGGGAGTGTTTGATGCTGTCTGTGGGTTCAGGCATCCATTTCAGGGCTGGGAACATTTCTCGTGCACGCAGTGATTACTGTGTGTTTAATTCTGTAAGAAATATCTTTCTTGCTTGGCTGTGCCTGTGGGGAGCGGAGGACACCCTGAGTATTGTTAACACGGACACAGCCATGTCAAGGACCTGTGAGAGTTGCAAAGCCTCCCCCATCCTCATACTTACTACCCAAGGACTGCTCAGTAGAGACTTCTACTGAATTTAGCTAAGTCTGCCCCCTTGATCTAGCTGTACACCGTTAACTCTGCCTCCTTGTTAATCTGCATGCACTAGTCCCGCCTCCTCGATGCATCTGTATGCAATAAGCCCATCTGTTCAAAGCTATATGTGAACGTGCCAAGCTTCCAGGGTGCTGCGGGTTCTCCATCAGAGGGCTCAGGTCACCTGACCACAGCTCTCTGTTCATCATGTGTCTGACTCTCAGTCTTTGTTCCCTCAGCACCCCAGTCAGGCCTGTTCCTGGAGCCTTGCTAAACAGCACGTACAATTTAACAATAAGTGGGAGAGTTCTAGTTGCTCAATCTCCTCACTAGCATTTGGTGTCGATTTTGGGATTTTAGCTGTTCAAATAGGTATGTGGCATTATCATCGTGGTTGTGATTTGTAATTCTCTCACAAGATATTATGATGTTGAACATCTTTTTATGTGTTCATTCGTCATTATACAGCTTTTTATAATTGAAAAGTTAAGTAACAGCTAGGTGATCCATGCCTTTAATCCCAGCACTTGGGAGGCAGAGGCAGGCTGATCTCTGAGTTTGAGGCCAGCCTGGTCTACAGAGTGAGTTCCAGAACAGCAAGGGCTACACAGAGAAACCCTGTCTTGAAAAACAAAAAATCATTTAAAAAAATCATCTTTTTAAAAATTCTTGTAGAGTAGAGAGAGAGCAGATGCACCCTGTGTGGGTGTTGTGGAAGTCAGGACAAACGTGGGAGCTGGCTCTCACTTTCACTATTAGGGCTTCAGTGATCCAACTCAGGTGGCCAGGCTTGCCAGCTGGAACATTTACCTGCTGAGACATATCACCAGCCTTTAATATAATAATAATAATAATAATAATAATAATAATAATAATAATAATAAAAAAATTATATATTAGATACCAAATATTATATAATTATATGTACTATTGCATATATAAAATTATATATAATATAAAACATATAAATATATCCATTATTATTAATTATTGTTATTGTGTGTATGCACAATGTCAGGGCAGGGACATGTGTGTCATGGTGCACATGTGGAGGTCAAAGGACAACTTTGTGGAGTCAGGTCTGTCGTCCTTTATGTGAGCCTTGAGGATGACCCAGTTTTCCAGGCTCGGCTCACAAGCACCTTCTCATCCTCTGTGCTGCCCCAGGGCTTCCAGTCATACATTTTCTTTGGTGTTCAGATCTTTTCAGCCATTTTGCTTTGTCTTACTGGGGGGCTGACACCTCAGGGAAGCTAGCCCCCACTCAGATCTTATGCCCACTTTTAGCTGAGTTGTGTTCTTAATTTTTAAAAGCTGTATTCTGTGTTTAATATTTTAATCATTGCTTCTAACTTATCTAACAGTATAGAGTAAAAGATTGTGTGTGTGTATGTGTATGTGTGTGTGTGTATAGTGAGTGGTTTGAGAAAAATCCCTAGACGATATGTAGTTTTTATTTTGAGCTTATTTGCTCTGTGTGTAGGTTTTTGCTCATTTATTTTGTACATTTATTTGCTCGTGTAGGTTTTTGTTTGTCTCTACATTTATTTAATGTGCGTGCGTGTGGGTGTGTTTGCACACAGGCCCTATAGCAGGTAGTGCTGAGTTCAGATGCCCCATGGTTAAGAGGTTGAACTTGGAGTTCACATCTTGCCATTTACTGTGTGCTTTGCTAAGCACTTGGCCTCTGAGCTCAGCGTGCCCAGCTATCAGGAGATGCTAAGAACCCGTCTCAGAGGTTGCTTTGAAATATAAAGGAGGTGTTTATCTAAAGCTCTTGGCACTGAGCTTGGTACAGAGTAAGGTCTGCTGAATGGCAGGTCTTCTAGCCAATAGCAGGCATACCTTTGGTGGCCCCTGTGATGTTCTGTGTTCTAGTTATGTCCTAATCTTGGAGCCTCAGCCTCTGTCTGGGGCAAGTGGGTAAATGTGCAGATGAGCTTCCGCAGACACCCCTGCTCAACCTTGGGGCTCCGTTCCTGCATTGTCATGGTCCTCCAGGGCTGACTACTCAGGACTGAGGATTTATTGAGCAAGCTTCTGGGAATAGTGAGAGACTCAAGAGAGACCAGAAAGTGACCGGGTGGACAGAGTCCTCTTCAAAGTAGCTCTAGATGTTCTGACTCCTGGCACCTTTGGAGAAGGGCCTACTTGGTTTGTTTGGTTTTTGTTGTTCTGTCCTGTTTTGTTTTGAGACAGGCTCTTACTGTGTAGCCCAGGCTAGCCTAGAATTTGCAGCCCTGTCACCTCGGCCTCCTGAGTGCTTGAATTATACCTGTATCCCCATGTCCACCCAGGGATTTACTTTATGTTTTAACTCTGTGTATGTATGTGGGAGTGGGGGGTGTGTATGAGTGCAGGTGCCAGTAGAGGCATCTGATCCCCTGGAACTAGAGTTACAGGCAGTTGTGAGCCACAGGGGTGCCTGGAACTGAACTCAGGTCTTCTGTAAGAGCCAGACACACTCTCAACCGCTGAGTCACTGTCTCTCCAGCTCCAACAATTGGCTTTTTGATGTGGCCTCATTGCAAATCCCTTGTCCCTTTTAGAAAAGTCATATGGCCTGGCCTTTTAGCTGATTCCTCTTCTAGTATATATAAAAATGCCCCTCTCTGGGAAACTTCTAAAAATGAAAAGGAAAGGCCTAGGAACCAGCCACTTGGAACTGGGCGCCCAGGTCATACTGTGAAGTCCCTTGTGGGCTGGTCAGAGGAACAGCCGGGCTGATGTCGCATCTCCAGTCAGCAAATGTTTTCTCCCATTCTTCAAGGTCTCTTGTCACCTTGATACTGTTGCACAGGTTTTTCGTCCTGATAAACTTCAATTGTCTTTCTGTCATTGCCCATGTTCTCAGTGTCACACGTGAGACGGTGAGTGTGGAGTAGTGGGAAGCACAGACTGGGACACAGGGCATGATGCCAGCTGTACGCATGGCGGGGGGGGGGGGTGGGGGGGAAGGCAGAGCCCAGGGATGGCCGTGACCTCCCAGATGAGGACACTGGGCTTGATCCTAACCTGTCTGAGCAGAAGGGGGCCCTCCAGAGGCTGGCTGCATAGGATAATAGGTTAACCAAAGTCTAGAGAAGCAGGGGTAGTCTTCTCAGACTTATTTCTGGACCCAAGAGGGACAACTACAGCAAGCCAGCAAAGGCCCCTGCTGCCTGACTGGCAGGGCTGGGTCCTCTCAGCCACTTACAAGTTGAAACTGCCTACCTCAGTGACATCCTTCAGTCTGCCCTGGCCTTTGGCCACTTCCTGTCCCACTCAGGTTCTGAGAGCCCCTGGCAGAGTGTTTGAAAGGTGCTTGTCAACTCCCTCCCCTCCCAGCTCTCAGGTTTATTGCCTTTGTTAGGAACCACCTGCCAGCAGCCAGGTCTTCCTGGAGGAGAGGTGTAGGGGAAGCCCCAGGGCTCAGCCTGGCTCAAACCAAATCCAACTGTGGCAGCTATGGGGCACCAAGCAGCTGGCTGCAGCTCTCTGGGGTTGGTTTCTTTATAAGAGAATAGTCATCTTGTCATCCCCATGGGCATAAATGAGTGCCAGCTATCAGCCTGTGGCAAATGCCCAGTGGGCAGGCAGCCTTGCCTTCCCTCTTTGGTGGCTCAGGGTCATGTTGAGCATGTACATGTGGGTTTCCCTTTGTGGAAGCTTCTTAAAAACCTTGAAGACTCCTGGCTAGGCGCTACTGGTTTTGTCTGGACCCTCCCTCTACCCACCTAAGTCCTATTCTGGGGTAGCCTCCATTGTTGCATGGAGCCAAGGCAGCTGACCCCAAGGATGCTCATGGTGGTCACCTTTGTTTATTTGGGGTCCTAGGTAGCCCGCAGAGAAGTGGACAGCTGGCTCCTCAGCAGCATGGCACTTAACCTTGGAGTTGGAACAGAGAAACGTCTGTTTGTGTTTCCAGGAACGAGAGGGGACAGCTGGCCCACAGATAGCAGGCTAGGTCAGCTGAGGGTTGCCTTGGCGGCTGGCTTTAAGCAAACAGCCAGAGCCAGGAGCTTGGGCGGAAGGAGGATGGAGAAGTGCCTGGTGGGACTGAGAACAACTTGAGAGCTAGTTTCTAGCCTCGGCTGCTCAGAGGCTGCTGGGAAAGGTGTAGTGAGGTGAGGCGTCTACTAAGGGACCTGGGGACCACCCAACAAGCTGCTGGCCTCTACCTGGCAGGTAAGGAGAGGGGGCTTTCTTTCAGTCTTTCTGTCTTCTGGTAAGTTCTCTTTGGCTCCTTCAACAAGCAGACAAGCAGTACCCAGGTGGGAACTAAAATCAGATTTCCTTTGCAGAAATTGTGTTGGCCTGGGGCTTTCCAGGTCCCATAAGTCACATAAATGGAAGCAGGTTGTGTTTCTGCATGAAGAGTCCCAGGTGTGGTGGCGCATGTCTGCAATCCCAGCAGCACTCGGGAAGCGCAGGCAGGAAGACTGTAGGAAGTTTCAGACTCATAGATTACATGGTAAAACTGGAGACAGACATAGAGACAGAGACAGGGAGGAGATACATACACTCAGAGGGACACACGGAAGACAGAGTGAGAGAGAGACAGAAACAGAGACAGAGAAGACAGATGGGGGAGACAGGGAAAGACAGGGAAGGAGACAGACACAGATGCACAAAGAGAGACACAGACAGACAGACAGACACAGTCAGACACACATACATATACACAGAGGCACACACACACACACACACACAGAGAGAGAGAGAGAGAGAGAGAGAGAGAGAGAGAGAGAGAGCGCATTAGTACACCTCAGTGCATGTCTCACCTGTTTTGCTGATACATGAAGGAAACAGCTTTGCAGTGAGGTCAAACCTCTGCTGTAATATGTGTGTGTTCAAATGAGTGTGTGTACATGTATGTTACAGGTGTGTGCCTGCAGAGCCCAGAATTCATTGTCTATTGTCTTCCTTGTTCGTTTCTCCTTATTCTTTAAGGCAGGGTGCTGGCTAGCCAGTGTGCTTTGGGGGTCTGCCCTACTTGTCTGCTCTCCCTGCACAGTGGCTGTAGATCTGTGTGCCACTCAATGCCACACCCTGCTCCCTAAGTGGGTGCTGCAGATATCAAGTTGGGGGCTTGTGCCTCTGCCGCAGTCCCTGTACAGCCAGCCCCCAGCCCCCCACGGCTGCAACTTAAAGCAACTTGAAGTGAGTGCATTTTGAGATTCTCTGCAGCTCTATACTGTGTTGGGAAAACACCTGATCTTATGGCTAAGACACAGCAAATGTGACGGTCATGTGCCACCTGCCTTCATAACCAGGGTTAGTGGCACATTCATTTGTAAGTTAATGAAACAAAATTTCTTTTCTAATTCAAATTTACAGATCTTTCTTTAATGCCCAGGGGGATGCAATAACCAAAGAGGATTATTTCATGCTCCCTCCCTCCCCCTCTCTGCCTTTCTCCTCTTGTCCAATTCCTTCCCTGCATCTGACTTTCTTTCCTTTAGAGGCAGTGCTACTATGTAGCTTCAGACTTGTCTGTCTCCCTGCCTCCTTCTCCCAGGGCTGGGGTCACAGCTGTATACCCTTTTGTATGTATGTTAGCAGAGACCTACCTCTTTGTCCCAGAAGTTAGAGCCCTTCCTTGGCCCTTAGTAATCCAGGAAATCAAGGGACACTGTAGAACACGTTATACATTAGTACACCTAGAAGGACCCATGGTGCCCCGTGTCCCCACCTCCATGACAAGATTCAGTTCTATTATCCTATGTGCTGTGGGTTGAACTGTGTCCCTCAGAAGGATGCATTGATGTCCTACCGTTCAGGGCCTCTGAATTCCAGTTGTAATTACTAGACTGCAATCCTCTGGAACAAGATGCTGATTCCAGTATACTTGTAATCCCAGCACTCGGGAGGTACAAGGGAGGAGGTGTGCAGTTTCTGGGCTAGTCTGGGCTACACAGTAAGTTCTGGGCCAGCCTGAGCTATATGAGAACAAGCATGTGCCTCAAAAACAATACAGGCTGGGAATGTAGCTTAAAGGATAGTGGGTTCAGTTCCCAGTTCAAAATAAACAAATTAGGCCAAGGCCAGGTTAGGATAGCCCAGAGCAGGCACTGGGTTCTAGCTTCAGCACTGGAGGTAGGGAGCAGGGGGGGGGGGAAAGGAAGGGAGAGAGAGAGATATAGAGAGAGAGAGAGATAGAGAGAGAGAGAGAGAAAGAGAAAGAGAGAAATAGGATGGCTGTGTGAAGAACACAGGTGGGAGGCTGGATGAACAAGAGCCCTTTGCAATACAGACAGAACCTGGAGGCTTGCAACTTCAGGCATCAGTGGGGGACACCTTCTGCCTCTGAGATTGTAGGTGTGCACGCATGCGCGCGCACACACACACACACACTATAGCCATATTTTGACCTCACTGCAAAGCTGTTTACTCTATGCATTAGCAAAGCAGCTTACAGATGACCACAGCGCGGCTCTACAACCATCCTGACCTGTAAGCTAACTCAGCCCTACCCACACCCGGCTTTTAGACTTGCCACAGCAACTCTGTGGTAGTGCTCCTAGGACACAGGTATGGTCTGGTGTCAGCAGAAACAAGTGTGACTTTGGGGCTGGAAGGTGGCCAGCACTGGCCTGTACTGGCCTGCACAGCTTCTCTCCTGTACCGTTACGGGTGATTCCTGCCCAAGAAGCATGGTTACTGTGATTGCTGTGTCTCCACCTGCCCCATATCAGGCTTTTAGAAATGACAAAAGTAACCTGCACCTCTCGGGACATACAGGCAGAGCTTGTGGCTTGAAAGGAGATGGAAGAAGGAAAATGTCTCACATCGTGTTCAATGGGAGCTTTTTCACTCTGGGAAGAAAGCATTTGTTTCAAGTTAGACAAAGGAAGTCTGGGGCTTGGGGGTCACTGGCTTGGGCATCCCAGTTCCTTAGAATCCAAGGATTAAATAAAATATATATATATTAAGGTGTCTTGTGAGTACACCGTGGGAGGCCTGCAGGAGTGTGAGAAAAGCCACCTCTGCCAGGCCCCCAGCAACTGAGCTGCTACTGAGGCCTGGTGCATAGTCAGTACTCAGGGCGTCTGTAGGGCAGATTGTGCAGGGGGTCACATGTCACTCTATGTTGCTTGGGTGAGAGGACAGTGATGGCCCTTTGCTTTGTGACTAAGTAGAGATGGGTTCATCAGGCGGTGCCCAGCATTGACTGCTCCCCAAAGGACACAGGCAGAAAGGTGTAGGAGCCCCCTGTCATGGCTGAGGCAGGTAGAGAGTGTCTGTCTGAAAGAATCTGAGCAGGGCTTGAGGACAGGTAGGGCGCTCTCATCTGTTTACCTGCCCTAAATCTTCTTTCGGAGGTGACTGGAGAACCAGGTTCCCTCTTGAGAAACCTGTGCCCAGGCTGGTATATTCTGCTGTCATTTTTTAATCTGTCTGTCTCCTCTCTTCATGTTGTGTTTAAATACATTAAAATCTTTAAAGCCAAAACACAATTTTTTTTTTGAGACAGTGTCTCACTGTGTAGCGTTGGCTGACCTGGAACTCACTATGTAGACCAGGCTGTCCCTGAATCCATGGAAATCCACCTGCCATTGCCTCCTGGATGCTGGCATTAAAGGTGTGTATTATCACACCTGGCCATAAACTTTTTAAAAATCATATTTATTGTGTGTGCGTGTGATGAGGCATACATTCAAAAGCATTTATGTGGCGGTGATAGGGTAACATGAAGGAATCAGTCTTCTCCTTCCTCTGTGTGGGGTTGGTCATCAGGCTTGACAGCAAGCACCTTTACCCACTGAGCCATTTTGTCAAACCCTTTCTTTAAAAGTTAGGAGTAGTGGCTCATGCCTGTAATCCCAGTACTTAGGAGACTGAGCGAGGAAGATTGCAATGAGTTTGAGGTTAGTTTATATTGTAGCCTGGGCTACAGGGAGAGACCTTGTCTCAAAGAAAGGGGTCAGGGGAGGAAGGGAAGGCAAATTAAAGAAAGCAACAAGAAGTGTCCTTCTCTATAAATGCCAACTTTTCATTAGATTGAAAAAACAGGTCACTAATAATTCCAAATGGCACCCTGCCGCTTTAACAGTGAGTGCTCCATGTCACCCCCCCGCCCCCGCCTGAGTTTGATTCCTCTTCTGCCACCAGCCTTTCTGTGTTCCCTTTTCTAGCCATCTGTCATTTTGACATTAACTGTGACCTTGTGCCTGGATGTATTATTGATCATTCCTCAAGCGTCTGGGTCCTTTCTGCATTTCTAGTTGGTGTGAACCACCTAGCAACGTGGCCAGAAGCAGGACAAGAAGAAACCAGCTCAGAGCTGGGTCTAAGCATACCAGGGGCTGGGGTAAAGAAACAATTTACACACACACACACACACGCTAGCGCACGCAAATAAATGGATGGAGGTGAGGTGGCTGGCCAGGCCTTGCTTTGTGGGCTGCAGTGTATTGGAAAAATAATACACACAGAGAAAAAATAATAACTTTAGAAACTTTAAAACATGAGCCTGGGGAGATGGCTCCGTGGCTAAGCACCTGCTATTTATTTATGTGGACTTGAATTCAGATCCCCAGAACCCATATAAATACCAAATGGATATGGAGCCCCCCACCCCCGTACTTCTAGCCTCTGAAGATGGAGCCAGGTGATCCCCAGAGCAAGTTGTCTAGAGAGACCAGGCGTATTTGAGCTCTGGGTTTGAGAGATCCAAGGTGGAAGAGCAGTAGAGAATGACTCCTAACACCAACCATGGGCCTCCACATGCATGTACAGTCCCATACATGCCATGCACATATACCCACATACATGCATTTCCACGTGCACACTACACACATTGAGGGGACAAAGAGGGCAGGTAACAAGGCTTAGTAGGTAAAGGTGCTTGTCGCCAAGCCTGATGACCTGAGTTCAGACACACGGGGTGGAAGCAGAGAGTTGAGCACCACAAGTGGCCCTCTGACCTCCACAAGCATGCGCACACCCACATGTATATGCTATAAATAAATGAATATACTTTTTAAAGTCAGGGTGTGGTGGCGTATACTCTTAATCCCAGCACTCGGGAAGCAGAGTTTGGAGTCAGCCTAGTCTACAGAGTGAGTTCCAAGCCAGCCTTGTCTTGAAACAACAAAAAAAAGTCCAAGGTGAAATAATGAGGTTGAGGGGGCTTGGGGGGGGGGGTGGGCAGGCTGAGCAACTGGAATGTGTCCAGATTCTAGTGCCTAAAATGTGATTTTTGGAGGCAGGGTTTCTCTGTGTAGCCCTGGCTATCCTAGAATTTACTCTGTAGAGCAATCTAGACTCAAATCCACAGAGATCTACCTGCCTCTGCCTTCCAAGTGTAGGGATTAAAGGCGTGTACCACCACTGCCCGGCTTTAATCCTGATTTTTTTTTTTTTTTTTAACATATGTAGCTGTTTAATTAGGTTGAAAGCAATTTAGAACATCAGTTTGTGAGGATTCATCCCGTTTGTCAGGGAGAACTGAGATCGCAGGTGGCCCTGGAGCTGAGGCACAGCTTTGATCTTTGGCAAAATCTGTGAGTCCACAGTTTTCTGATCAGCCTTTCGCTGCTCTGTAGTCTCTCCTATTTCTCCTTCTCTGTGTGGAAGATCTTGCCCTCCTGATTCCTGGGCTTCCGCAGCCACTGCTTCTTGAAGTAAGCGTCAGTCAGGTGTTTGAGGATTTTAACCTGGCTGATATCAACTTTTGTAGAGGTGGCAATGACAAACTTCTGGTGTGTTCTGCCCAGAGGAACTTTATTGATAGCCAGAGATCCAGGCACAAGTAGCGAGCCAGCTGCTTCAGGAAAACCACTCTCTTGCCCCTGTGGCCCCAGTGAGGATGATCAGGGCAGTCCCGGGAGTGATGCTGACTGAAGGGCTTTTTGCCATGGCTCAGCAGCTCCAAGGCACATCTTCAGTAGGATAATACCTAGGCATTTTTCGAAGCTTCACCACCCTGGTGCCACCGTTCTTGTCCCCACCAACTGTTTTTGTGACAGTAGCAAGGACCTTCTCCTTTTTCTTCTTTTCAACCTTGGTCTTGGCAGCTGAGTATTTCCCTTTTTTGCACAAGGCCTTTCTGGAATACATAGCTGATCGTGAGTACCTGCCAATTCCTCTAACCAGGACAGGGTTTCGGCTGCAATGGGGCTTCCCCTTCCTGGGCTTTTTTAAACCTTAGGTTTACCCTTTTGGGCTGCACCAGCGGCCCAGGGACCAGAGGCAGCAGCAGCACCGCCAGCCTTCTTGGCCGCAGGTTTCTTCTCTTTTGTATCAGGCTTCTTTGCCTTTTTACCCTGTTGTCTGGCAAGATGGGAAAGAGTTGATTTTTTTTTTTTTTTAAGGTAAACTACAGGCATAATTCTGGCCTAGATCATGGACACCTTTGAGTGCAGCTCGGTCTTTTTTGCCCTACAGCAGTGTGGAGCCATGGAAGTTTCTGAGCACACCCTGACCTATGCTACGAAGGAAGATCTCTCTGGTACAACACGAAGGGTTTGGATGCAAGCCCCACAAGGCCTGAAGTCTGACTAAGAAGCTCTGCTCTGGTCTTAGCAAGAGGAGGGAGGTGGTGCATCTGGAGCTACAAGGAAGAGGAGAGTTACCAGAGCAGGCAGATCAGCAGGAAGCATTGGCTGGGTCAGACACCAGCCTCCCTGTGGCTTTTGCTTTATCTTGAATCTTTCGTGTTATTCCAGGGTGCTTGAGTGAGCAGTGCTTTTGGGTTCAGGGTGCGCCTTGGAGGCTACCTGTCTAAATTTTCCTTCTTCCCAGTGCAGCGTGACAGGTGGGGATGTTGGTGTTTGGGCTCACCTTATCTCAAAGCTATCATCCCTGTTTCCCTGTATCTTAGTAACAGAGCAGATGTTAGGGCCTGTTGCTAAGGATTCCTGGAATTTAATGGGTATAGAGTGAAGGGCGTTCACACAGGGCCCAGGGCCTCAGCAAGCCCTAGAGTGCCTGGTAAGCGATCTTTTGTTTGTCCTGGCTTTCCCTCTATCCCTGACACGCCCCCTCCCCCCATCTGCTCCTCCTCCCACCTTCCTCAGCCTATGCTATCTTCCTCAGCTGTCTATCTTGGGAGTAACAGACTTGATAACAGCAAATGTACTCCCACTTTCCCTCCCACACCAGGGCAGACATGACTAATGGATCACAGCATTCTTCCTATGGAGGTTGGATGGGGTCTACAACCAAGTCATTCACCACATAGCTCTCTGGGTGCTGGCTCTGATTTTGGACTCAGGATGAAGTCTCTTTCCTAGTCTTAAAAGCTACCTGCTTGGTCTCTAGCCCTCTTAACCTATTTCTTAGGGCTAGTCCTTTGTCATGTGATCGGGGACAGGTCTTTGTCTCACATTTACTTCCTGCACCCAGACTTTTGATTTTTCCACAAGTGGAAAATCAAACCTGACCTGGTAAGGGGTTTTGTTGACGGTTAAGATTAAGGTAAACGGTTTTCTTTGCCAAATGCCACTTGTGTGAGTTACAACGTGTTGCCACATTAATCTGCAAAACAACCATCCCTAGGTTCCGTGGCTCAACACAACAATTTACAGCCTTCCCTGGACCTGTCATCTGGGTAGCTCTGCCACCCATGGCCGGGTCATGTGTTTCATTTAAAGCCTCACGATTCAGTGACTCAAACTTCTCTCTTCATGCAGTTGTTAGGAGCCCGGGCCTGCATTGGCTGGTTGCTTTCCACAGGCTTTTGTGTTTGAGGGCCCCCACCAGATAGGGTTTGCTCTCTTCTTCCCACACGCCTGCCTCTTTCTGGTTTTCCCTGTATAGTTTTCCTTTCTTCTCACATAGAGATGATATGGCCTGACTTGGAGATGTGTTTCTCAGGGGCTCTCTCCACTTGTGATGCCACTCAAGTACAGACCCTGGCCAAGCAGATCAGCTGGTCTTGGGCTTAGAGTCTGTCCCCTGCTTGAGTTCTCTGAACATTCTGGGATACATAGGCTCGATTGTGTCGGCTAAAAACTCCATGAGAAGAAATCACAGAACTGAGCACTCCAGGTTGAGAGTGAGCATGAAGAAGTTGCCTCTGCTTGGCCTGTGTCCTTCCCAGCCTTTGGTAGGACAGGGCCTCTCTGAGTGTGTCTTGCTTCTGGAAGGGCAGGTTGTTTTGCCCTCCAGGTATGTGTCAGAGACAGCTGTCTGAGGTGGGTGGTTTCTACCCTGACCTAGCTCTGGTGAGTTAGGAGATTGGGGTCAGACAGCAGTGTTTCTGGGATCATCAGAACCCCAAGACCAGTGGTGGGAAAGAATTTTTTTAGAAGGGGTCACCTGCTCCCCCTTTTACACGAGCTTTTCCTCTTGGTTTGCCTGCTTGTTTTTACGGTACTGGGAGTAAAACAAGGGTCTTATTCCTGTGCTTTACCATCGAGCCACATCCCTCGTACAAACTTCCTTTAACAGAACATTGTGCTGGCTAGCTGTTACAGTACCTGCCAGGGCCCATTCAACCACGAAGATGCTCAAGCCAGCCCTGGTCCTATCAACCCTGAGTCAAGCAGACAGAAGCCTTTAAAGTAGATGCAAAGATTTTGCTGAGGGGAGTCTGGGAGGGGCATGATTAAGTATTTGGAATTGCACACTGTTGAACCCAACTAATTGAAGATCTATAGCTAGTCCTTTCAAAAACCACAAAATTGACATTAGACTGACAGGAACCAGCTGCCTCCAACAGATTTTTTTTCCCTGATGAACAATTCTAGACTCACTTCAGAGAGAGCAGGCAAGAGGCCCACGGCTCACAGCTTCGAGTGGCGGAGAACGCTCCCGTAGCAAAGTTGACTCAAAATGTGTTTCCCAAAAGTACGCACTCCACATCTCTTTCGAGAATGGAAGTTATCAGAGATGGCCACCAAGATGGATCCCTCAGGATAGCCGTTTTTGTGTTGAGTATGTAATAAAATGCAGAAGTCCCGGTATGTCTCCAGATGATGAACTATATCTACAATTCTATATATCTAGAATCATAAAGTCACAGTGTTAAGGAATTTTGGAAAGCACAGGATAGTAGTAGCCCGAATAAGCCCAGAAGGCAATAAGAACCCAGCTGACACCTGTATGTATCCCTAGGCAAACTCAGAGGCTCCTGATTCCATCTTCCTGGGGGAGGAGTGATGATTGAGTTGGTGGTGCTTTTCCTTTTGTGTGTTATGAGGGGAGCGAGCCTGTTGTGGCATGCACACATAATGATCAGAGGACAACTTCTGGGAGCTGGTTCTCTGCACTGTGTAAATCCTGGGTGTCAAACTCAGGTTGTCAGGACTGGAGGCAAACACCCTTACCCACTGAACCAACTCTCTGGCTCTTGCTTTTTCCCATGAAGTACAGGGCATGAAGTTCTCAATGGGGACAAGTCCCATGGGGACTTAGGAAGTGAATGCCTGAGATGGCCATCTTTTTAACTTTGGAGAGAACCTGATATCAGCAACAAAGCATTTGCTTTTCTGGATCTTGCTCATCAATTCCAGGGGTTATGAACCTTCTGCTCCCTAGGAATTTTATCAAGAAGTTGGCATAAGCTACTCCTGTCCCTGCCTGCCCTTAGCACCCCATAACCTCCACTGAAGGCCTCTCAGTGTGTCTACTAGATGCAGCCTGTGCTTAGCTTGTCTCACCCAGCAGGGGATGAGAGGTACCGGGAGGCAGCTGCTTCCCCACAAAGGGCCCATGGGTGTTCTAGCCCCTCCAGGGAAATCAGCTGAGCTGTCAGACAGAGCCACTCACTGTTACACAGATGACCTATGGGGAGTCTGGAGGGACAAACTGCCTAGGAACCAACCAGTCCCAGAACCTGGCTAGAGCCCATCCTGTCTGCTCTCTGCACATCTGATTTTCAGTTAAACCTTTTTTTTTTTTTTTTTTATTTGGGAAGAGCTGTCCATGAACAGCTCAGTTTAGCAGATAATCCTTGCAGCAGGCTCTGTTCTGGGCAACAGGGTATAGAGAGGAGAGGACACAGGGCCCCAGGAGCCACAGTGTAGAGGGAGATGGGATAGAAATGTCACTGCAAGGTCAGGCAAGGACCCCTGAGCTAATCTCCAGGGTTGAGGGGGTATGCCCCACCCCAGCAGGCTTGGCTTGGGTTCATCAAACATGCACTGTTACTATGCACATTACACATATACTCTAAGACCCTGTGTGCCTTCTTTCTCTGGTTAATAGAGGAAGTGGCCAGAGTCCACATAGCCATCTTTCTGTCTACTCACCGCTGTTCCCCTCTAGGCTCGTTCAACCCTTCCTCCTGAATAGGTGGGCTCACCTTCATGCTTCCTCTTCTTCTATGAACTTTTGTTCCCTCATAAATTATTAACAAATAGGCAAGGCACACATTGAACACACACAGTACTGTTGGTGGGAGATGTGAGGCCCCAATTCCATGCGTGTGTGCATGTGTGTGTGCATGCATGTGTGTATGTGTCTATATGTGTGTGTGGTGTAGTATGTCTCTCTGTGTGTTTGTGTGGTGTGTGTATGTGTGGTGTAGTATGTGTATATGAATGTGTGCATATGTGTATGTATGTCTGTGTAATATGTGTGTATGTGTGGTGTGTATGTATCTGTGGTGTGTGTGTGTGTTTAAGACAGGGTCTTTCTAATGTAGCTCAGGCTGGTCTTGAACTCTTAAGAATGTGTGAGCTGTAGCTCTCCCTCAGTGGGGACCAGGGCAGGCATGTTGGGTGGTATATATACAGTTTGGCCAAGAGACACTTAAATAGAACGGGTTGGGGTGGCATGGTGAGGCTCTAACCAGCTGCCAAGTCAGGGAGCTGGCCGCCAGCTCAGCACAAAGAGGTTTGGCAAACCCAAGCTGGCTCTATGGAAGGTTCCTAAAATGGGCCTCCTCACTGTCCCCCATCTGTTCTGAGGCTGCTCTGTGTGAGGATGGACAGCTGTGCTTTCAGAGGTGCCAGCCACGGCCTAGGGTGGGAGCAGCAGGCCCCGTGTTCTTGGCTCTGCCCTCCATTCTGAGCACCTCTGTGGATGCTCAGCTGTGGATTTACCATCCAAATGCCCAGTTGGTGCCGTGACTCCAAGCCCTGGAAATGACAGCCCTCCATCTCTCTTGATCTCCCCCTAGTATTTTATTTGACTGTGGATGTCTGTCCTGCCATGACTCCCATCTCCTCATCCTGTAGACGGGAGAAACCCCTAGCCTCCCTCCCAGGCCCTGCCGGCAGCCCTGTCATTACGTCCTCTACGCATCTCAGCAGTGGGAATCAGGTACGGGGCATGCAGAAAATAATACAAGCCATCTGTCCCTTGGGTTCAAGTGGCAAAACAGAGCCCCAGGGAGATTATTGACTTGTCCTGGACACTTAGTGAATTTGCACACACATCCATTTGGTTTGGGTTTTGGTTTTTGGTGTTTTGTTTTTTCCTTCTGAGATTCTTTTGGCTTAACCTTCCTCATTGCCATAAAGGCTGCACTCTGGGCTTAGGTGGAAGCGAGAGGAGGCAGGGGAAGCTGTACCGCCTGAGTGCTGGCACACCAGTACAGGTAGCGGTGTGGTCTTTTCATAGCCTCTTAACCCATCTTCTCATCTTCTATTGGAAAGAGTAATGACTCCATTAGGAAGGTCAGAACAAAATAGCCCAGACTGTGCAGACATGCAGGGATCAGAGGACAGATGACGTCAGTCTAAGGGCTCCCTGGCCTGTGGCCTAAAACCGTGGCATTAGGAAGTGATGTGGAGGAAGGCAGTACGTTCATTCTTAGAGGGGTGGGCTGGTCTGAAGCTCTGAGGAGCATCTCCATCTTCTCCTGGCTCCCTTTCATTCTCTGCCATCATGGAGGTAAGGTTTCAGTGCCAAGGTCCTTCCCCCTTTCCCCTGCTTATCCTCCCAGCTCAGCCTATCACAGCCTTCAGTTTGGAAGCTTCTACAGAAGATAAGGTCTTCCCAGTGCAGAGCCTCAAGATTCCCTGGCTTGTTCCTGTCTTCCAGGGTCACCCCAATTACTCCTCTGCTTCTGTAGAGTGGCTAGTAGGGCACAGAGTCCACCTCCCTTCTGTGTCCAGCCATAGAGGAACTGGGTTGTCAGGCTCAGGGGTTGCCACCCTGAACACATTGGTCTGGGCACAGCGCCCCCTGCAGGTCAGGAGCAGAGCTGGGCAGCCTGTGTAGAACTTGTCTATCTGCATCATACAGCCCTTCCATTTCTTGACACTCCCAGAATGTTAGAAAGGAAAAAGAGCATATGAGTTGCATGTTTTAAATATTTACTTTGAGCAGAGTAATGCATTTCACACTCAGGTAGCCATGTGACCACACTGTTCACAAGCTAACAGAAACCGAAACAAAAACAAGCCCACAGTACACTAGAGGCTGGGCAGAGGACACAGGTTTAATTTTCTAATGGACATGGCTCTCTTATTTTTGTATTTGATTGACTTATTTGGGGGAGCAGCACATGCTGGGGTACATGTGTCAAGGTCAGAGGACAACCTGAAGGTGTTCTCTTCTTCCACCACATGGGTCCTGGGACTCAAACTCAGACCATTAGGTTTGGCCATAGCCACCTTTATGCAAGGAGCCATGTCTTCATCCTTGAGCTAGTCATTTTTGCATTGATCTGTTTTTTCAGGACTATATTAGCGCCATTTGGGAGAAGGTACAGAGGTTTTTGACTTGCCAACAGCGCCTCTGTGCCTGCCTGGTTATGGGTTCTTTACCAAAGTGTGTACCATGGTGGAATGGCAAGCCCAGGGAAGCTTAGCTCCCTGGATGGACCTATGAGATGACAGGGGGTTTTGGCTCGTGCTGCATGGCCAGTTAGCGCTGGCCCACATGCTGCCCCCTGGTGGTCATCATGGGCATGGGCTACTTTGGTCTGGAAGAATTCTC
The DNA here is from genome assembly GCF_011762505.2 of Arvicanthis niloticus. Lineage (NCBI taxonomy): Eukaryota > Metazoa > Chordata > Mammalia > Rodentia > Muridae > Arvicanthis > Arvicanthis niloticus. The sequence continues at coordinate 45,886,181 of NC_047663.1, forward strand.
TTACGTATGGTTCAGGGATGCTTGAGGGTCTCCAGCGCTTTTCAGAGATCCCCAAAATCAAAACTATTTTTCTCACCCTGAGACGCTCAGCCTCTCTCACAAACATGGAAACTGGAAAGTACTCAGATGTGGCTTCAGAAGCTGTGCTGGAACCAGTTTTTAAGAAAGTGCCATCTGTTGAGTTTTGGTGCAGAAAAACACACACCATTATCTGGGAAAGCTATTAGAATACTCCCCCGCCTTCCATCCATCCTACACATCCGTGAGAACCTGGACCCCTTCCATGTACTTCACTGGAACAGCATCTCCGAAGGTCGAAAGAAAAGGCAGACAAGAACGCCCAGCTGTCTTCAGTTAATTCCCAAAGCAAAGTTAATTGCAAAAATATAAAAACAATCCCGGGCCTCACACTGTCTTTGTTTTTAAAAACACGTGCTTTTCTCATAAAAAAAATATATATATATATATATATATATATATATATAAATTATATGAATACCTAACAGGCCTAGTATCTGTAATGGAAGGTTTTAGATTTCTCAGCAAAATATCAATAGCTGTAGCTCTTGTACTTTGGAATGTTCACAATTGTCTTTCTCACTGGGTGTGTAAGGTGCCGGTCCTATGGCACAGACACAGTTGGAGGGTGACTCTGGGGTTGGCTCTCTTCATCCACTTTTATGCGGGTCTTGGAATTGAACTCAGGTTGTCATAGGCTTGCAGAGCAAGCACTTTACCTGCCAAACAGTCTAGTCAACCCCCAAAGATAGTTTTTTAATAATAACTAATGAGCTGAAACCCACATATTCTTACCATCACCCCTATCTAATTCCAGAATATTTTCATCAGCTCATTAAAAAAAAAAAAAACCTAAAGTCATTAGCTGTCACTGTCCTCCTGTGCCAATTAATACCACTACTGTCTCTCTAGTTTTGCCCATTCTGGACATTTCTATAAACAGTGTCATGTAGTATGTGATCTCTTGTACACGCCTGGGTTTTTTTCACTCAGTGTAATATTTTCAAGGTTCTGCCATGTTAGAGAAGGTCTGAGATCTTCCTTTGCATGGACAGTTGTACCTTTATCAAGTGTCCTTGCTTTAGGGGCTGTTAGGAGTAACAGTGACTTATGGACATTTGTACTCATGTCTGGGAGGATATATGTTTTCAGTCCTCTTGTGGTTTCTGGCAAGTCTGTGGTTAACATTTTGAGGAAATAGCAAACAAATTTCCAGCCTCAATGTTTTTTAAAAATTATTTTCATGTATACGTGTGTTTGCTTGTGTGTATCTGTGTGCATGTATGCAATGCCTATGAAGGCCAGAAGAGGGCACCAGACCCCCTGGGACTAAAATTAACAGGTGTCTGTAAACCACCTTGTGGGTGCTAGGAATCAAACCCGGGTCCTTTGGAAGAGCAGCCAGTGCTTTTAACCACTGAACTGTATCACCAGCTTCCCGTCCCCTGCCCCCAACATGCTCTAGTTAGAAGGCACAAGCAGCATCTTTGTAATAGGCAGCCGGAGTTAGCCCTCTGCTCTGTAACATACAGAAAGCCAGCTAAACTACACTACTTACATTGAACCATCAGGTTCTAAGGAAGGCCCCTTCCTGAAGGATTGTCAAGGACAGCTCTTATAGACAATGACTTTTAAAAGTGCCTAGTGGAGGTGCTGGCTGCCACCCTGTGCCTTGCCCTCTGGAGAACACTGTGGGGATCTCTTAGGGAACAGAGCATAGGCCTGTAAGCTGCCATTGTGGTCTAATGGAGGTAAAGGAGATTGGGGAGACTCATGAGCTTGCCTCAGTGTTTTGTTCTCTCCTCATGGGGCTGACTCTCCGGTGTTCTCAGGGCAGTGGGGCTGTGTGGGAAAGGGCAGAGGTTGGATGCTCTGCAGGGCTTGCCCGCTGAGTTGAAGGTTGCTGAGAGGGTGCTTTCTCTCCCTTCTGATTTTCACCCTCTGATGGCATGTCTACTCTGGTCCCTTAGTGATATGATGCACCTAGTCGCCCTTCCCTAGATCCCAAGCCTTTGGGAAAGAGGCTCTGAGTGAGGCCTTTGCTGGAGGAGTTAAGCAGGAACTCCTCTGGCGTCAGTGGTCAGCAGGGATCAGGACTACCATCAGCACCCCAGTCACTGACATGTGCTTCCATTTTCCTCTTGCCTCAGATGTGAGTCCTGCCCTGGGCTGTGCTCCCCGCCATGGCTGACACCATCTTCAGCAGTGGAAATGATCAGTGGGTTTGCCCCAACGACCGCCAGCTTGCTCTGAGAGCCAAGTAAGTACCTTTGGCCTGCTACAGTGGCCCTTCCCTCTCCACCTGCTTCCCAGTCTTTTGCAAGCTTTGTTCCCCAGGGAGAAGTTGGGAGAGAGGTGGCTGTCAAATGCACACCACTCTTGGCCTGTGTTTGTTTATTGTTCACTATGTAGAACTAACTTATCCCCATTTCTCAGATAAGGAAAGTGAGGCCTGCACTCCTTGCCCAATGTCCCTTGTCAATGGCTGGGTTGGGACCCACATCTGAGTCCAGCTGACTCCCACACCTGTGCTTTTTCACAAAAAACCACAGGGAACAAGGCCTCCCCACTGGCCATGTCACTGAGCCTGGCATAGCGGGGCAGTACAGAGCACAGGCCTGTTCCCTGAATGAACACCTTCAGAAGAGACCACAGCATCTTTCCTAGGCCCTCAGCAGGGTCTCTGTCCCTCTTTGTTCCCTTGTGGCTTTTTGGAGGTCTTCATTTTCCTATTAACCCTCATCCTAGTGACCCTTCAGTTTTGGTTGGGCCTGGCCTACACACACACAGACACACACACACACACACACACACACACACACACACACACACAGTGTATCTGTGACTGAGCCTCTCAGATGCCCCTTGTGCCTCCTAGTCTGTTTCAGCTTCCTGGTGAGTGCTGTCCCTGGCTCTGATAGGTCAGGAACATCCCTGCAGCTGTCAGATTGTGTCAGTACCAGGAGCCAGCATTTCCCAACTGGGACCAAGCTTAAGAAATTCGCAATTAGACATTATGAGCCTGTGGGAGACAGAACTAAGGCATCAAAGGTGGATAGAAAAATTCATCCGAAACGCTCAGGAGGAATGGCGTCACGTGTGACGTGTGAGCTCCCCTTCATCTGGGTGCCTCAGCCCCTCCCCCTCACACCACCACTGCAGGGAGAGTGACTAGGGATGAGGTTGGCCCCTCTCATCATCTCTGATGCCAGGCCAATGAGGTGCCCTCCCTGGCAGGGTGCACACTGCTGAAAGACCCCAGCTCTTGGACCTCGTACAAGAGCCTAGATGTCCCTTGACTCACCAGCATCCCCTTCATTCCCAACTTCAGCTCTCATTCACCAGATGCTGAAGCTGCCATAGCCTCTCAGAAGAGCCGATGTGAGTGTCTCCTCCCAGGTGTGTGTCTGAGAGACAGATGCCCGCTGCAGAGCTGGACGCCGAGTCCAGTGGACCCCCTAGGAAACCTGAAGAGTTTTCCAACACACACTCTTCCTTCCAGGCACCCAGGTGCCTCTGGACATTCCTAAACTCAGCTGGTTCTTCATGTTAAAGCAGAGATGGGGGAAGGTGAACGTTGTCTAGATACTTACAAATGTGAGTTCTTTGGATGATGGTGATTGGCAGTGTGGTGGGGGTAGGGTACTAACTGGGTCCAGGACCAAGACTTTCTTTTCAGCATGATGCTTCTCTTGACCCAGAGAGGTAAATGTTACATGGAAATATGGGGAAAGTTCCAAGCATACAAAACAGCACATGCAAAGGCCCTGGGGTAGAAGAAACATGGCACACAGAGAGGCCAAACAAAAGGCTGGTGTAGCTTAAGTGCAGAGTGTGAAAGGTACACAGTGTAAAAGGCCAAGAGAGGACCAGACAGGGTAGGGCCTGGCCCTTCAAGAGTTTCCTTCTAGACAGGAAAACAGTATTTCCCACACTGTCCTCTAGCAATGACATTCAGTGATGGGTATACATCCAGACCATATAGAAATGTTCATTATGGACTCTGGACCACAGTGTCCAGGCTGTGCCTACACCACTCTCATGAGGGCTTTGTGGGTACACTGGGTTACTGCTGTCGTGGGTGGCCTTACCTCCAGCCATACCATTCTTTCCCAAGGCTGCAGACGGGCTGGTCTGTGCACACGTACCAGACGGAGAAGCAGAGGAGGAGCCAGTGCCTGAGCCCCGGAGAGCTGGAGGTCATCCTTCAGGTCATCCAGAGAGCAGAGCGGCTGGACATCCTGGAGCAGCAGAGGATCGGGTGAGCCAGGGCACTGAGAAGGGAGGTCCACAAGGGCCAGTCTACAAGAGTCAGGAGGCCCCAGCTTCTCATCAGGTCCCCCCTGGGATGTGAGTTGGGGATTGCATTGATTCAAGACCCAGACACAAGTGCTGGAATGAACCCAGGAGCGTTTGGGTTTGGGCTCTTAGTACCCTCCTGCAGCTTGGGCAAGGAACGGACCCAAGTGGAGGTTGGTCAGTGAGTGGCCCCACCGAGGTCCCAGCAGGAGGCGCCCTTCGGTGTGGTTTTCAGCTCTCTCCTGGCCTCTCACATCCAGGGCTCAGCCATCCAACCCCCGTCGGTGCACCTTTTTATTGTTGCCTTTGCTTTGGAAGAGCTCAGCTAGGGGAGTGTGATTGCGCTGGGCTCGGCTGCTTTGGGCTGGAACTCCGCTCGTTCTGATCTCGTTATTTTTCTGTTCATCTTTTCCCATTAGTTCCAGGATCATTTTTAAAAGTCAGACACAGTAGAAAGGCAGCTTTCGGAGGCGACGGCCCCACTAGAAAGATGACTGCTGCGCCAACGGCCTCTTGTATGAGCCTCAATCATACAGACAGGTCATTATCGTGTCAGTACAAACAGGGCTCGTGGCAGAATGGCTGGGTTTTTCTTTTTTTTTTTTTTCCCCACCTAACTTGGCTTCTTACAGATCTCCCCAGGGGCCCAGCCAGGTTCTGGGCTAACCTTGAACGCTGAGGATCAACATCCCCCCCCCCCCCCCCCCGGGAATGGTGAGCAGGGAGTGTGTTGCAGGAGCCTCATAGAGGCTCCTCTGTGCTGTGGAAGTGCTTTTGGACACCCTCAGCCAGCAGGCTGCTGTCACAGTGCTGCCGCAGGAAGTCCCTTCTGTGATCTGATGACACCCTGAGCCCTGAGCAGCAAGGATGTAGAAGGACCCAGAAGCAGTACTACAGACAAATTGTTCACACGAAGGAATCATGTCTTCTTCATGATGCATGGAAACATGACACGGATTGACAGAGGCTTCCCAAGAGCAACTGAGCCACACCAGGCTAGAACTGGGTTTGCCCTCAAGCCCTACAGATGGACAATGGTGTCAGTGTGCGGAAAATGGACGTGCTCACCTCAGAGCAGGCAGGAGGAAGTAGCTTCACTGATGAGCTAACCATCCCTTGTCCCCCTTAGCAACAACCAGTCACCTAGGAAAGTGTGGGCCTGGGGGTGGGGAACCAAACTTAGAAGTGGGGACCCTGGCTCCACTTCTTGGGAGCGCCATCCCTCAGCAAGCCACTTCCTGTTTCTCCAGCCCCAATCCTCTCTAAAACAGGAAGCATGGCTTTCTTCCCGTAGGGGTGGGGCAACCATAGGAGGGCGTGATGCGGCCACATGCTACTCTTCATCCAGTCAAGAGTTCTTACTGAACATCCACTGGGTACCAGAACTAGAGTGGCTGAAAAACCAAACAGTTTGTTACACAGCAGGAGGTGGGTGTCTATAGTGGAAAGAGCTATCGATCCCAGGACGGGTACCTGTGCAGGCTCAGCTGGGCTCCCGGGTGCTCAGCATCTCAGCATCCATCCGGCAGTGTCAAAGAAGAGTTGATTTTTCCCTCCTGCTGCCAGCTTCTCACCAGCCCAGATGCTCTGACCCAAAGCCTACCAGGCTTTCAACACTGTCCTCTGGGATACAGCTCGAGGCCTCCCGCCTTCTTTGGTGAGAGAGTTCCACCTCTGCCGCCTGGCTTCCTCTTCCCCTCTCCTTGTTATTCCAGATTTTCACAGGCGCTTAGAAAAATGTCACTTAGATCAAATCGCCTTCAACCTCTTCACTGACTCCAGATTGAAATGAGACTCCAGCCTATGACCTGCAAATCCCTGGGATCTGCCTTAGCCACCTGCCCCTCTCTGGCTTATGGGACATTTCTCAGCACCCTGTGGCATGTCTTCAAAGTGTCTTCCCAGACCTCCACCTACCTCGCCGTATCTGGCTCTTCTTGTCTCCCTCACTCTTGCCTTGTTTTCTTGTTCATAAAATTTCCCCTTTGTTGAACCTAATTTCCAAGAGAACCTGAACCATGTGTGTATCCGGCCTGTTTGTCACAATATTCCCAGTGTCCAGCACACCCTAGCTGCTCAGTTAACAGCAAATTAACAAGTGACAGTGACGGAGAGTTAGCCAGGAGAAGGGGTGAGGTGAGGTGAGCATGAGTGCTTAGAGTCCCATAGCAACTGTGCCTAAGCAGTCCTCATGTTGAGGACAGGACGCACCTTCCCTCTGACACTGTGTCTTGTGCTGCAGGCGGCTGGTGGAGCGGCTGGAGACGATGCAGAGGAACGTGATGGGCAATGGTCTCTCCCAGTGTCTGCTCTGCGGGGAGGTGTTGGGGTTCCTGGGCAGCTCCTCTGTATTCTGCAAAGACTGCAGGAAGGTAAGCCCTGCTCTGGCCTTGCCATTCAGCTCCCCAGAATGGGTTAGCTTTGCCATCCTGTGGCTTTGCACCCCAGTTTCCGGGACAGTGTGTGCATGTGTACATTCATGTATGTGGTGATATCATTTGCTTTTTGGCAAGAAGGCCCTGAAGATTGGATGGTGTGACTTCTAGGGCTAGCCCTGGCAAAGAAATTAAGAGCCTGGGTGTGAATCCAGCTCTTACACCAACCATATGACATCAGAAAACTGGCCTAGCATCTTCTGCCTCATTTTCTCCATCTGGAAAACAGGAGCAGGTATCACAAGTACTCAGATATGCTAAGTACAGAGCTCATAAAGCCTTATCCAGCACACAGGTGCTCCGTAAATGTTAGACAAGCACTGCTTCCTGAGGACCCAGCAGTGTGCTAGGCCTGTGCTGTGTGCTCTGATCTGTCTGCTCTCTTGACGCCAGGGAGAATGGCCTTCTCAAGATCAAATGGAGTTTTGTCTTTTCTTATACTAAACTGTGCCGTGTGTTAAAGCATTTCATGGTGAGCCCAAGACCTTGCTGGTTAACTTTAGTTTACTGCTTCCCAGAGAATAATGCACCTTGCAAGGTTTGCGTTTATTCAGGATCTCGGTTTTACTCATCGTATGGAGCCTGTGGGATTGTTTTTCTTCCTAGTAGAAACTCTTCTAGATTATTCTGCTTCCAGCCATGACTATGTGCTGTGCAGTGATCAACATGCAGCCCCCCCTTCACTGCCTCCTGTGGTCAGAGACACTGTTACCCCCAACATCTTTTTCGGTTTCACCGTAGTTTTGCTGGAACCTGTCCTCAGGCAGCTTCCAATGTCTGCTGTTGTTCTAAGTTCTTTTTTAAATTTAATTCTATGTGCATTGGTGTTTTCCCTGCATATATATCTGTGTGAGGGTGTTGGATCCCCTGGAACTTACAGATAGTTGTGAACTGCCATGTGGGTACTGGAAATTGAACCTGGTTTCCTCTGGAAGCACAGACCACACTCTTAACTGCTGAGCCATCTCTCCAGCCCCAAGCTTAGAGTTCTTAAAGTGAACAAGACAGAAAGAAAAGCATCTTCTCTGTTAAGATAACAGGAGATGACAAGCTATAATCAACCAAGATGGTTTCAGAGATTTACCAATTCCGGGAAGAAATAACAGAGGCTATAAGCCTCGGGGTGGGGTGGGTGAGCTGCGCTGACGACTACAGAGGTGGCCATGTCGGAGCAGCACATGTGGACTTGAAACATTAGGCTTTTGCAGCCTTGGCAAAGGCATCGTCTGAGGCATTCCAAACCTAAACATTAACCAAGGTGAATAAGCAGGAAAGCCAGGATCTGAGGCAGTCTTTTCTCCATCCTACCGCATGAGGTAATTCTACTCTAAAGGCTATGAAATGATCATCCAAGCACAGCAGAGGGCTAAGGGGACCTGTAGGCTCTGCTGGTTCCTCTTTCAGTCCAGAACTAGAGCCTACCTAGGTGGTGGGTATAGGAACCTGGAGATGCTTTGCTCCCAGGAATGGGGCAGGTGGCTGATGTTCTGTGACTTCTACTTTCGGCCTCTGTGGCCCCAGCAGCCTGTTTGCTCCTCCTGTCTCTCCAGCTCACAGCTACTCTAAAGAGTTCAGGTTTGTGGGACCATGAAAGGCTGTCCCTCTGCCACAGAGCGAGCTGCCGACCCTGGTTATCAAAGAGTTAATTCCAGCTGCTCCTCAGAGAGCCATTGCCTAGGCAACCGACTGGCCCAGGGGAAGGCCTCAGCTGGGTGAGGGCTGTGGGGGAGATGTTCTTCCAGACTTGTTTCCCCCACTGCCCAGTGCCCTGGGGCTCAGCTGGTTGCTGGTTGGAGTACGTTTCTCTGATGTGTTCTTTCTAGGCCAGTGGGAAGGAGACTAAGTGCTGGCCTGGCCGAAACTTGTTAGGGCAAAGGTGGGAGGGGAGGGAATACTATTTAGGTGAGGGTTTGAGGAGGTTGGGAGGATTGATTGATTGATGTGTCCTTAGAAACACTGTTACCCAGTCATAGGTAAGCACACTTGTTTTTTTTCTGGTTTTCGTAGACAGGGTGTCTCTGTATAGCCTTGGCTGTCCCGGAACTTGCTCTATAGACCAGGGTGGCTTCCAGCACACAGAGATCCATCTGCCTCTGCCTTCTGAGTGCTGGGATTAAAGGCATATGCTACCACACCCTACCTGCCATTCTTTAAATAGAAGGTCCACCATGTGTAGGCTGGTTTCAAGGGATAGACAAAATCCCTTGCTCTAGTTAAGGCTGTTTTTCAGGGATAGCAGAAATGGGACAACAAACAAATTTTAAATGAGAAAACATAAAATGATGCCAGGAAGACTTATCACGTTGTCCAGAGTGGAGGCAGTGATGTGTCTTTGTCTGTGAAGGGAGGCCTCTCTGAACTGAGCCTGGATACCAGCAAGAGTCAGCCTTGGGGAGGATCTGGGTGGAAACATGTTCTGTGCAGAGGAAACTGCAGGCACAAAGACTCGGAGGTAGAACCAGCTGGGCTTTAAGATCTAATGAAAGTATCTAGAACAGAGGGAGCAAGGGATGAGCTTGGGCCAGGCTCCACAGAGCCTCATAACTCCAGGTCAGGAGCTGTAATTCCAGTTTGTGTTTAGAAAGATGCCATGGAGAGTGAACATGGCATGAAGTACTGAGAAGGGACGGGATACAGTCTGTTTTATGGTTGTGTTTTATAGCTTGTGGTGTTTTGCCGTTTCTGTGTATATCTGTGCAGTCTGTGAGTGCAGTGCCTGCATAGGCCAGAAGAGGGCGGAAGATCCCCTGGAGCTGGAGTTGCAGTTGCCAGTCACCATATAGTTGCTGGGACTTGAACCCTGGCCCTGTAGAAGAGCAGCCAGTGCTCTTACCCACTGAACCACCTCTTCAGCCCCTGCTGTGTGTTTTTAAGGGATGACTCTAGCTGTTGTAGGCCAAATAGACTGTTGGGAGACACAGCATGCAAGCTGGGGGCAAGCCTGGTAGTAATGGCTGCCATTGGAGGAAGGCATCACAAGGATGGAGGTCCTATGATAACAGAGCGTCAGTGTCTTCTGTGTATTCTAAACAGATGGGGAAGAATTAGAGGTTGTAGTAGGGGTCCCTGATGAAGAGCCCTGGCCTGTAGGATGCCAAAGTGAGAGGCCACTTGGCCCCCCATCTCAGAATGGCCAGTATGCTGTTCCCACACCAGCCCTGGGAAGTTCTGGAATTCTTGACTGACTGCCTGTGGTCACAAGTTGAGGGGAGGGGTGCTTCTCTCTTCCTTGAAGCAGGAGCAGAGGTACCCAGAGCTGTAGGGCCAGCTTGGGCTACGTTCCCAGCTTGCTTCTGTGGAGTGGTCTGGTAAAACTCACTTCATCTCTCTCGGCCTTCATTTCTTTATCTGCAAGACAAGGTCGAAAAGCAGCCATCGGCACCAGATGGATGTGAGGGATGGGTTAGCTGGTGCAAGGAAGCCCTTCATAGCCTGGCCAACACTAGCTCCTAGCAAAGGCAGGGGGGCCCTGTCACTGTCATTGTGACTGGGCCACCCCAGGGGCTCCCTGCTCAGATGTTTGCCACTTCTGACCTTCATGATCACAGGAGCCAGAGAATGATCCATAGATCAGCCATCTGGGGGTAGGTACCTTAACAGACCTTTATTTCCCTGTGGTTTGGGTGACAGAGAAGTCCAAGGTAATTCAACATCTTCCTGGCCTGCTAGATGGATGGCTTCTTCTTCATACAGCATCAGGCAGGAGCCCTGATGTTTCTTCCTTTACAGACATTAATTCTATTAGATATGGCCTCACACTAAGGATCCCATTTAATCTTAATTCTTCACTGTCAGAGCACCCTTTCTCCCAATATAGTCACAATGGGACTTGGAGTTCAACACTGAAATTTTGAGGGACCCAATTCAGTGTATTGTACCCTATATCTTCCTTATTAGAATTCATGCTATGGTTTCTGGTTTAGTCTTCTTGTTTTTCTCTTGTCTCTGTCTCTCTCTCTGTCTCTCTGTCTCTCTGTCTCTCTGTCTCTCTCTCTCTCTGTCTCTCTCTCTCTCTCTAAGATAAAGTCTTAATATCTAGCCCATTGTGGTCTCCAACTCAGTGCTTCTGCCTCTGCCTTTGGAATGCTGGGATTCCAGCTGGCTACCACCATGACTAGAAGCATCGGTACCTTCTTGAGCTTCATACTGAAGCTGCTGCCGTCGTTAGTCTTTTGTTTTCCAAGATTTATGGAACTAAATTAAGGACTTGGACACTTTGCAGTTCTCAGTATTGGTGTGAGCTGACAGGGATCCCCCATGAGTGTGCAGGTGCCAGTGGCTCATACATGCGACATCCAGGCACAGTCTGTGTGTCTCTCAGGGATGAGGGGAATCTAGGAAGAGGGGGGCTTCTTCCCTCAGGTCCTGACTGTCAAGGTAGATGGGTAATATTCTCTAGAGTGACACCTGCTACTGTAGGGACCTAGGTTCCCAGGACTTAGCAACTTGGATTGCTGTATGGGGGAGCGAGTCTCCCAAGATGAGATGGTGTGTGTGCTTGGGCAGGCTGAAGAGAAAGGATGCTGGAAAGCATTGGAAGTGTCTAAGCCAGACTTGTGGGGGCAGGATACAAATCCTCAGGTGCTCCTGGTGGCACCAATGCCTCTCCAGCAAGATCCCTGACAGTGTCCATCAGCCACAAGCTAATGAATGCGCAGGTGGAAGGCACTGCAGTCCTGGAGCTGTGGTCCTCTGTAATTGGGCCTTTGCACACACTCACACACCGGCTGCCTGGCCTCATTTCCCTGTCTGTAGTGAAAAGGGAGAGGGGCCGGCTGGTTAATTAAAGAGGCCTGGTACTCCTAATTGCCTTCGATCTGAGTCAGTCAGCCGCTTCCCAGCCATGTGAGGCTGTGCCCGGCTGCGGGATGACTATCTGAGCCCCAGGACAGCACTGTCACCAGTCTAAGGAAGCAGTTGGAGCCTTTCCTGGTCTTGGCCAAATGGATCTCACAGTGTGGGCCCAGGAGAGCCAGCCTGACATAACCTAAACCTTGTGTACTGAGTCCTGGTAGCAGAGGGGCTGAGGTTAGCCTGGGATTTTCTCCAGTCCCTTAGCAAAAGTTCTGTGGGGGTATTGTGGGAGAACACTGTAGAGCAGGGTGTGATCCACACCTGATACCTCCTGCCACAGGCTCCAGACCACTTTGTTCTAAGGATCTGTGTCTTGCTGCAGAGATTGGCAGTAACCCCAGGCTAGAAGGGGTCTGTGCCATTTCCCCCGGAACCCTAGGCAGGCTCCATTCTGTCCAGGGTGAGGGACTTGTGGCTGCTGAACAATGGGGGAATGAGCAGATGGCACTTGCTTGTCACCCTCCTGCCTGCCACGCCTGGGCAATCTGAGGAAGCAAAGTCCCTCCCCATCACTATCTCATACCTGTCTCCAGCTTCTGATCTGCTGGAGGGAGCACTTTCTAGAAAGTCTGCTGATTCTGAGCAGAGATCTCATGTTCTCCTGTGGGAATTCAGGAGTCCTCCCCAGCTAGTCCTCAGAGACCACCTCCTGCAGGTGGAGATACCAGAGAAGTCAAAGAATTTGAGTGCCTGCTACTCAAAGTATAGACTGGGGACCAGAGGCACAGACATCCCCCAATGCTAACCAGAAGTGCAGATTCTCAGGCCCCCTTGAACCTCCTGAGCCAGAATCTGCATTTCACCAGATTCATTAGCATGATGTCTTCAAGTGTCATTCATACCTCAGCATGTGCCTGTCGGACTTCCTCTCCTTTATGAAGGGACTAACATGTCAAGGTGACTATTAGACCATACTTCTGCTGATTCACTCATCTGTGATGGATACCCCGAGGGCTCCCGAATTTGAGCTCCTGTAAACAAGGTGACTGTATGTGGGTTCATGCAGATCTCTCTCAGGGGTCCCGCTTCCAATTCCCTGGGAGTATATACCCAGCAGTGGCATACCTGCATCCTACAGTAGTTCAGCAGGATTTTGTGAGGAGCAGCCATACCGTTCTGCACAGGGGCTGAATGATTTTACATTGCCGCCACCCATATGCAAGAGTCAGGAGGTGGCCATTTTTTACAGGAAACGGCTCTCATCCTGACCTCACTTTACAAGCCTGATCTTAAGCATTGGCTCCTGATGGAGAAGGGAGAGAAAGCATGGTAACAGCAGCCAGCCACCTTGAGCAATAGCATATTTATCCCAGCTGCCTCCGAATTGGCCTCGCTGCATCCTTTCTCTTCCTCGGCCTAATTTGATGTGGAAGACGTGTGTTTGTGCCTTATTACAAAGATGGATTTTTTTCGTTCAGCTACTGATGTTTCCTAAATTCCCGGAAAGAGTCACTTAATTCCTCTGCCCTGAGGGGCCTGCTCCGGCTGCTCGCCTGTCGCCAAGGCTGTTTGGCAGGAATTGACTTGGCTCCTGTTGTCAGGATCAGAGAATTGGACCAGACACCAAGCTGCATCTTGGAACATCCACCTCGCCTGGGGTTGGCAAGCAGAACATCTCCATTAAGGCACGTGTGCCCTGCTGCCTCGTACCCACAGTCGGCCTTTCTTCCCCTAAGTAAAGGAACTGCCACTCAGCACAACTGACAGTCCATCCTGTTCAGCAGCGACCTCTCCTACTCGGGGTTATCTGGATAGAAGAAGGTGGGCTATGGCTCATTTGGCCAGTGATACCCTTAGCTCAATGAACTGACTCTCCATCCGTGGCCCGCGTGTCAGTTCTGCAGCTCTGGACACTGTGCCCATCTGACTCTCAAGGGAGAGATAGCAATGCCAGGCTTACATGTACATAGGTCTCAGGTGGGAGGAGCACTGTAGGAGAGGAGAGCTGAAAATGGCCCCAGAACAAATACGGGGGAGATGCTGGGTAGCCTCTGTTCATGGGGGGCAATGTTGGGAGACACAAAAATGTGCCCAGTAGGCCATGGCTAGAGCAGACATGGCTCTGGAGAGGCACAGGGCTGGCGAGTGCTTGGGTACTTGGCGGTTTGGGTGTATGGGAAACTGAGAAGAGGAGGGGAGGGAGAAAGGCAGACTTAGGAGAAAGGAAGATGAGAAGGGCTTCAAGGCCAGGCTGAAGCATCTGTGTTTGTTCCTGCATCACTAGAGCCACCCAAGAGCTGAGCAGTCCTGAGGTCTGTGAGAGAGGCAAAGTTCACACAGATGTCTCGGGGAGATCTGGGGCACTGTGGTGGGTTGGCAGGAACACACTGACAACTGAACTGTCCATGTAGCAGGGACCAGGGACCAGGTATGGTGGCATACACCTGTCATCCAACCACTTTGGAGGCTGACAAAAAGATGATTCAGAGTTCCTGGCTAACCTGGGCTAGAAAGACCAGATTGTGTCTCAAAAGGGAAATAGTAATCAGGGCCTAGATTATCCCAGGAACACCAGGATATTCAGAAATAAGGAAGAGAAATTTATGAAACAAGTTCACATTGCTGGGGGCTGGGGATATGGTTCAACTGGCAGAGTTCTTGAGTTGTCTGAAGCTCTGAGTTTGATCAAAGCACCACATAAACTTTGGGGGGGGGTGGATGCACACTCCAAGGTCATCTTCCACTATGCAGCGAGTTCAAGGCCAGTCTGGGCTGTGTAAGACCCTGTCTTTAAAAAAAAAAAAAGGCTTCCAGTAATTGACAGCTGCCTTCATGCCAGGCCCCCCTGCCCACGTTATCACCAAAGCCACTGTGGGAACTGGCTAGCCATACTTTTCAGGTGAGGAAAGGGACACTAAGCAGGGGACGAAGTCCTTCCCCAGGTGGGGTCTTAATGACCTTACCCAGCAGGCTGTGTCTCAGTACACGAGCCTACCATGAAAAGACCAGGGCAAAGGGGGTAGGTGAGGGCATGTGGCCTGTCAGGTGACATTTATATGGCCTATCATCCTGTGTCCAGTGTCAGCTTCTCTATATAGTAAGTGAGCCAGGACAAGTTGCTGGGCACCTGTAGTGTGTGGCCAGGTCACTCAGGTTGAGGGTAGGGCAAAACTAAGGGACCACCTTGTGACCCCACAAAGCTGCTCAGTGGGGCATGAGGAACAGAGGGATAAGAGGAACATGAAGAGAGGATATGAGCTGAGCCTTCTTCCCCACCTAGCTCCTCAGCACTTGGGAGCCATCTTCAACAGCAGGGCATAGACCACCCCAGGCTCAGCCACCAAGACCTAGGGGCAGGATCTTACCCCAGCAAGAACTTTCAGCCTAAGCCCCAATCGGCACCACCCTCCCACTCCCCGCCACACACCCCTCAGTAGTGCATACACTGCAGCTTCAACCCCAATTCCAAACCCTGAGATGCCTACCACCTCCCTGGCTATATGCCAGTTTGGAGTCTGCCGTGAACATACTGGCAGACCTGGTCCTCCTACACCAGGCGTTAGGTCAGGGGTCTCCCCTGCTTTGGACAACCGGTGAGCTAGAGTAGAGTTTTTTCAAGGAAAACAGTAGGAATTTGTAATTGAATATCCGTAATGGTTTATAGAGCTGGGTCATGTCCACAATGTATGCATTGTCCTTTCCTGCCTGGCATCACAGTGCAGAGCTGAGCGGTGACACAGTTTGCTTTCTGGCCCCCCCTTTCTTAGCCCAGATCATGTGGTGGCTCCAGAGGGTAAGACAGGGGCTAGAGAGGTGATGTAGCTTGCCCAGCACGAGGCCCTGGCTTCATCCCCAGTACCGCAGATGTGAGAAAGAGCCCTCCTTCTCCCCGGTTATGCCATTGGTGGCAGTTGGCAAGTGGTCCCAGGTTGGGTCTTAAAGACCCAGCGAGGTTGTCCCTCTTAACCTTGAGACTCTTTTTCTGGATTTATTTATTATGCAGGATATGGGCCCAGGACCTCAAGCATACTAGGCAAGCACTCTGTCACTGAGCTTCCCTCCTGGCTAGCTCTTAGAATCTTAAAAGATAATAGTGCCTAATGGTCGGTTTCCAGCACTTTCTCCTGCCTCGATTTTCTCACCTGGAAATTGGGGATAATCAAAGTTCCTGCCTTGGAGTGTGGTTGTGAGGATAGAAATGAGCTGGGCATGTGATCTGTTCTTAGAGATGGTGTCTCACGCACAGCGACTGCTGGAGAATTATAATTTATACAAATGTAGGCAAAACATCTACCCAGCCCTAACCCTACTAGTTTGGGTGTTTTTCTTTCCAAATTCTCCTCTCATGTCCAAGTGTCTCCAGATGTATATGTTATTTGTATGCTGAGGGTATATGTCATCTACAGATCTATATGTTATTTGTATGCTGAGGGTATATGTCATCTACAGATCTATATGTTATTTGTATACTGAGGATGTATGTCGGGGGAAGGCTGTTCTTGAGACAGGGTCTTGCAAAGTAACCCTGGCTGGCCAGAAACTTGCTGTGTAGCTGAGGCTAGCCTTGATTTTTCTAGTCCTTCCACCCTCCCCCCGGCCATGCAATGGACTCCCAGGCCCCCACCCCCTTCTACCCCAGTGCCTGGCGATGACTCTGTATTTTCTCAATGAAACTAAATATATTTCTTATTCTGTAGTTCCTTTTGGTTATGTTTTCACTTCATATCACATCATAATCAACACACCCACACCCACACACATGAAAAACAATCCAATTCTGTTTTTAGGAAGTATGTAATAATATAAGGGAATTTCCCACACTTCCCTGTACCCCCTCCTTCCCAGGTTACTCAGAGCCTGCTGGGGCCAGGGCTAGAGTGAGGTGAACGGATGCCCGCCCCCTTTCACGGCAGACATTTCCCATTCTGTTCCTTAGTTTGCCTTCCTCCTGGGGCCCACAGGCCCCTGCAGCTTGCCTCCTGCACTCCTGCCCCCACAATCCTGCCCACCCATGTCTGAAATCCAGGTGGGACAGTTCAAGTTTATTTCTAGTAGGATCCTTGGTCCTTCTGTGGGGTGGGTGGGGGTGGGAGGGAATCCTGTTGTCTAAGGCCATCTGCATCTGCCCTCCTGCACCCACTACTACTAGGCCACACAGAATCACAGCCCTGTCTCTCCGATGTGACCCTGAATGAAAAAATAAAAATCACCATGCTCCGAGAGTCCCTCTGTCCTGAGTCCACACAGTCCACCACTGTCCAATGACAGTCAAAAGGCAGTGTGTTTAGACCACTTTCACAGAGAAATAGAAGCTTGGAGCCCACTCACAGCTCAGCTTAGTTCAGATGTTATCTCCATACCTTGTGATAAGAAAAGAGAGCTAAAAATATTCATGAAATGCCCCCCCCCAAAAGGAGACATAGGTACCACCTTATAGATTGGGTGCCCCAATGCCAGAAGCAACTCCAATGCCCATGGCAGATCACAGATAGAGAGCGGCTGCCAGCATTGGCTCCCTGTGGCAGTTGTCACAGTCTGACCTGGTTTGTCATGATCTGGAGATGTCTGGACAGACTCTGGGAGTTTGCAGGGGTCTGGTTTGAGTCTCCCTGAGGCTTATCGCCTAATTGAGTGAATAAAAGCTCCTGTAGCCCAAGGGTGGGAAGCAAACCTGCCCGGGCTCTGTGGACTTGCCCAAGCTGGGTCACAATGACACACTTCCCCGCCTCAACCATGTGCACCCTCTACTCACCTCCCCCTAAGGCCCCTGGCTGCTCGCATCTCCTTCCTCCTGGTCTGGCGGGTAGGGCTGTGCCAGGCTCGGGCAGCAGGAAGTACCGCTGGCCAATCTGTTTAGTGGCTCGCTCATAGCAGAGGTAATCCTGTGCACTCACTTGTCCTCTGCCGTGGTAAATAGCAGATAATGACATTTCCAGTCCACAGTGTGGCTCAGCGCCATGTGCTGCACCTCCCCGGCTGCCCCGCCGGCTGCCTCATCTCGGCAGGCCCGAGATTCTTGCTGGAGACTTTTCCCCACGGCTGTCAGCTGCTCACTGACCACAGCTCAGGGTGTGTGTAGCTAAGGGAGGGGAGAACTGTCTCTCTTCCTCTAAGCTCCCTGTGCCCCCAGCCTCAGAATCAGACAAGATCAGGTGCATTCAGAATGGTATAGCTGGAAACTCCAGCCTCAAAAGACCAAGGGCTAGGGACGTAACTCAGTGGTAGATTACTTTCCTAGACTATAAGAGGCCCTAGGTTCCATCCACAATCCCCCCTAAAAACAGAGAATGATGGCTTTATTGGATGCTTTGGTGGAAAGGGAGGGTCTCTAGCCCCTTTCCTTTGAAATTTGTTTCTCCTTTTTTATCTACCTCCAGGGAGAGGGACTTTTCTTTCCATAGATGCAGATAAAGGTGATAAGCTGGACTTTCCAGAGACCCTTCTTAGAAACCACATTCAAAAGCGGACAAAAACCTGGGAAGTACTCGGAGGCAGAGGCAGGTGAATCTCTGAGTTCAAGACCAGCCAAGAACAGAGCTAGTTCCAGGACAGCCAGAGCTACACAGAGAGATCCTAACTTGAACCCCACCACCACCAAAATGCAGATAGAAGTATAGTTGGTCTTGTAGGGTATGAGCGTCAAGCCCCTGGGTCCAGGGGAGGAGCTGAGCTGCCATGGTAGGGTCCCTTACTGTCTCCAAGTACTGGCTCTACTCTCTGCTCCTGCCCTCTCACATCTTGCTCTGCTCACACCAGAGTCTCCCTGAAGCCTTCCATGGCTCCCTGCTGTTTGTAGGACAAAGTCCAAGTGCCTCCACGTGACCTCAAGGCCTCTGCTTCCTTTCGTGGGGGCAGCGCATTGACTTCATAGCATAATTGGTCCTAACTCCACCCAGCGGGTCTGTCTCCACCTGACCCTGTCTTGTCATTGTTTCCCTCGGAGCTCCAAGCCTGCCATCACCAGGGTCCCTAATTAGCCATTAATGCCATTGCCCAAAGACTGTTTGTCAGAAGCTCTGGGGTGTTTGTCTAGTCTGCTGGATTTTTTCAAATGAAAACAAAACAATTCAAAAAGGTTCCTACTGGTTGTGTCTACGTGGCTGGGAAGAGGGGATGGGGCTAATGTAATTTCTGGAGGCCAGAAGCGCTCTTGATGTTCCTCTAGGACAAGGTAGAGCTGACGAAGTACAGGTGCCATGCTGAGGGGCTGCGGGCCTGGGGCAACCTACTGACTTTGGCTAGGGGTCTGTGTTGACTATGTTTCTGTGGGTGATGTGGTCTGGTCCATCGCTACACCAAGCTTCCTGACTCCTCACTTTGCTCCCTGAGGTCCAGCAGCCTCAGGCTGCCTGACTGTGCACTGGATCCAGCAATAGTGGTCCTTCCTCTTTGTACATTGTCCATCCTGTCATCCTGTCATCCTGTCCATCCCACCCATTACATCACTGTTTCCTCAGGTCTAAGACCTCCCCACTCGAGACCCCTTCCTGACCAGCTGTCTGCTAGTGCCCAGTGAGCCTCTGAAAGCAGGGCTGAGCTGTACCTTCTCCTATTTCACCTGAACCAGGCCCTGCCACCAAGCCTTTCTGCCACCTCTTCCTGAGCCTCGGGGCGCTACCTCCCCAGGGTCTGCCATTAACTGGCTATTACTGTTTTTCTTCCTTCACATAAGCATTTATGGGCTCTGTAAATAAGGGCAAAGCCTAGCCCCTCCCACAAGTCTGTTCTGGGGATGCTGAATCAACAGTACAATATACTCCCCAATATTGGGAGGATGCTGAGCCCAAGGCCTCGCCACCCCCACTCCACCCCCAAGTTCTGTTAGCTCTGTAATATGATCCGAGTGTCACCCCTTGCCCTGGTGTCTGCTGCACTGACCTTCCTTCTAGACCTTCCCTATGTAGCCGTGCCGGACAGTCCTTCCAAGGAATTTTAGGAACAAACACTGAAATACCAAAGCCCATACCCTATCTCCTTCTTCCTCCCCTAAACTGCTGGCCTGGTCTCTGTTTACCTTCCTACTTTCTAAACCCATGGAGACCCAGAAATTCTACAAGTCTCTGGAAATGTTCTGGAAGACAGCTACATTCACCACTATACCATCAACATACCCTGAGAATGTTCTGGAAAAGAAGTTCTAAGAATACAGAGGCCAGATTAGCCGGAAGAGTGATTGAGTCTCTGAAGTCACATCTCTGCCCTCCTTAAATGTTCCACAGGCCACTCAAGGCTCCAGGCCTAAGGGAATTCCCCCCTGTAGAATCTTGTGTTTAGCACTTACCCTCCCCTCCTGTAGCAGACAACCCTGTTCTAGGCTCCTGCTGAACGCTGGGAGTCAACTGTGAACCACGGGAGTTGGGAGCGTGGTTCAGGAATAGAGTACTTGGCTAGCACATGCAGAGCTTGGGTTTGGCTCCCTGGTATTCACAGGAGCCATGGTGTCAGGGGGAGCTGGTCAAAGAGACTATCCAGTGTGACGTGGTCAGCACTGCTCTGGAGATGGCCTCACACCTGACAGGGGACCAGGGAAGACATTAGTGCCTCTTGGAGGAGCTCAAGGAAGGCGCCACGGAGGAAGAGACTTTCAGATGTGGTTTTTTGTTTGTTTGTTTGGTTGGTTTTGTTTTGTTTTGTTTTTCAAGACACGGTTTCTCTGTGTAGCCCTGGCTGTCCTGGAATTCACTCACTCTGTAGAGCAGGCTGGCCTCGAACTCAGAAATCCGCCTGCCTCTGCCTCTGCCTCCCAAGTGCTGGGATTAAAGGTATGTGCTACCGCTGCCCGGTTCAGATGTGCCTTAAGAATGTGAAAATGTTTGCTAGGCACGAGGCTCAGTCTGGACAAAAACCTTGGAAACAGGAGAGTTGCCACAGAGATAGAGGAGACAGTAAAACATGATGTGACAGGCTTGGTGATCTGAGAGAGAGACAAGGCTGGAGAGAGAAAGCAGGACCAAACAGGGAGAGTCTCTCTCTTTTCCCCACCCCACTCTCTACATGTCCAGAAGTCTACTGTCTCTCTCCCCAGCAGCCTGTGGACCTTACTGGTCCCTCCTGTTTAATCCGGAGCCTCAAAGTCATTGTCCCTGAGCTTAGGTGATACCATTATCCAGATTCTGGGTGTAGAAGGCGAGTTAGTAGAGGCTCCGGCTCCACCCTCACACAAACAAAGACCATGAAGCTGCTAAAAGCAAGCTGGGTGTCTCCGTTCTGGGGATCAAGCCCTAAAACATGAGAAGAAAAACAAGCAAGGGTGATCCCCAAAAATGTGCTGGGATCAGCTGTCCATCAGATCCTCTGGTTCAGGGGTCTCCAGTCAGGTCCCGCAGGTAGGGGCTCAGTTCCACAAAGCTTCTCATCAGATAGATGCTGGTGAGAAGTTCACCTGTGGAGCGCCAGGCCACCAGCCCATTGCACTCTTGGATTAGACTGGCTTTGCCCGGAGATGGCTCACAGAGTTCAGGGAGATGCCCTCCTGGTTTGTTAGAAAGGATGGTCAGATGGAAAGATGTGTGGGCTGAGGGTGGGGAAGGTGGAAAGCCTCTGTGTATGGACTTCCTTATGTTTTACTATCCTGGAACCCATCCTTCTGGCTTTAATGGAAGCTGACATGACTGGTTATACTGTTGGCTATGACACCTGACTCTCTCATCTCTGGGGGTAATAAGGGGTGGGGATACAGTCCTGGCCCTCTAGGCATACCTTGGTCTTTTTATTGACCAGCCCAATCCTGAGCTGTCTTAGACATCACAGCTTCTTTAGCATATGAAAGCGTTTTCCTCTCATTTTCTTTTTTTTTATTACAGTATTCTTGCTTCAGCCCCTCCATGCTGTGCTGGGATTAAGCCTGGGTGTTCTGCCATGCCTGATCTTGGGCTGCAGTGGTGGCTCAGTGTGTAAAAGCCTTTGCCGTGCAAATCTGACAACCTGAGTCCAGCTCACCAGGACCCATGTTACAAATAGATGCAGTAGACCATACTTGTAATCCTAATACCTACAGTGAGATGGGGCAGGAGGAGCCTCTTGGTGAGAGATTATCTGTGGGAGACCTGGGTACCCAGAACCTGAGGCCTGATTAGTCTTGTCTAGGGATCACATTGCTGTTGTAGCCAGCATTCGTCTGGGAAGTTTATCTTCAAGGAAGGATAGCTCTATCCACTTGTGTTCCCTGACTCCGTAAGAACCAGTTTCTGAGCCTAGAGGCATCCTCCTTAATGTGCAGGCACTAGAGCTCAGGTGAGGGGCAAGATTGGGAGGGAAGCTTCACCCCTTCACTTCCTAACCTCTGTGGGCCTGACAAGTATCCCGGCACCTGGACATCAATCCCATAATCCATGTTGATCTGGGTCCAACACAAAGCACAGATTATATAACTAACCTACCCCCCCCCCCATCCCTGTATACTGGCACACATTTTCCAGTGCTGAATCAAATCAGAGTTTTATATGTGTTACCTACCAGTGAGCCACACCCCCAGCCCAAGCCCTTACTTTGGTATCACCCACCAGGGTCTCAGGGTCCCCAGCTAGTTCCATCCTTTCCTCCATGTGTGAATTTGAGCAGCCCAGAGTCTCAGGGCCTTCAGCACCTCGTTCAGCTCATTAAGCCTCCCTTGCAGGGTTGTTGTGAAAGTCACTGAGATTAAATTCGATAATGATAATGTATGTTGAGCACTGGAATGCCATGGAATACCTGCTCAATAAGTGGCGGCTATTATCATTGTTGCCAGTTGTAACTCTAAGTAACCACACAGCAAGGAACAAGATTGATGTGAGTTCAGTTGTTGTCTCCATCCACCACCTGGGCCTTCCCTTATACCCTCACTGCCTCTGGGCCTGGAAGTTATTTGATTTGTAAAAGTGAAACTGGGTTGAAGAGCCGGTCCGCCACTGCTGGGGACACAGTCCGCCACTGCTGGGGACACAGCGATAACTGGCCTGAGCCCGAGTCCTCTGGTGATTGAGATACGGTATTTGTGGCTCAGGTCCTCACAGTTCTAAGTGCCTTGGCTAGCAAGTTGAGTTTCGGAGCAAGAAGTGGTCTTTGGAATTGGAAGGAGATGATGAGGCCTCCAGGAAGGATTTGCCTTACCCAGGATGGTGGGTTGGGCACAGGGAGGGCCTAAGGGACTCTGGGAGGATTGCATTCAGGAATCCAGGATGGCATGGTCCTATGTATATAATAAATGTTGGTTTCCAGTCCTTGGCATCCCTAGGGAGAGTTAGAATCATTGCTGTCTCCCCCCTACATACTCTGTGAGACTCAGGCTTATCTCTTCTGATGGATAAAGCAATCTCCTCACCAGGAGCTATTGAACCCCCTTTCCTTCTGGGAGGCTCTGGAGCAGTTGTTTAACTCCAGAAACTGCAAATGCAATCCCTGTCCATTAATACAGGAGTCTTCTGTATTCTTTCTCCATACTATTTGAAATTTAAAAATATTTTTGTTTGAAATAGATACCTATTGTGCTTTTCCCACTGCACATGCCTTGTCCTGTGGGCACGAGGTTCTGATGGCCCTTTGATAGGCGGACCCCACATGGAGTGGCAGAATGGCAGCCACAGTAGGGCTTTGGCGGAAACAGTCAGGTAGTGGCTTAGCAGCCTCCAGGGCTGACATCCATCTTTATCGGGGGATGACTAGTTCAGGACACTGCCCCTGGCTGCTCCTTGTGCCCTCTGATTTTGTGTGTGACCCCTCTCTGCTTTGTGTTCCTATGAACTCCCTCTGGGCTTGGTCACACCTGCTGCTTGTTCTGTTCCCTCTCAGGCCAGGGTCTGTGTGTCTGTTGCCCGGAACTGTGCCAGGTACCACATTGTCCTGGGGTCTTGGGGCTGTGCTGAGCACATTGCCTCAGTTGTCTTTAGTACTGTAGTCACCCCCCTGCTTCTTCCCCACCCTCTCCTCCTCCTCTTTGCTTTTGGGTTTTCTTTGAGTCAGAGTCTCACAATCCACCTGCCTCAGTCTTCTCAGTTTTGGGATTACACACCTTTATCATGGGCACTTTGTTGTTGTTTAGCTTTTTAAATTACATTTATTATTTGTGCGTGTGCGTGTGCATGTGTTACTACACACCGGCTACAGCATGTGTGTAGAAGTCAGAGGGGACAGCTTTGGAAAGCCAATTCTCTCCTCCTGCTTTGTGGGTTTCAGGAATTGAACCAAGGTGGTCAGGCTTGGTGGCAAACGTCTTCACGCTGGCCCATGTGGTATGTTTTTAGTACCTCATGCTGGGCACACACCTAACACCCTCCCCAACACCCCTCCTGTTGAGGTCATTACCTAGGACCAGAGGCCATGTGCCTTGCATCCTGTTTAACTGAGCAGTGTTAGGTTTTCTGTTTAGTCTTCCTCCCAGCTTCTGACTGGATGGCACTCCCCTCATTGCCCACGCTCCTATTGAAACCATCTTTGCCCACACTGTGCTCCTAGACCCACACTGCATACCTCTGTCCCCTGCCTTCACTGTGCCCCTGCCCCTCCACCACACCCCACCCCATTTCTATAGACTACCAAATATTCAATCTCACAGTCTGGAGTGGGATGAGGAGGTTCATTAGGACTAGAAAGGGTTAAAAAGAGGGAATGCTGGGTACCATCCTTGGTGTCCACTCTGCCCAAATCAGGCAGAGCCTCACCTCGTGTTCTGATCAGATATACACACAACACAGTCAATGCAAAGCCATGCCATAGCCATGGCTTCCTACACAAGCTGTGTGGATGTTGATAATCAAGAGTTCCGCCTTTGCCTTCTTGAACCCTCCCCTCTGCTGGGGACACTGTGGTGTCTGTGGGAGTGGCAGGTGGAGGGAGGTGTTTTGGACATGATGGTGGTGTCATTCTATGGGGGCATTGGGGGAGGGGAGGGCTGGCACAGGTCTGGGGTTTGCACATTGTCCCTAGGATACCAGTGGCTCAGATAGAGGGAGCCTGACAGATGTTCCTGGCTGAAGACGGGATGGGACTGCAAGTTCCCCGTGGGACATCTGGGTGGGAAGTCCTTCTGCAGGGCAGATCATCTGCCTCCTAGCTTCTGTCTTAGGCCGAGCAGTGATGGCTGTGTCCTTTGGAGCTCTGTTTGTGACGACATTTGAATGTGGTCAGGATAATAGCTGGAACCCAAGGGTCCTTTGGCCTTGCTGGCTGCCTGTGCTATGTCCTAATGCTTGGGAAGGTGGGGCTAGGCTATGCCCTCTCACTTGTGAGGCTCCACCTTGTTTGGACCTCTGGATGAGGTGTGGGGTCCAGGGATCCATCCCTGTCTTCACACTGGGTAGAGAGGGTGAAACTGAGTCCATGTAGAAGGAAAGGCGCCTTTCCCAAATAGGTCTGTCAGCTGCAGCCGAAACCAACATCTGCATCTCCGACAGAACAAGGTTCACACTCTAGCTTCCATGGACCTAGTTATCCTGATCCCTTGTTCATGAGACAGGATCTCAAATCCTTACTTCACGGAGATGCTACGAAAGTTAAATAAGAGTCTCCATAAAGCAGTGCCTTCGGTGCCTGACAGTATTAGCACCACATAAACTGTTTAAATATTTATAACACATACATCAATATCTGAACTGTATGTATTAAGTTGCTTGGTAGTGGAGCCTGGGGTCCCAGTCCTGAATCTATGGCAATAAGACTGCTCTCAGTTTCTCTGCCTAACAGGGCGGGTGGCACAGCTGCAGGCACAGCTGGTAATGTCTTAGGGATCAAGCAAGGCTGAGCTTGCGGCCAGTGGGTTTGGTGACCCAGGGATGCCACCCAACCTGATGCCTCATTCCACCCATTGATCTGTAAACCAGTGTCCCACTGTCATGTGCTATCAGCTTCACCTGCCTGCAGAAGTCCAGATCTAATGCAGTAAAGGGCAGGTCTTTCCCAAAGTATTCATCATAGACTGCTTTTAAATAGGGATTCTGGGGTTAGGGTTGTCACTCGGTGATAGAGCACTTACTGCTGCAGCCAGCATCAGATCCTGGGTTCTATCCCCAGCACAGAATGAAGGGAGGGAGGGAGGAGGGAGAGGAAGTCAAGGAATTCTGCTTCTCCTGGTGCTGGGGACTGAACTCAGGGTACCACACATGCTGGGCAAGTGCTCTGCCCTTAGCTGTAGCCCCGGCCCTACTGCTCACCTATTTAAAATAGATTTTGAGGGCCAGCAAAATGGCTCAGTAGATAAAGGCATTTACCATCATGCCTGATGATCCCCATTTGAGTCAGAGAACCCACATGGTAGAAGGAAAGAACTGATTCCCACAAGTTGTCTTCTGGCTGCCACACATATGTTGGGTGGTTCACATGCATACACAGACACACACACGCAGACAGACAGACACACACAGACACACACAGACATATATACACAGAGACACATATACACACAGATGCACACAGTGAGACACACACACATACACCTACTCCCTCAATGTAAAATAAAGTAGATTTTGACTTAGCACTATTTGATTTACATTTTGGCTGCTACCTTCCCAGAAATCTCCCATGTGTAGATAGACTTCTGAATCCATTATGCACACATACATATTTATACGGTCAGACTATGCAGACTGTTTACGAGATATTGCTTTTATATGTATTATGTCCATCCCCCATCTCTTCACCTGTACAGCCCCGTCAGTATTTTTTTTTTTGTCACCTTTTCCATTTATGTTGTCATCATTTTTATTGCTGGCATAGTTTTCCCCACAGCCAATGTGATTCCATCTTCTCGTGTGGCTTTGCTTTCAAGCATCAGGCACAGCGTGTGGGACACTCGGGGTTCCTCACATGGTGTGTGCATGGGCTAAGACCATGCTGTGCAGCTGCTGAGTTTCTCTGCTTTGTTGTGGAAGATGGACAGCCCCTCTTTCAGTGTCACCTGCAGCGTACGTAGTTCCTATGGAGAAAGTCTCATCTATTAGCTTAAACGCAAAGGATCTTTTGGGACATGACTGTGACCTGTTGGTAGCATTGTGTGTTGGGGTGCTTGTATAAGTGGGTGTATACTTGTACTACAACATGGGGCGGGGGGTGTCAGAAAACATGTTTCAGGGATTGGTTCTCTCTTTCCCACCACGTGGGGTCTGGAAGTGTAGAACCCAGGACATCTTAGCCTAAGACATGCCTACATGTAATATTAATTGTATGTGGAAGGACCAAATACCTCTCAATAACTATTCTAAGTAGTTTGTACCTGCAGTCCCAGCTGCTCTTGAGACTGACATAGGAGGGATTTGGGTACAGCCTTGGCAACCAAGCAAGATCTTATCTTTAAAAAAACAAAACAAAACAAGTCCATAGTGGCTGTTACCATCACTAATGTGGCACAGTTCACGTTGCTCGGGCCTGCTGGTGTAGAATCTCTGAAGGTGAACTCACCTCTTGAGTTGACAAAGTGCCATGAGCTTGAATCTCCAGGTGGTGAATGACAGTCCCGGGAAGCCCCAGGGTTCTTCCAGGTGTGTGTGGCCATTTGCTCCAGGTGGCTGTCCTGAGAGATGGCAGGCCTGCTCTCAAGACAGTGTCCTTTCCTGAAAGCCCCCGCTAGCTCCTCACTCTAAGCAGCGTCCGAAGCAGCTAGGTGAGTGGCCTGCGACATGTAGTGGGATTAGTGTCAGGGAGCCCATCGAGAACTCATGGGGACCTCGGCAAAGACGTCTGGGTTTTGATCTTCCTGGCTTTAAGAGCCCTTTAACTTATATATTTACTTATTTTTTGAGACAGGGTCTCATGGGGCCTGAGTTATCTTACCTTGTAGTTGAAGATGCTTCTCAGTCCCCAGTCCCCTGCCTCTGTTTGCCAAGCGCTGGAATTACCAGAGTGGTCCACTCCCCCTGAATTATGCAGTGCTGGAGATGGAATCCAAGGCTCTTGGGTGCTGGGTAAACTCTGCCAATTGAACTCTGTGCCTGCCCCTTGAGGGCCTTTTTGTCAGGCTCTCTGGCTCTTGGCTGTGGTCTGGGTAGGGGACATGTGGCCTTGGCTTCCTGGGTACAACTGAAATAAGTATTACAAGAACACTTTGGGGGACACTGGATCCAGCCTTAAAACAGGTATCCCCCACACAGGCAGCCTACAGGATGCACCCAGGGGTGCTCATGTGAGTGTAAGGTGGACTTATCTGCCCTGCTGGCCTCATGCTTCTTTCCTTAAGAATAAGCCAGTAGTATGACCTCCTCTGGGTATCCCACACTATACACTACATATGCCTCTCCCTAGTCTAACATCCATTGCAGTGTCCCACTCATCAACACCACTTGGCATGGACCTCAGGCACAGGCCAGGCTCATGATGCTGAGTGTGTCTGTGTGCTGCCTCCCTTGGCACATTCTAAGGCAGAACACATCTCACCTTCTCGGTTATAGTACCAGAGGGGGCTCCCCTTTCTCCCTTCCCGCTTTCTGCCAATAGTTGTAATGGACACAGAGAAGAGGAAAACAGGCAACAACAGACATGACCTCTGCCCTGTCTGACAGCTTAGTGGGGACAGTGGCAGTTGTCCTTCATACACATCAAAGGACAAAAACATACCTGGACAGAGGAAGAGGCAAGTTCCTGTAATAGAAGTTGCTACTGGGTAAGGCAGCTAGCCCAGTGAGGAAGGCTGTGTGTGTGGTCAGATGCATCCCAGTCAAGGCTGCAGCACACTGGGATCCTGGGGCAGAGGCAGAGCAAGGACTGAGCTCTAATGGAAAGCCAGTGTGGCTGAATTGTAGAGTGGAGAAAGCAAGGCTACAGAGCAGGAGACAGGTAAGAACAGAGGCCATGGGGGTGAGGGAGTCCATCCTGAAAACCCTTCACTATGCAAAGGGGGGTGGCCCTCATCCAGATGTAACAGGAAGCCTCTAAAGCCTCCTAGGCTGGCAGCAGTCGGAGAAACAGCATCTGTGCAATCCAGGAGGCTGGATGTCATGAACTAATTGGGGGTCTGGCTGGTGTAGGGGACACAGCGTAGGCTAAGGTATGGTGGTAACTGTGGCTCATGCAGAGGTGACAGAGGGGGGTTTACAGGCTCAAAAGCTGCTTGGAGTTCCTATGGAGGGATATTGGGTAGGGGGTAAGAGAGGTAGGATCAGGGTGTCTGCTGGGTTGGGGCAGTACTAAAGGAACTTGTGTTGTTCTCTAAGAAAGATGGGCTGGCAAAGGGCTCCATTAAACACTGTGGGAATAACCTTCCTTGATCCTCACGACAGGGCACAGGTTGTCTGTTGCCACTGACACAGAGGGAGAAAAAGTGGAGGTTAGAGGAAATGCAAAGTTCAAGGCTGCCTCCAAAGGGTGCAGTCTGCTTCTGGCCTGTGCTCTACTGACCTGGGTTCTCAGGGCTGGACCACACATCTGCGGGACGAACGGATGTGTTGAGAACAGTGACACAGGGCACACAGTCTGGAGGCCTAGTGTGACTTCAGTAGTGCTCAGATGTATGTCAGGTACACAGGCAGTGGGGACCCCAGAAGCCAGTGTCCCATTGCAGAAGGCAGTTCTGCTCATGGGAAGCCAATGGCTTTCCCCAGGCCTAGGGTCTTCTTGCCAGGTAGAGAGGCCGGCTTGCTCTTTCATGCACAACCTTTCTTTTGCTCATTCCTTTTAAATACTGGCTGCTTAATTTTCTGTATTGGAATCCGAAAACAAAAACCAAACTCACAAAGGGAAATGAAAATGTCTCATTATTTCCCTCTTGATCTGAGATTTAATAGAGCAGCAATTCTGTACTATTTGAAGTGGAACATGTTATCTTTCAGTAGCTCCAGGCTCTAGGGACCACCGGGCTCCCTGACAGCCAGGCATGCTTCAAGCATGTGAATATGGCCAGGTGATGCCTGGAACTCACCATAGCTTCTATCGGAGGTGGCTGTAGCTTGGCAGGGCAGTAGGGTTGTGCGCACATGGGTGGGTGTGTCCCATCCTGCCACCTTTCTGATCCTTTACACAAAACTCTAAAAAGCAATGAGTCAGGGAGACAAACTCCAAGGAAGTGCTCACTGTCACCCTTTCTACCTGAAGTAGGATGGGAGTGGCTTTCTCTCCACCCAAATACTCACAGTCCTGGTTCAAATCTAGGGAGCTGAGTTCTCTTCTGTGGAGAGGTGGGGATTCCATACCCCAGCACGGATGGGCCATCTTCCCCTCCTTCTTCCTCCTATACCGGACTGGAGCACACCTACCATCTTCAGCCTCACCTATGGAGGGCAACTGCACACATCTGAGTGGAGGACAGGACAGTTATTTCCTTGTTTCCCCACCCAGTCCCTGGCCCCACAGCATGGATGCACCAACCATCAGACAGTTTAACAGGGCATGTGTACCCCACCCTTCAAAACCCCATTTAGAGGCCAGTAAGATGACTCAGTCAGTAAAGGCACTTACTGCCAAACCTGGTGACTTTGAGTTCAGTCCCCGGAACCCACGTGGTAGAAGGTAAAGTTATCCTCTGACCTCCACACACAGTAAATAAGTGTTCAAATGTTTTCTTTGTAAATATCACTTAACCTCCCCGCCCCTGACGAAAACATACACCACTTGGTGCAGCTGAGCCACCCTCAACTTTGGCAAAGTGCACTGGGAAAGCCCCAGTGCATCATCAGTACTACCTGGCCCTGCCTGTCCATGCGTCTCATCCAACAACCTGTGCTCTGTTCCAAGGGCATCCCATCCTCAGTGGGCACAAGGACAGGCAAATTTTGCTGAGCAAATATTCTATCATTGAGCCTCTTCCCCGGTCCCTTGTCTCACTTTAAATGATCATCCATGACTGCTAGCTACTATGCCAAATGATGCAGAGCTTGAGGAGAATCTATCTCATAGGTGTTTAGAGCAGGATGCAACAGGTGCCGCTAAGAAGAGTGTCGGGTGCTGGCCGAGTGCCTTTATATACTGCTTGTTTTCCGTGTGAATCTCAAGTTAATCTCCAAAATGATGAATGGTGAACGTCTTAGACATAAGAACATCTGAGGTTTGGACCGGATTGGGTAGCCCCACCCAAGGGCTCACCCTGGCTTGCCCCAATCAATCCCTGTGTCCCGGCATCATGACTCACTGACTGCAGGAACCAGGATCAGGATTCCAAGGACATCAAGTTGGTAGCTGAGTGCTGGGTGGTGTAGGATGGAGCATAGAGGATTCCAAGTCACCAAGGGCCCCCACCATGCAATAGTAAAGAGAGACCCATGGTGGGGGTCTCTATGGACCAAATATTTGTGTCCTCTAAACCTATGTTCTGATGCCCACACCCAGTAGGATACTTGGAGATGTGGTCTTTGGAAAGTGAGTGAGAGGCAGTCACAGGGTTGGGCCCATAGGATGGGGTTGGAAACTTCATAAGAGGAGGAAGCAGCCAGATCTCTGTCATCTGTCAAATGGGAATATTCTAGAAGGCGGCCATCTGTCTGCCTTTCAGGCCTCCAGCACTATGGAAAGCAGCTCCTGTAGCTTCAGTCATCACATCAAACTGATCTGACCTAGATAGGGCCTGATGCTGCACTGTCACCCTCCCCCTAGGGACAGTGACCATTAGGCTGCCAGGCGGTTTACAGGGTGCTAGTGGAGGCTGAGAGAGAACTCAGGACAGAATCAGACTGGCCAAGAACCAGGGTTGGGGCATGTGTGAATGTGTCCCAGCTACCTCCCTATCCCCAGGGGACCCAGCCCTCAGAATCAGTCTGTGCTGTGTCGCTGGTCAGCTACTTCGAGCCTTCAGCCATGTCCTAGGTCCCTGCCGGAACAGAACCAGCCCTCCATTGCTGATGGTAGCATGGGGCACCTGGGGGATGGGTGGGGGAAGGGCTTGATTGTTCTGCTGAGCTCTGGAAGGTGACCCCACTTGATGGCTCTAAGCTGAGGTCTGCAGGATCTCGGAGTCTTATCGCTCAATGTCTTCACAGGACATTCACATCACGTCACATCACATCACACACCTCCTCCACATGCTGCTGCTGGGGTCACTGTACCTGCCACACATGGTTGCTCCATAAACACACTGGCATTTTCATCACACCTGATTTTCAAGAGCATGGTCTCATTCAACAGCCTTGGGAGGGCAGAGCACTCTGTGTTACAGGGCAGAGTGTACAGAAGGCAGTCGGAACCTCTGAGGCCTACACCAGAGGTGGTGGGCCCCAGTCTAGGAGATGAGCTGCCAGTCCCTGGAGAGGCTTACTATCTCCAGCCTGTAAACATTCCAAAGGCAGCGCTGACACTTTGGTAGCTGCCTCTCCCTTCAAAAGTCCCAGATAGCTGAGAGCACCCCCAGGGAGCACCTCCAAGGAGCAACGGGACAGCTCTGAGAGGACTCTCCCTTATGTGCTTGACCACAGACACTGCAAACCTAGCACTTTCCCAGGAGCCAGTAAGGAACCCCTGTGCTGCCTAGAACCTGAGAAGGGACCTTCCTGCCAGCTCAGAGAGGCAGGGCCTTAGAGAAGATTCCACTTTGTTTAGAAAACCAGAGATGTGACTTTGGATGGTGGCCAATCCATGCCCACACACGAATGCATCATTGCTTCCCTTCTGAGTGTGTCGGCTCCCGCCATTCCTGCAGAGCCCAGGCTCGGCTGCCCAGTCAGGCTGGTGACGAATGCCTGGGGAAGCCACGTTTAGTGACATTTCTCTCTCCACTGAGAGATGTGTCTCTTGCTCAGTTGGCAGTCTGCACCAAAGGCCAAACAACAGATCCATCCTTCCCTCAGTCCCCATAGGACAGGAGCATCTGTAACCCCCCCCCCCCCCCAGGAAAAGCCACCTTTTTTTTTTTTTTTTTTTCAATCTCCTACCCCTGCTAGGCTGGGAACCAATCTCAGCCCCAACAAATCCACCTCTGCCTCCCAGTGTTTATCCTGGCCTTGCTCACCATTGCTTGTTGCTGGTGTCTCTCGGGAAAGCAAAGTATGTTTAGATGTTAAACAACTGAGTAGAAGGAGAAACACTGGAGTCTGTGATCTGGCTATTTATGTCTAGAAGGGAACACCGGAGGGGCTGGGGGTGGAGGCAGGCTACAGAATCACTGCTTAACCAGTTCTCCCTTGCCTCAGACCCTGGACAAGGTCCCCGCTCGCTCCACACCCTTCACTCCCCATCTGTGCAGGAGGCTTACCACCTAGAATCCTTGCATGAGAAATGTGATACCAAGCATGTGCCCAAGCTGCTGTTCATGTGTTTCCCCATGGCCCCTAACCTGTCAGGCACATGTGGGAGTTTCTGGCCTGCTCCTGATCAAGCGTGTACTTTCTTTGGGAGAGGACCACATATCCCGCCCACATCTGCAGGTAGCCACAGTCCTCTGTTGGAAGGCAGCATCTCCGTCTGTTTGCTTGGATCCTCCCCAGGTATCAGGCATTTGGGTGATTTCCAGTTCTTTGCTGCTGAACATGCTGGTGCTGTGGAGATCACTAGCTGATATTTTTTTTCCCTTTGTTAGCTGATTTTGATGTGGTCCTTACAGGACAGAATTATGGGATGTGCAGTCTGTAACACGGAGATCCATAGCTGGGGCAATTAGATCGCAAAGGCATCCCAAGGTTCCTAGATTCTCTGTGCTTCAGGAGCCCTGTTTTTAACTCAAAGCAGAAACTGTCCTCTTAGAAGATGCCACAGTATCCCTTGGGGCCCACTGCCCTGGCTCCACAGCCAAGGAGAAAGCAGCCAAAACACTGACACTCATGTGTCCTCTCTCTTGTAGAAAGTCTGCACCAAGTGCGGGATCGAGGCTTCCCCTGGCCAGAAGCGGCCCCTGTGGTTGTGTAAGATCTGCAGTGAGCAGAGGGAGGTAGGAATTATAAAGGGCTTGGGCTTGGGTGGGGCAGGGTGGGTAGCCTAGGGTGGAGCCAGGTCCACTAGCATTGGGGTGCTGACAGGAACTTCTCCGGAGGGAAGGTCCAGAGAGACCGTCACAGGGAGGACGACCCAGGAAAGGAGAGTGGGAAGAGAACCTCCTGGCCTGCCTGTCCCTTTGCTGGCTAGTGTAGGGATGAGCCCTGTAAAGTAAGCTCTGGCTTTGCACTTTGGAGGCCTATGGTTACCATGGGTAACCTCCCCAACTTATGGTTTCTAAGGGTAGCCTTCCCAACTTAAGTGTCTTCTGAACACATGGCACTATGACAAAGTGCTTACATCTGCCCATCCATTTCCCCTTTGACATCTCCCTCTGGTGGGTGTCACCCCTCCCTTTGCCTGGTAGGAGAACACCTAAAGCTAGATAACCTGTGTATACTGAGCTAATGGTGAGGGAGGCGGGCTGGCAATCGAGTGAAGCCATAACCTGCCATGATGCCGCCACCTAGAGTCCTTCCTAGTACCAATGTTCTGTGGGTCCAGTTTGGCCCCTTTCTGGAGGAAAATAAGTCATTCTTGGGGGCTCATGAAGCCCCTGGGGAGGGCAGCAGATGTGTTGGCAGATCCTAGAATTGCTTCTCCTACCCTAAGCTCGGGTTTTCCCCTCTGCCCAAGGCAGGCAGCTTCCGGGGAGGCGGAGCGAGCAACGGGAGCAGCCGGGCAGAGGGAGCCATTAGCTTTGTGGAAATGGTCTTGTTTTAGTTATTCTGCCTGGTACGTTTCATGTGTGTTTCCGACAATGCTTTCTATTCTGGAAAATTCCATCCCATCTTCCTCCTGGGCATCATGTTTTAGAACTCCTCAGGCACCCTCTGCACCCCTGGGTTCTTTGGCAATTCCTTTCACTGGGTCCTGGGTTCCTCCTGGCAGAGCCAGGCATCCTGGGTGTGTGGAGAGCCTGGGCTCACACCGCAGTCCTACTGTGTGTGCAGCTGCCCACTTTTCTCCACTCTCCTCACACATACTCTCTCTCACATGTTTCTGCCTTGGGACTGGGTCCTGCTATTTGCATCCGTCTCTCCCAGGTGAGAAACCCTCGCTCTAGCTTCATTTTTAGTGACTTGGCTGTCTAGTCAAGTCTGTGGTCCTCCACCTCCTGTGGGATCCTTTAAGTTCTCATATATAGGAAGACTAATCTCCCAGCTGTCCCCACCTACTGCTGGGCACTGAGCTCCATAGGCAGTGAGTTTGGATGCTCAAAATAGTAAGTAGCTAGGCAAACTGACACACACCTGTAATCCTAACACTCAGGAGGAGGCAGGAGGATTGCAAGTTGGAGGCTAGCCTAGACTACCTAACAAAATTGTGTGTGTGTGTGTGTGTGTGTGTGTGTGTGTGTGTGTTTTAAGAGTAAGTAGTTTGAGCCTCTGATCCACTGAGGTATAATCTTGGTTTTGTGTGCAGTCAAGCTTACATGCTGCTTTTAAAATATTTCCGTCTGTCATTGCTGTGTATCTGGAAGACAGAGGCAGGGCCTTGAAGTGCCATTCAGACCTGCCTGGAGGGCCCTTGTCCCACCGGGTGACAATGATGGCTCTTCATGGACTGGCTGGGAGATGGGGGTGTAGCAAGCTTACAACTGCCTCCCGTTACATAACTGTTAGAGGCTGCCCTTCCTCACAGCCCACTCTTTAGCTAAGGTCTCTCCAGTCATCAAGGGACCCCTTTTAAGATACAGATAAGTTCTGGGTGATGATGGTGCACCCCTTTAATCCCAGCACCAGGAGGCAGAGGCAGGCTGATCTCAGTGAGTTCCAGGACAGCCAGAGCAAATGGTGAGACCTTGAAGAGACAGAGACACAGAGAGAAACAGAGAGAGCGCATACTCAGATAAGCAAGGAGGACATTTTTCTACATAGTGTCTGATGAAGAGACTTGGCGGGATGAAATACTGCTCACACGTGACCTGGGATGTAGAGGACAATTGCAACTAGGAAAAGAAAGTGGATGGAAGGGAGGAAGATTCTGGATCAGCGTCAGAGTCACCAGCACACGCCTTAAAAGTCCTGAGCTCTCCCGGACCGAGGGAGGGCCTCTACCAGCCCATTCTAATCTCTAGAGTGTCCCATTTCCAGAAAAGTCTGAAATAGCTTCAGATGAATTTTCTTATCTTTCCTAAGGCAAAGAATATGAGGCTGTGCATTATGCTATCAACTTGTCCTTGAATCTTTAGGAGCCGATAAAGCTGAGCAAGATCAAAAAGGTCCCCCTCTGTGGCTCCAGGCAGCGATGCCCGGCCAGTCGCTTGCTGCACTCAGACAGGGTCATCAGCTATGGGTGCCATGCCCGTATGCTGGAGTCTGCTGTCTGCTTGGGCGGGGAGTGGGGGCAGGGCAATGGGTTTCCTAATGCCTTTTTTTTTTCTCTTCAAGAAATATCTAATCATAACAAAGAGATAGTTAAAGAGAAAGGACATTTAACATGCCATGTTTTAAGCACTGAGCATAGCTGATTGGAGACTCTGAGAGGAATTTGGAGTTGTGTCCCATGTCAGAGAGCAGATTGTGACAGAAGAACTTGGGTTGCTGATGGATGCTCTCCCCCTGGGGCACTCATCTTTATCTGCTCCTGGCTAGCTTCCATCAGCCCTGGCTGTAATTGCAAGTCATTTCTCTCAAGTGGGTCCAATGTGGGCTGAATGTTCTAGAGTGGGCAGCTTGGTGTTACTGTCTGTCTGACGCACGCGAGTGGCAATGTGAATCTCAGTCTGTCAGATTTTGAGTTTACAACCTAATCCATTCATTCACTTGGGCATTTGGTGTATATTAAGCATCTTCTATGGGCCAGGTTAGACAGCTCTAATAATGAAAAAGTGATTGGGGGGGGGGGGTGTGGAGGGTGAGCCATAAACACAGGAAGGTACATCTTGTAACCTCAGATGGGGATAATGTGATCCAAGGAAATGGGGGAAAAATACTGGAAACAGTGGCCCCCATTCTTTACAGCAGCCAGGGAGGAGACCACAGATAAAATAACATTTGAGCAAAGAACTGAGGTATACTCTGTGGCCATGGAGGGAGAGCATTGCAGAGCGTTGGGGAGATGCTCATGTGCACCTGAGGGTGGATATGTGCTGAGAGACTGAGGGGCCAGGAACTGTGTCAAAGTTAAAGAGAGGAGGTTAAAGTTGCAGGGGGAAGGTCAGGCTGTGATAGCTTTGTGCGCCATTGCAGAGACTTGGGCTACTACAGTCAGAAAACCTGAGGTCTTGGAGGATCTTGATGATTTCAGAGTGGCGTGCTCTGACCTCTTTTAAGGGATATTCTGGCTGCTGTGGTATCTGAATTGTAGTCTGCAGTTGTGGTTTATTCTGTTTTTAATATTACTCAGGGTGTCCAAGTTATCTTGGTAGCCTAACAAGTTTTCATATGTGTGTATATACACAAACCACACACACACACACCCAGGGCATGCACTAGCTATGGTGGCATACACCTATGATCCCACCACTTTAACAGTGGAGGCAGGGGGTTCAGAATTGAAGGGCAGACTAGGCTTTATGAAGCCCTGTCACAAAAAAAACAAAAAATAAAATACTTTTTTTGCTGTTTTAAAATAACAAGTCATTGAATAATTACGGGATGCTGACAGTACATAGAAGCATATAAAGAAATAGAAAGTCATATCCTGACTCCCTAGAAACAACCACTACTAAATTTTGGGTTATTACTTCCAACCTCTTCCTTGGTGCGGTCTGTTCATTTTCTCCTCTGGTCTTTTGAAACTGTGTTTTAATTTAACATTCTATTCTAAGTTATTTCACAGTGTGATTTAAAAAAAAAAAAACTCTGTGGAGATTCTGTCAAGTAGCTGTCCCTCCAATATAAGACATGTAAGTTTTGTTTTGATTTTTCGGTTGGGTGTTTTGAGGTAGTATCTCATGTAGCCCAGGCTAGCTTCAAATATTCGATGTGGCTGAGATGAAAGATAACCTGGAGTATCTGATCCTGCTGCCTCCACCATTTAAATCGTTTTCATTTTTTTCCCTAGTAACTATGTGTTGCCCTTTGCCTATAAGACATTGCGGGGTGTGATTGAACCCCTGCCCTAATGCATGGGAAGCCAAGAGTCCACCACCACCCAGGGCCATGTAGTGTAGATTACAGATCACAGGGCATTCCTAGGCCCAGAGAGATGAGTCAAGGGGTGAGAGGACTCTATACAGCTAGGACATGGCTCTCTAGAATTGACTATTGGTGTAGAAAAAATATAAGCCACACTGAATAAGCAGGGGAAAGTACAGGCAAAGTGGAAACAGATATAAGTGAAATATATTATTAAAGTATTATTCATGATCTGTAAAGTTCAGCTGAATCCTAGTCATTCCTACAGCAGTAAACCTGGCGGTCCCTAAAGGTGGCCACAGTAGTTGCCCTATCCATTGTACATAGCTTTTAAAGAAATTTCCTGGTTGGTACTTCCAATCAGTTTCAACTGTCACTTGAGATTCTCCTACCTCAGCCTCCCAAGCACATGGGTTGCACGTGTAACTAACTGGCTGTATAGCCCAGCCATCCCTCACAGGTCTCCAGTCCCCCTGCGCCCTGGCAAGCTGGTCTACTTCCTGACAAGTGGACAAACTCTGACATTTAAAAGAATGTGAAATGTGTGAAAGATTTAAAGAAACAAAAAAGAGCACAGACCAGGTCCCTGTGCACTTAATGGCACATGGGATGCACTCGGAAAAGGAGGTAGAGGCATACAGTCCAAGGATCTAAGAGAGTGGCAAGCCAAGGAAGACCAGGCTGTCCCATGCATAGGAAGAGGAAATGGGATGAGATTTGGTGTGTGTCATGAAGTGGTCTCCAAGGTGGACAGGAGAAGGCTGCAGCAGACGGTGTGGTCATTCTGCTTCAAAAGCCAGTTGAAGCTTCACTGTATTTGGCAATGAAAAATTTTATCTGGCAGGACTGGGGGGATGCCTCAGTGGGCAACAAGCTTGCTGCACAAGCCTGAGGGCCTGAGTTCAGATCCCCAGCACACATGTAAGAAGCTGGGCGTGTTGCCTGCCTTGGTCCCAGTGCTGGGGGACAGGGCTAAGAGGTTTCTCAGAGCTCAATGGTCCTTTGGCCTGGCAGTCAGTGAGCTCTAGGGTCAAGGAGAGACTCTGTTTTAAAAAACAAGGTGGAGAATGATAGAGGAAGACACCTAATATTGACCTCTGACCTCCTTGTGCATTCATAGTCTCTCTCTCTCTCTCTCTCTCTCTCTCTCTCTCTCTCTCTCTCTCACACACACACACACACACACACACACACACACACACACACACACACGAGCACATTCGTATTAGGATATCTGACCCAGGAAGGCTTCTCAATTATATGTTTGGTTCCTGCCTATGTCCACCACTTCTTTCAACTCATGTTTCCCTCTATCCTGGAAAACCATAAAGCTTTCCACTCATGTTACCGATTTTTCTTTTTAATGTCTGATTTAAGTACTTAGCTAGTTTTTATATCAATGCACGTGCATGAGCAGCCAAAGGGGAAAGAGACTCAAGGCTGGAGATGTGGCTCAAGTGGTAGACACTTAATAACAGCACATTCACAGTCCTGGGTTCAATGCCCACACTGCAAACACATATTCAGACACACACACACACACACACACACACACACACACACACACACAGAGAGAGAGAGAGAGAGAGACACACACACAGACAGACATTAAAAAAGAAATACACTGGGCCTGGCTTGTTGATTAAGAGTGTGCACGGGCTACTTTTGCAGAGAACCCAGGTTCAGTTCCCAGAACCCAGGATGGGCAGTTCACAATCTTTTTTACTTAACGTGTATTGGTGTTTTGCCTGGTGGTTTTGCCTTGTACGTCTGTACAAGGATGTCAGATCTTTGAGTTACAGACAGTTGTGAGCTGCCATGTGGGTGCTGGGAGTTGAACCCAGGACCTCTGGAAGAGCAGGCAGTGCTCTTAACTGCTGAGCCATCTCTGCATCCCAGTTTACAACCTTTTGTAACCCAGGCTCCTGGGGTTCTGACGTCTCTAGAATTTGCAGGCACATGTGCTGTGTGTGCATGCCCGTACTCACTGCATAGTTCAAGATAAAAAGAAAAAGCAATTATAGGAATCTTGACATCTACTCAGGAAGATGGTCGTGACAGCATGCACCAATACTTCTAGCCACCTAGGAAGCTGAAGCAGGAGGATTGCTTAAGTCTAGAAGCTAAAGCCTTTCCTGAACACAGCAAGACTCCATCTCAAAGACAGTTTCTACAGACGCTTGTGTCTAATGGGTCATACTAGGACTGATAGGAACTAGCCAGTAGCCAAGTCAAGCATGTGGTCATGGCACACCTGCCTTCGAGTGCATCGTCCTGTGTTCATTTTCTGTGCTGGCTGCTTTTTATTCAAAGTTGTGATTCTGAAACGGAGCATATCGATGTGTGCAGATGTGTTTGTCCTACCTGTCTCTAGTCTCCTGCTGTGGGCCCTCTCCCTTGAAAGCTCCCTCTGTCCATTTTTCCAGTTATATTTCCAGTTATTTTTCCAGTTATATTTCCAGTTATATTTCCAGTTATATTCCAGAGAAGCCAACTGATGCTCTTATGAGCATTGGACACAGGTCCCTCTCCAGCCACTCAGCTGTCACTCTCCTGGCTCCTGCCTGCAAGGCAGGCTCTGCTGCTGCCCTCCCCCCTGCCCCCCATTTCCATGCCTTCCCTTTCCACTCAGGTCTGCAGCCTTCCCCTCGGGTTACCTATTTGTTTGCTTCTAACTTTCAGTCCTCCTGTCTCTGCCTCCTGAGTGCTTGATTTTAAGGAGGCACCCCTTGCTCCTTGCCCGCCTGATCTGTTCTCCAGGCTCCATTTCCTAGGCCAGTATTCATCTTTTCAAGACACTAAAAGGCTCTCCATTTCCCTCTGAAACCTGGCAAGCACATTGATGCAGTTTCCAGGTTTCCCTTGAGTTGGTGTCTCCAGAAGTGTCCCTACCCTGCCCACTTCTATGGCAGTTTTCCAAGGCTCAAGTTCCCTCTGATTCTTCTGATGCACCGAGCCCAGTAGACCAGGGCTGACCTGGAAACAGTGGGAAAACCTCTCACATCCCCCTCTCTTCTGGGAACTTTTACCTGTGACACTCTGCATCTGAGAGGTGGCACCTGTGATTCTCTGTGGCCATTAGAAAGGGGTGAGGACCTAAGGACCTTTGCCCCTCTCTGTGCCATCTCCTTGGCAACCCCTGGCTCTGCTCCTCTGGGTGGGAGCCCAGCTGAGGTAAATGCCAGATGTAGTTTACATTGCCAGCCTGGCTGTGTCTGGGAATCTCATCTCTTGAGGATGGTGGCAGGGATGAAAGACAAAGGATGGCTCTGTGTGCCACAGAGATCTCTGCTGGGCCAGGTCCAGGTGTGACATCACACACTTAATCCCCTCCGTCACCTACAGTGCAGGCCAGCCTGGCTACAGCGCCGCCCCTGTTAGTGGTCTTCAGTTCCACCTCTTACAGGTCTCCATTGGTATGTCTTTTGGGGTTGGAAGAGACCCCATTGGAGGTTCTAAATACGAGACTAAAGGCAGCAAACTGAAAATTCATTTACCGTGTAGCCTTTCTTCCCCATCCATTAAAAAACAAAAACAAAAAACCAGAAGCTATGATTCACCCGAAGTCATCCTGTGATCAGTGAAAAGGTTAATTAGAAGCTAGATCCCCTTGCGTTCTTGAAACCATTCCCCCAGCCTCTAACAGGTAGAAGCTGAGGCTGCAGGCTTTGTTATCCAAGGGGATGAGCTAAGAAGGGGTGAACAGCAATTTGTAAGTAATTGAAAGCTGATTAATACAATTAGACAGTCTTCTTTACCCTGGCCATCTCCTGTGCTTTCACACACACAGTCCTGATTAGACCCAGGCAGAGCCTGCACTGGCTGACACGTGCTGAGGCTCCCGAAGTGGTTTGCACAGAGAGGTGTTTAAGAAATGCTTTTAGATGGAAAGAAGAATTTGCAAAGAACTGTGCCTTCTCTGACCATTTCACAGACTCTCCCCAGCATCATGCCTCTGATCTGCTTCCCAGTTGTATCACTGGTGATCCTGACTAGGGGCGCACGGGCCCACTGAAGTCAGGGTATACCTACTTCCCCTCACTCACTCTCTTGTTTGTCGATTGACTGAAGGAGAAATCTGGAAATAGGGAAAGTGAAAATAGGAAAGTGTCTTTTGTTTGGGCCCACCCAGCCTGGAGGTGAGTGGAACTCCAGTGGGGTCGTCCACCAGCAGAGCTGTCCCTCACCTGGGCCTCAC
Organism: Arvicanthis niloticus; assembly: GCF_011762505.2. Taxonomy (NCBI): domain Eukaryota; kingdom Metazoa; phylum Chordata; class Mammalia; order Rodentia; family Muridae; genus Arvicanthis; species Arvicanthis niloticus. The sequence continues at coordinate 45,927,802 of NC_047663.1, forward strand.
AGCCTGAAGATGAATGGGAAAATCAGGGACATTCCCCTCTCCCCATCAAATTGCCTGTGACTGCTGAGCCCAGCACCTCAGCACCTGCCTCCCTGGCTGGCAGCCTGTGTCATTGCAGGCTGCCATCTGCCTCACCATGCTGGATGTCTCCATCGCCTGCAGTTTGGATTCTTGCTGCAAACAGCTTTGCCTGAGGGCCCCTTTCACAGGCCCGTGAGCCAGCGCACTGAGGAGTGGGTGGCTGGTGCTGGGACAGGTGGCTGCCTGAGTACCCTACCATCTGTCCCTGGCTTGCTCTCGACTGCTGTAGCGACATTTCTGGGGGACCTGGATGGCCACACTTCCTCAGTGTGTTGTTGGTCACCTCCCACGCTGCTGCAGCTCTGTCAAGCAGCCCCCAGTCGCAGCTATCTCCTGGCCTCCCACACAGGCACAAGTGGCAGCAGGAGAAGGCTCCTGGCACCCACCAGGTCCCAGAGCAGTTTGCCTATCTGGACGCCCCCACCAGTAGCATCCTCAAAGACAGACTGACCCACTCCCACCCTTCCTGTAGCTTGTTTGAAGTGCCAGTCTGAGCCCCCGCATAGGAAGTTTTACCCTGAGATGCCAACAAATCTCAAAGGGAAAAACTTCATCACAACCCCAACACAGTCCTCTACGCTAACTACACACACACACACACACCAGAAAGGCTAATAATGACAATAGATGTTGGTCATATCCATCTTCCTCACAGAAGCCCAGCAAGGGACCTAGAGAATTTTGTCCCCGTGACAGATGGACTAGCTGAGGCTCAGAGAAAGATCACTTGCCCAAAGAAAGACCCCAAGGAGTGATTAACAGAGCCAGGAGTTAAAGCTAGCTGTGTCTTCCTCCAAAATGCACAGCCTTCTAGCCATTCATTCATTCATTCATTTGTTCCTTCCTTCCTTCCTTCCATCCTTCCTTCCTTCCTTCCATCCTTCCTTCCTTCATAACACCCTTGGGCATTTACTATGTGCCTGTACTGTTTCAGGCCCTTAGAAATAGTGATGAGCAAAGCATCTAAATGTCTTTCTCCTGAGCTCTCATTTAGCACAGGTGAGAAACTTACAGTAAAACAAGAGCAAGCCAGTATACAAGGAAGGGTCTCTCAGTTAGGGCTGCCATTGCTGAGGTGAAACACAATGACCAAGCAAGCTGGGGAGGAAAGGGTTTCTGTGATGTATGCTTCCAAATCACTGTTCGTCATTAAAGAAAGTCAGGATGGGGACTCAAATAGGCCAGGAATCTGGAGGCAGGAGCCGATGCAGAGGGCATGGAGGGATGCTGCCTACTGGCTTGCTCCACATGGCTTATTCAGTCTGCTTTCTTACAGCGTACAGGACCTCCAGCCCAGGGATGGTACCACCCACAATGGGTTGGGCCCTCTCACATCAGTCGCTAAGAAAATGCCCTACAGGTTTGCTTAAAGTCTGATCTTACAGAGGCATTTTTTTAGTTGAGGCTCCCTCCTCTCTGATGACTCTAGCTTGTGTCAAGTTGACATAAAACCCAGCTGGCACAAATGTCGTAATTTGTTGGATACTGAACAGGAAGATAGAACACAGTGGAGGGAGCAGGACTAATAAGGATGTCACTGTGTCACACCCATCAGGGTGGCTCTCCTAAGGCAGCAGAAAAACCCCAGTATTGGGGAGGATGCGGGAAAACCGGACCAGATCGCTGTGTGCCGCTGGCAAAAATACAGAACAGTGTGACTGCTGTAGAGCAGAGCATGGCAGATGCTCCAGATATTTCTGTAGAATGACCGCATTATCGAGCACTTCTAGATGATGGGTATTTACAGTCACTTATTTAGGTGAAATGTCAAGGGTTAAAAGCAGGGGCTCACACAGATACTGCACACACTGCATAGCAGCAGTGTCACAGTGGCTGAAGGAGGACACCACCCAAGTGTCTACCGGACAGACAAGTGGCTAAGTGAAATGTGACTCTACATACACCACCTGCTTCATGGGTCCTCCTAAAGGAACGACACTGAGACCACAGCCTACCACATAGATGAAGTCAGGATGCTGGGTGACAGAAACCCAGTCACACCAGGACAAACACTGTGGGAGTCCTCTTAAGGGAGGTAGCTGGAGCTGGCAAATCCAGGGAGATGGGGAGGGGAATGGCAGTTGCTAGGGCTGAGGGTGGGTTAGTTGGCATGTTGTGCGTGCGTTCAGAGCTTCAGATTGGGAGGTGAGTAGAGTCCTGTGCGTGGAAAGTGGGGGCCCAGCAATGTGCACTTAATGCTGAACCGTAAAGCTAAAACTGGTTACAGTTGTAGATTTTATTGTTACCACAGTTGAGAAAACAACCAGGCAGGCCAATATATATGCCGTTTACTTTTAATGACCAAAAGCAACTTACAAAAGGAAAAGGGGTTATTTTGTCTCATGTTTTGAAGGTACACTGTCCATCTTGTCGTGGAAGGCAATGTGGACAGAATGTGAGGTGGCTGGTCACGTTGTGTCTGGAGTCAAGAAGCAAAAGAATTCTGGTGGCGCCCAGTATTTTTATCAGCTTGGGACGCTGGCCTGTGGACAGTACTGCCTACATTTAGGGTGGGCCTTCCCTCTTCAGTTAAGCCTCCCTAGAAAACTCTCATGGATACATCCCCAGCTGCATCTCCTAGGTGACTCCAAATCCAGTCAGGGTGACAGTGAAGACAAACTTCACTGGGTCCTTTCCAGAAGACTGGGCTTCAGCATAGACTTGTGGCAGGTATGATGGGGAGGCTATGGGCATCTGAGCAAAGAACAGCACAACACAGTAGACGCCCTCTAGTGCATATCATATCTGTAGACCTGAGACTCCCTACCTTGCAGTGCTGGGGTCTCCTGAGGCAAGAACTAGGGCATAGTCCCCAAAGTCTCAGTACTTAGTAGGTCAGCACAGTCGTTTCTGGAGGTGGGTCTCTGGCCCACAAATCTTCAGTTGTGTCATTTACTGGGTGCTTCAAGTTTCTAAGCCACACTTAGGAACATGTTCAGGAGCTGGCATTCTTGGGGACCCTATAATCTGTGAGATTTGTTGCAGCCCGTACTCTGCCTCAACGCTTTGGGGCTAAGTGCTCTGGTCAAGAGAGAGAGTGGGGCTCTTGGGGTAGGAGACACAAAGAATGGAGACAAGACTGAGGTTCGTCTCAAGTCTCTTGTCTCAAGTCTCTTTTATTGAAGGGAATTCTGAGGTATTTATACGCTTTTGCCACATGCCTTGTAGGCACGTGGATACCATGTGCCTTGCAGGTGTTGATATGACGTAAGCCTTACAGGCATCTATAGCGTGGATAGCACATGCACACACACGAACCGCATGCCTTGCAGGCATGGCTACCATGTGCGCCTTGCAGCTGGGGGCAATAAACAGCAACACAAAATATGTGGGATATCAGAGTGTGCTTCAGCTGTTGTAGGCTATTGAAAAACAAGTCTCTTATCAGGGTATATGGTTCCAAATGGCTGCAAAGATAATCTAGCCGCTTTCTGCTAAACGTCAGCTCCCAACAGAGATTTACCTTGACTATAGCAAGGTACATGGTACCTGCAGTCCCAGCTGGTGTGACTCCATCCTGGTGTTGCATTCCATCTGGTCCCTCCAACCCTATCTGTCATGCCTGTATGGTCATGGTTTGCCTCTGTCATACACGTACCTCTAGGGAGTGTCAGAATTTGGTCTCTCTCTTGCACTAATTTTAATAACATGTGATTCAAGCTTCCAGCTTGTTTTTCAGATGCCAAATGGCACCAGCTGGCACAGTTGTGCCCCTCCCGCTGGCCAGCTGTCTCACAGATGGGGACTAGGGAGTTGAGGGTAGACCCTTGCTTTAGGAAGTACTTATTGATCTCTTAGGTGGTGCCTAGCCCCAGAGTGACACCCCATTTCCTTTCCTAAAGAAACAATTTAAAACATACACCTCATAGGGCTTCCAGAAAGTTCTCGTGGCAGAGGGAAGCAGGAAGGATGGTCTTTGCTACGTTCTTCCTGCAGGGTTGACACAAGGCTCAGAGGTGAGCATCGGTGTCCCCATTTTGCAACTAAGTGGAGGATCTGGACCTTTGGTGACAAGTCTAAGGTGGTTCAACCAGGACCAGAGAGCTGTGGTGTGACTCTGGGATGCCTAGTGTTGCTCTCCTATCCAGGGGCTTCCTCAATCCAGTAGTACTTGGTCTCCTGGTGAGTTTATATGAAAATGGTTCTGAATTGTGCTGTGTGTATAGAATACACTTTGCGTGCATGTTAGATATCACCAGTACACATTTAACGACAACACGAAATCCCCCAAATCAGACAAAATAGGAAGCTTGAATTAGTGATCCAGAGAAATCTGTAAGACCTCCCAGGAAAATGCGATTTAAAAGAAAAAAATAGCTTAATATAACGAAGGAATAATACAGAAGGAAGATAGAGGGGCCTCTGGGCCTCAGAGGTTGTCCCAAGAGAAACAAAACAGACTGAAATGAAGTGGTCACCACACGCACCATTGAGAAGCGCGTCCCAGCATTTAAGACCCCTGTCCTTCCCCACCTGAGCCAGGGGCCAGTAGTGTCGCTTTGGCTGAGCCTGTGTTTAAACACTGGCATATTTGTTGTCCTGGGAATTGAATCAAAATTGAGACGCTCCTCTGAGAAGACCTGGCTTGCTGTAATTGGCCTGTGCAATTTTCTGCTCACAGCCTCTATTCATTTCCTGTGTGCAGCCCACTCCATCTGGGGCCAGAGAGTAGCTTCTCCGCCAAACGCCACCTGAGCATGCTCCCCGAGACCTGTGGCAGAAGCGGGAGGGGAGGTCAGTGTGGATTCAGAGAGATTTCACGATGCTTATGAATTCAGAGAGGGGGAAACATTTTTAAAGTGTTGTCAATCCATGGTATAGAAGGCGCCGAGAGCCTTATCCCTGTGGATTTGCTGAGCCAGCTGGAAGAAACAGCCAGGAAGGGGGGCAGAGAGAGCACTCTGGACCAGAGGGAGGTGATGGTCCTTGCAGAAGGTGAGGGCTTACAAGGACCTTCCCACATCTCAGGTAGCATGGGAGATACAGGGCTGGAGGAATACTCCTGAAGGCCGGCTACAGAGAGATCCAGCAAGCCTACCCCTGATGCAGGGGCATAGCCTTTTATGCCACTGCCTCATGACACTGGCAAGGTCCCTTGTTTATTATGGGTGGATAATTGTTATAGAAACAGCCCCTTGCAGAGGCTGCTTCATGGAAGCCAGAGCAGAGCCTTCCCTCTGGTTCAGAAATAATCCAGCCACGGTGTTTGAATTATCTTTTAAAAAAACAAAAAAAATCAGACAGCACCCTCACAGTGTATTTTTTTTCCCCCTCACTGCAGCTTTTTCTTTCCTCTGTGCTGACAGCTGCTAGTCTCCCAGGCTGCCCTGGTGGCTCAGAGCCCACTTGAATTGAAGAGGAGGCTTGCTCAGACCCTGAGAATTCAGGGTTCCAGGGTGCTGAGCTCAGCTTCCTGCCCTCAGGGCCCAGAGGGCAGAGCATACTGGGGGTCTCTCTGCCTTAGTTCACTGTATCCTGGTGAGGCCGGGGGCTTTGCACAGCAGGCACAGAGTGGAGGGAGCCCTGAGAAGAGACCCCCATCTACCAGGAAGACCCAGGGAGCAGGAGAGCCTGCATTCCAGATGGCTGAACTGGGGTTCAGGGGAGGCAGCAGCATGGTAGAGCTTTCTTCCTGACTCACCAACACAGACACATGCATACACGCACATGCAAGCGCACAGTGAGTTTTAAACCATTATCCTGAGACCAATGGTGTTGCTGAAGGGAAGGGATGGCTCAGTGGCGGAGCCCTTGCCTGACATGCCTCAGACACAGCTTCATCCCCAGCACCACCAAAAAAAAAAAAAAAAAAGTGTTATTTTTCAAAATGCAAATGTGCTAATCGCCCCTGGGAGGGGTCTCAGCTTCTGTTTCACACCTCAGGAGCTGACACTTTTGGAAAATGGGAGCTACAGAGTTGTCTGGGTAGCGAGGGAACAGCCAGGGGAAGTCTGCCCAATGGCCCTGGTTTTCCCACCCCCATCCGTGGGTACAGACTCCAGTTTGTGAGGAAATACCAAGGGCCCTGCGCAGGAAGGAAGGCTCACTTAGGAGGGAGAAGCAGCCTGTCTCCAAGAACACTTGGTTTTTGCCACCCTGCTGCCCAGCTCAGTCTGAACACACAAGAGGTGGTTGATCAAAGCTATCTGAATAATCCCACTGCTCCCTCCCTAGAGGCAAGAAAGCAAGCAGCAAGGAAAGATGGCTAACTTCACCCTATCTAAACAAACAAGCAACAACTCAGAGAACAGCTTAAGAAGGGGTAGGGAGAGTCCCTGTCTGGCACTGCAAAACAAACCAGGCAGAATGACTTGTAATCCCAGTGCAGGAGAGGCAGAGACAGGAAAATCCTGGGGCTCACTGGCCAACCAGTGAGAGAGACTGTCTCAAAAAACAGAGTGGCCAGGGCCAACAAGATGGCTCAGCAGGTAAAGGCACTTGCTGCCAAGTCTGTCTATTCAAGTTCAAGTCCCAAAACCCACATGGTATAGGGAGAGAACTGACGCCTGCAGTTTGTCCTTGACCTCCACAGGTGTGCTATCACAATAAATGTTTTAATTCTCTAAGTTGTTGCAGATAGATGATTGACTGACTTACTGATTGATACAAATTATGTATGTATAACTTTTTGAATACTAAGACCAATTTTGTTTTATCACTTTACATTATAATAGAAAAATAACTCCTCCATCACCATGAAGAATGAGGTTTTATTTGTACCTCTTTGGTTTTCACTGTTAGTCTGGATTTTTGGATCCAATTGTTTTCTGAGTCTTTCATTGCAACTGTTTAAACGTTATTTCTTTTATATTATTATATTTTGTAGCTCTGTTCATGTCAGTGATGTAAACAGAACCCTGCCTTTTTCTTTTTAGACACTGAGATTTCTTGTACACTGTCTCCTCCCCTCCCCTCTGGCTCTGGACCCTTTGATTTGAATCTCCCTGGGCCAGCTGAGCTACCACACATTTGAGCTGTGTTTTTCTCTTGCTGGTTGGCCCACAGCTTCTGCTCGGAACAAATCACAGCCAGAGAGAGTGCCAATCTGACCCTAAGAAGGGCAGATCCAACCTCTTCCACATGTGGTTCTCTGATTACAGATGTAGCCACCAGGCCATGTGACCAACTTTCCACTCTTGCTCAGACCAGGAAAAGCCCTGAGCAAGATCCGACAAGATGGCCCAGCTGGCAAAGGCGCCTGACGCTAAGCCTGATGATCTGGGTTCTAGCCCTGGAACCCACATCATCTAGAGAAGGAACCGACTCCTGCATTCAGCCCTCTGACCTCCACACTCGAGCTGTGGCACACCCTGCAACACACAAATTAATAATAAAGGTATGGTTTTAGTTTAATTTTTAAAAGGAAATCCTGAGGAGCTGGAGAAATAGCTCTGTGATTAAAAGCACCTGGTACTTTTACAGAGGACCTGAGTTCAGTTCCCAGCACCCACATCAGGTCACAGCAAGTCACAGTCATCTGTGACTCCAGCTCTAGGGGATCCAGCACCCTCTTCTGGCCTCCAGGAGCACCTACACTCGCATGGCTACATGCACACATGTGCATGTGGGCATATACACACAGAGTATGTGCATTAAAATACATCTTTAAAAACCCTGAGCAATACTGTTAAACCCCACCTCACAGAATCCACTTAGGAAGTCTGAGTCTCTGTCTGACTTGAACAAGCCTGAAGGCTTGTGGGACAGCAGGTGATTCAGCTGTTGTAACTGTGGGTTGGGTGGGCCTGGTCTGGTTTGAGCGACAGAGGATTTCTAGCAGAAAAGAACTGAGAACAGATGTGTCCTTCCCATCAACCACCGCACACGGGCCGCTATGCTAGCCAGCTTTCCGTTACTATAACAAATAGGTGCTCTGATCACCCTGTGAGGAAGAAAGGTTGGCAGTAGCTCACCATTGTGATCTCAGGCTGTGATCAGACAGCCTTGTTGCCTTCACACCTCTGAGCAGGAAGTGGTAGAAAACAGGAGAGGAGGGGGCTGCAGACCCACTATCTGCTACCACCCTACTGATCTGAAGACCACCTACTAGGCCTCATCTCTTAAAGCTCTTACCGCCTCCTAATGGCACTGTGGACTGGGGACCAAGCCTTTTAGCTCATGTGTCTTTGAAGGGCATCCAAATCCACATGACAACAGACAGCAGGCCCGCCTTGACACTCTTCTTTTCTTTCTCATTTTTCTCTTTCTTTCTGTTTTTGTTCGCGATCTTGATAATCAGCAGTTAGTTCTCATCCATGCTGATGCCCCCAAGATTTTGCACATGGAAGCAGGTACACAGCCATGTTGTAGAGCGTGTTCAGTGTCTCCTCAGACTCGATGCCTTTTCAGGACAGGTGCACACAGATACAACGCGGAACATGCCTTGTTCTTATCGGTGTGTGCACTGTAGTTCCATCTCTGAGGCAAATTTCTCTGAGTGCCTGGGGTGCTTCCAGGAGCCTGCTCCTTGGTGAGCAGTCATGGTCACTTGTGAATGGTCATGGCATGTTCTGACACAACACCATGTTGATGGCACGACGGCCCATTGTTTTCTTGCCACGTGTCAGCCAGGCCTACCTGTAAAAGGAAAAACTCTAGGGATTGAGGGAAGGAAGGCCACATTCCAAGTACAACTTCTGGGTCACTGAGTTGGGGGAAGGGGCTGGGTTTGCCTTTTAAGATTTGTTTCTCTTTATTTGTGTGTGTGTGTGTGTGTGTGTGTGTGTGTGCGCGCGCGTGCGCGAGTTTATGTATGCCATGTGTATACAGAGCCCCAGGAGGCTAACGGGTCTTGGATCCCTTAGAACTGGAGTTACAGTCGTGAGCCACCTGAGATCCAAACCTTGGTCCACTGCAACAGTGGTATCTGCTCTTAACTTCTGAGCCATCTTTCCAGCCCCTCCCAGTAGCTTTTCATACCCAGTTTATCAGCACAGAAACCTAGCCAGAAGATACTACCCAGCAGCCTCAGGAATAGTATGCCTTTCTCCAGCTGTGTGATGCCCCGGGCCTTGCTCCTTCCTCACTTTCATCTCTGTGCTTCCCACTGTCAAGGTTCTGGCTCCTGGTGGCTGGATGGGGACAGCAATGTGCCAGGGGGGTCACATCCTCTCCTATCTTGTTCCACTTACAAAAAAAAAAACATTTCAATTACTGCATTCCTTCCCTCTTCTGTGCTATTAGCTTCTCTCCCTGAAGCCACATCCAGATTCAGTATTCCAGCCAGACACTCCAGTTTCCCACATGCGGACCTGCCATGCAGCTCAAGGATTGAATAACATCAACATTCAATTACAGGCCCGTTAGGCTTTCACTTTAATCAGAGGAATGCATGTGGTTTAGGAGAGAAAAAAAATCCAATTGTTTGGCCAAGTATCAGCCAGTAGAGGAAGCCACACGCCAGGCCTCCCTCACCTAGCCCACAGTGGCTGGCTGGTGTTCACGTGCTGGGTCTTGTCATGCTCCTTGTGATTCATCAACACAAGATGCCCCCTCTTGCTCTTGACTCACACTGTGAGAGGTGAGGAGCTGCCTGGCACCGACTGCTCTGTTTCCTCTCTCGCCTCCGAATTTTTGATCACTTTAGTATTTTTAGCACTTTAATTACATTTGTAACTTTCTGTGATATTGCCTTCCCACTTCACCCCCACCCCGCTTCCATATATGTCTCCCACCCTGACCCTGGGAGCTGCGGCTAAGGTGGCTCACTTCCCTCCTCCCCATGCTCACTTACCTCCATTAATCTTCCAAGCTCAATGATTTGTACCTAGGTCCTAATTGACAGAGGTGCCTGAGTGATACCATGCAAAGATGGGTTTATTACTTACAGATTGTGAGGGATGGGGCCACCAGGCTGCCAAGGGAAGGCACCGGCTACCTTGAGTATTTCCAGCCGATCTTGGACCTTCTCGTGGGGTTCTTATCTGTGACCTGTGGAGAATACTAAGGGGAGAGAAAACATTGGGTTACTGCGACAGAACTCTTCTTGTGGCTTTTCTCATCCTGAAGGTTTTGGGGGGGAGGGGCTCTGGGTGGTTCCTGCTGTCTCAGAATTCCCTGCCCACCAGGACACAGGCAGATGCAGAGGTGGTCATGGTACAGCAAGGTTCTGTGTCTTGGAGTGTCAAGAGAAGAGGCTAGGCTTTCTCTCTCTGGAAAGTTCTAGATAAAAGTGATTTCCCACTAGTGAGATAACCTGCTATGGCAGAGGAGACCATAGCAGCTCATTGGGAGAAGGAAAGAGGAATATCTACAGAGATTTGAAGGTAAAAAATAGAAGAGTTTAGTGTGTTCAAAGGAGGGAAAACAACTGAGTTTGACTGCAAGGTATGAGGAAGATGGCAGGAGGCAGGGCTAGAAAGATTAGCTCATCTGGTAGCTCCTAGGGAACCAGAGCTCGCTCACTCACTCTGTCTCTGTCTGTCTGTCTCCGTGTGTGTGTGTGTGTGTGTGTGTGTACACATATGTGTATGCATGCATGTGCTTGCTCAAGTCAGATTAGGGCAAGCCATCTCTCCTCTACCATAGCAGGTAAACTTTTAAAATGACCACAGCATAAAAAGGACCATATTGTCACAAGCCAGTTCCTGTTGCTTTCAAGGCTGGGTCAGCCTGGAGCTTGTACAGCAGGCAGAACATTCTCCCTGAAGGCCCATGCTTCGTTTTCTGTACTTTATCTGTTTGTTCTGTCACCACTCATAGTGGATCTCTCATGAGGTTCAGGGTTGGCTCAGGCACAGCCTTGCCCTTGAAGAGCTCAGCATTCTAGTCAGAAGAATGGACAAAGCTGTATGTGAAGGTGCACGCCTTTAATCCCCACACTCAGGAGGCAGAGGCAAGCCGATCTCTGAGTTTGAGGCCAGCCTGGTCTCCATAGCAAATTCCTGGCCAGCCAGAGCTACACAGTGAGACCCTATTAAAAGAAATAAAGTACCCCATCCAGCAGGGCAGTGAGCAGGGTCTGGGGGAACCACCTGAAAGAGAGAATGGGGGAACAGGTGAACACAAAGAACCACAGCTTGCCGGGCGGTGGTGGCACACGCCTTTAATCCCAGCACTTGGGAGGCAGAGACAGGTGGATTTCTGAGTTCGAGGCCAGCCTGGTCTACAGAGTGAGTTCCAGGACAGCCAGGACACAGAGAAACCCTGTCTCGAAAAACAAAAACAAACAAAACAAAACAAAACAAAAAACCCCACAGCTTGTCTATAGTCTGATCAAACGGTGATTTTAATTTTCTCACACAGGGGTTATATACACATAGAGGCAGGATGTGGAGAGGGGAATGACGCAGGAGCGTAGGTGTTCTCAGGGGGAGCACAGATACCTTCCAGAACAGAGTGTTGGCTGGGTAAAGAAGCAGGGAACAGGTCACTATGACTCTGTCTATGATTCATTTGTTTTTATCTAAGCTAGTACCCTTCACCAAGGCTACCTATCCACAAGACCTATGACTACTTGTTCTTATCCAGGCTGGTAGTTTTCTACTAAGGCTGCCTGTTTACAAGATATATAGCTATCTGTTTTAGGGTCAGTGTTTTTCCATAGAGACCAAGACTTTGTGTTAGCAGGCATGCATGGCTGATTCAGGCCCATGGCCGATTTAGGCCTTCAGTGTATAAGCAAGGCTGCCCCCAACAATAGAGACAAAGACAGAGACAGACACACAGGCATCAAGGGTTGGGGGCAGACAGGCAAATGAGAGAAGCATGAACCCAAGCCAGTTATGACTTGTCTCAGTGGTACCCGATGGCCTTGGAAGCATAGCAAAGGGGCCTTGATTCTGCAAGATCTGACATGAACAACTTCCCGGGGAATGTGGATGTCCGATGGGAGACCTGGTTGCAGGTACTACAGGTGTCAGGAACAGCATATGCAAAGACCAGATGGCCCTATCCTCTTTATTTGTGGAATGAGGGACAGAGAGTATGGGCAAGCCAGTGAAGTCAGTGAGACATACCAGGAACACTTGAGATATGTCACCCAGGTCATACCAGCAAAGGGCTAAGCAATGGGCAACCTGGGGTTCTCAGCCTCCCTTTCTCCATCCTTGCCAACAGTCACTTCCCTAGACTGTCCCCTTCCTTCTACCAGAGCCTGGGCAATTACCACCTGCTCCTGCCACCACCATTTAGGAAATGCTGTGATTAGCAATTGTTATTGTGGTAATTAAAATTCCCTGGGAATAGCTTGGCTAATATCCATCAATATCTGAAGTCAGGTTGGCTGTGAACTGAAATGGTAACAAAAACCCAGAAACCCAGCACAAAGCAGTGGTACCAGGGCACATTAAACGCAGCCAGACACACCCACCCCACACCCCCCATGAGCACCGTGGCAGCAGTGTGGGTCTTTTCTCATTAAATGGCATTTTCAAGGCTGGCTGCTTTGCTGGCCTTATCACAGCAAACCACACATGGGGAGCAGAGTGCAGCTGTGTAGTGACACTCAGCTTCCCAAGAGGGGACTGTTCTCCCATCTGTGGGCCTCGCCCGGGGTGGGGTTAGACTGCAAGGAAGGCTTGTCCTGACCCTATCCTTAGGGAGGGGCCAAGTGGTAGTGCAGTGAGTGATGGGCCTGGGCAGAAGTCATATGATTGGAAGCCATTGTTGGGCAGATTGTAGAGTCGGGGTACACCGAGGCAAGAGAAGGTCAGGATGTGCATGATCAGGCATGGATGGGATTGCTGCTCAGAACTCAGCCCAGCTGACACCCCCACCACTCGCCTCGCCAGGCCTGCTCAGCCGTGTGGAAAGCGATTCTCAAAACACTGACAATGTGTTTGGTGGACATGTGCACCTCCTGTGCAGAGTGGCAAACCTGTGCTCCAGACCTTCTGATGGGGGAGAGGGAGCCCAGGAATTGCTCACACACTAGTCCAGTATTCCAGCTATTCTGAGTGGCAGGATAAACCATGGGACTACCCACTTGGATGACAGAATCTCTCAGAAATGACATTCTGTTGGCTAGCCACAGACCTGCCCACTGAGTCCTGGAGCGACACAAGCCTGGCTGGCCTGGAATGTTGTCCACATGGGCATAGATGCTGGGATAAAGGTGATAAGGTTTGTATAAAGTTTGGGAGGGTTGAATACCCCGCCCTAAAGAGGTAGACTCCTGACACTTGCTACTCAGCTTTGTACTTTGGATCCTTGTGTTCTTTATCACATCTTCACAAAGCTCTTTGTTGATGATGTATTTTGACAGGGAGGTGGGGTAGAGATGGATAGTTATGATAGATGGTAAGGCTGAAACACAGGTTCCAGTGGCTGGGCCATGCCAGGGAGCAGAAAGGGCAGGAGTGGGCACCAACAGGGAGATGTTTGGGGGCTGCTCTCCACCAGCACACTCGCTAGACACTTCCTCTAATCGCTCTTTGAATTTGACATAAATTCATTGGCCAACGAGAACAATAAGAAACTACCAGGTCACTTCTTGGTTTGGGAACATGGCACAATGACAAAGCACTTATCTGGCGTACCAGACCAGGAAGGTGACAGCCCTGTAGGTTGGGATATGTTCCAGAAAAGTACTCACACCATGGATTTCGTTGTTTAACTGAGTACCGGCTACTCAGTATCAATGTGTGTGGAAGTGTGTTAAGAGCTCGAAGAACCAGTGGTGAGCAAACAGCCATGGCTCTCCTACCTGGATGATAGAGCCTGGTGGGGGAGACAGTTGCAAATTAAGGACCAGCCAAGGGGTGCAGGCAACCAAAGTGTCTATGGACAGATAAACATTGGCTGTACAGAATGCTGTGGGATACACACATAGGACCAACACCAGCCTCAAATGGAATGCTGCAGCATGCACAGGCTAGCTTCTAGATGCTTCCACTAACAGGAATTAGATGAAACAAGCAGACTCCAGGAAAGAAAGTAAAGGCTGGCTGCCAGGGGCTCAAAGACAAAGAGAGGGACAGCAGGGTGACTTTGTTGTCCAACCTGCAGCACCTACATTTGGTGACTTCAGGACCTGGCAAGTGTACAGACTTCAGGGTACCTGACCCAAGGTCCTTGCCCTGTATGTTTCTATACACATGATGGATGTTCTCCTTCCTGGGGGATCTCATCTGAATGTGTATATATGCCTTAGGTCTTGGAACACGATCTCAGGCTGTAGCCAGCAGGTATCTGATGAGTGTATTGTAAAGAGACCTACCCCTGCTCCCAGGAGTAAGACAGTGGGAACAGTCTCAGTATCCATAGCTGGGTTCATCAGATTGAACCTGAACATGGCCCACCAGATTCTGGAGGAGGCAGACAGACACTGTAGTGTTGGTGGAGACCATTTCTTATTAACACAGAGTAATCGTCATGACACATGGTGAGGAAGGGACCAGCCTGGATACACAAGACAGTCTGAAAAACAGCATGAAGCTATGTTGATTTTAGGAAAGTAGCTGAACATGTTGAAGCCTTGATTTTCCTATGTGGAAAATAGGGATTGATAACCTAGCTTCCTCGGGGAACCGTTGGGCCACGTGCCCTGGGAGGAGGAAGACTTTCCACTCTTGCACGTTGTGGGTTTTAGACCAGTGTGTGTGCGTTACTATCGTTGTCTGTTTTCTGTTATGATAATGGAATAATGATAAAGTGCAGAGGTTTCTTTGGCTTCCTTCTAGGCATTGGGAATTTCTAGAGCTGCAATGCCTGCTTCTGGTGAAGGTCTTCGTGCTGTGCCTCATGGCAAGACTTATTTTTACATTTTTTGTTTCTTTATTTTGTGTGTAGGATGCACAGCGTGGAAAGAGGACAACTTGTCTGGGCTGGTTCTCTCCTTCCATTGTGGGGCAGGTTACAGGTGATTGTGAGCCACCATGTACTTGCTGGGAATTGAACCTGAGTCCTCTACCAGAGTAGGAAGTGCACCTAACTGCTGAGCTGTCTCTCCAGCCCGAGTTTTAAAATGGTGTGTGTGTGTGTGTGTGTGAACTCAGGTGCCACGGGGCACATGGGGAGGTCAGAGGTCAACTTTGTGGAGTTGGTTCTCTCCTTCCACCTCACATGGGTTCCGTGGATTGAACTTAGGTTCCAGGAAGTGTCTTTCCCCCATGAGCCATCTAACACCAGCCTCCTGATTCTAGGGATGGGACCCAGAGCCTCACATATGCCTAGGGAAGCACTCTGCTGATGAGAAATATCTTCAGCCCTCTTTTTGTTTTTGTTTGTTTGTTTTTTGAGACAAAGTCTCACTAAGTTACCCAGACTAGCCTTGAACTCACTCTAGCTTAGACAGGCCTTGAAATAGAGATCTTCCTGCCCCAGCCTCCTGAGTTAGTAGCATCTCAGGCCTGTGATCAGACTCAGCTTCCTCTTATGAAGCCACTAATACCACCATAGCCTTAGGACCTCCCTCATCTGATCCTGTTTCCCAAAGACCCTACCACTCAATGCCAGCAACAGAGGTGAATCTTTCTCCTAAAAAGGGAACAAGAATTCAAACCACAGAGGTTTCCAGTCTAGAAAAATCAAAATTCAGGAGGTTTTCCCATGAGAGCTCCACAGAACATTCCTCCCTGTCTCTGGGCTGTGTAAGAGACTGAGCCTGGGTTAGACTCAGTGGTAGACTGCTTGCCTAGTGTACTTAAGGCCTTGGGTTCCGTCTCCCAGCACCACCTAGAAACAAAACTACAACAGAGCCATCCAAAGCCAGGCCCTTCTGCCCAGGGAGCAGAAGTCGAGTGATGCACACAAGGCTTATACTGTGGACTCAGAAGTCCCACGGCCCATGGTCCAGAGCATAAGGAGACCCCTTGTCTACCTGGAGAGCTAGCTGTACTTCCCTCAGCAAGTGCAGGGTGTGGTCAGCCTATTATTGGAGTTGAATTTCTGCAGTCAACAGGGCGGGAAAGGAAGAGGGTGGGGGTATATGGGTAAGGATGGGGTAAGGTGGGGAGTGAGGGGTACAGGGTGAGAGTGAGGTGGGGAGTGAGGGGTGCAGGGTGGTGGGGAATGAGAGGGTACAGGGTAAGAATGGGGTAAGGTGCAGGATAAAGATGGGATTGGGATACAGGGTGTGTGTGTGTGTGTGTGTGTGTGTGTGTGTGTGTGTGTGTGTTGCCCATTCATGTGCAGAGAGGGGTGGCTGGAAAGCTAGCCAGGCAGATGGTGTGTTCCTTTGTCCTATTAGAGAACGCTGTGCGCCTTTGTACATTAAAAGCTCAGAGAAGTCCTACCATGACATCTTAGTTCATCCTAGGGCTTTCCAGATGTACATGATCTGGGATGATGTGCTTGATCTCTGCCTCTCTCTCTCTTTCTTCCCTCCTCCCCCTTCCTCTCTCAGCTTTTATTATAATAGGCCACAGTGTAAACATGGTGCCATGGATGTTTGGGGAATAAGAAGCCACACACTGTCTTCACAGACAGCCAACACTGGGATTCGGGTTCTTCATTGCAAATCGGATATTTGGCCCATAGATGATAGCTCTATTTATGCTTGTCACACAGGGTGACGGTAGTGATTACAGCCATGGCATCTATGGGTGGCTGTCCTGCACCTAGTGCAATGCAAGGCTTTGAGGTTTTTCGTCCACTCATGGGTCTGATCCTCCTGGCCACTCCATGAGACAGCACCATCCTAGATATGCCTGGTGATGAGGAAACCAAAGATCCAGGAGATCGGTGTGTCCACATCACACAACAGCTGGGTGGCAGCCCCAGGATTGATTCCGAATGTCTGCGTGGCACTTACCAAGGCTGGGTGTTCTCTCAGAAGGTGACCCCAGCCCTCCCTCACTCCCCCACCTCCTTACTCAATACCCTGAGCACATTCCCTTCCTAGGAAAAAAGAGATTATGCAGCCCTTGGCTGTTTCTGAAGTAGGCATTAAGGGTTTGGGGGCCTTATCTCAGTTACTGCTCTGAATTCTAATCTGAGGCTCTTGGAGATTCCAGTCTTTTCCACATCTACACAGAAACCCTCCAGGGAAAGCTCACAGATATTGTGATATGGCCTGTGAACAGCCTGGCTGTTCCTTAAGCCCCTGTCACCCTTCCCAGAGCTCTAGGGGAAGGTACCTGCTGCATGCTGGACCCAGTGCTGGGCACTCACAGCCCACAGGAATTATTTTGTTTCACCAATGAAACAAGCAAAGCTCAGAGAGGCTTGTGTTCACCCAGCGCTACACAATTAGTGCACATGGAAGCTGTAGTCGATCCTGCCTTGACAGTGACTTGGCTCATTTGATTCTTCTGCCCTTGGTTCTTCCAGTGGGGAGCAAGAAAGGGGAGCCAGGGTGGTCATCCTGGAAATGATGGGGCTCAGAGGGATTCCCAGAGGGTTCCTGGCTGTCATTCCTATTCTGGACAAGAGTGAGCACCCTCAACTTCTAGGGATCCACCCAGCTTTCTGGGGTACCCTTCTCAACCAACCCTGAGGTGATCTTGTCACTTCTTCCTATATCAGATATTCTCCAATGGGAAGAGATAAGACCCAGCAGGTGTCATCTGCCCCTTTCCCCCACCAGCTCTGAGAGGTCCCGATGTCTGTGTGGAATAGAGGGGTCTCGTGGGAAGACCAGGATCTCAAAAGCACAAAACTGAGGCAGGGAAGAAGAAAGAGACACTGGTTGTACTCTTGAGGCAACTATACCAAGCCTGAGACCCTGTAGTATTATTGGGTCTCTCTGCTGAGGGAGCCAGAGGGACACTGGCTTAGAATAGTGAAGAACCAGGAACATTCTCCTTGAGAAACTATGACCTGGGCATGGGATCATGGGAGGTTCCAGGACTGGCAGGCACTAGCTGAGCCGCTCACAGCTGCTTGAGACTGGATAGGTCTGTCCTGTTCAGCCTTAACCTCAGACTCCATAGATAGAGAAGGTGCAGGTGAGGCAGCTGGCAAAGGAATCCCAGCCCAGGTGGATGGGAATGGGTCAGTTGCTGAGCATCTGTGTGCTGGAGGTGCAGAAAGATCAGGCTGAGGAGGAGGTGGCTAGGCAGACTTTTGGATTCTCGCAGGTGATGGAACAGACACAGTAGTGATGGATGGACAGGTGGGTGGATGATGTTCATAACATTCCTTACAGGCTCTAAGTGCTACCCTGCTGTGATCCCACTATGCAGAGAGAAGCAAGAGAAGGTAATAAAATAGATATGGAGGTGAGCTGGGCATGGCAGTACACACGAGTCTTATAGAACTTGTGAAGTGGAAGTAAGAGAATGGGTTGCTCCAGACTAGCCTACATAACAGGACCACAGATGGATGATGGATAGATGGATGGATGGATGGATGGATGGATGGATGGATGGATAGATGGGTGGATGAGTGGATGGATAGATGGATAGATGGATGGTAGATAGATAGATGAGTGGATGGATAGATGGATGGGTGGATGGGTGGGTAGATGGGTTGATGCATGGATGGATGCATGTATGGAGAGTTCATAGGATTTACTGCAATGTGTCCATCCTGGGTCGACTCTAGCCCATTGGAGAATTCTCATTTGTACTCTGTCCTGCATCTTTCTTTCTTGTCCCCATCACATTACTGATCAGCAGGAAATGAGGAACAGTGGGTCTGCACAGAGAGTACCACACAGGGAAGGGACTTCCTTCCTGTACTCTAAGCACATGTCCCTCTTTCACAGGTCTGGAAGAGGTCAGGGGCCTGGTTTTACAAAGGGCTCCCCAAGTACATCTTGCCCCTGAAAACCCCTGGCCGGGCTGACGATCTCCACTTTCGACCTCTGCCTGTGGAGCCCACAGAACCACAGCCTCAGAGTGCTGAAGCCAGCCGTGTCTACACATGGGCCCGAGGGAGAGGTAAGAACCCTGTGCCCTCCATGGGGCTCCTGTAGTCCTCAGCCCCTTTGTGTTCCTAAGCAGAGCGCATGTGGCCTCAAACAGAATGACTGGTCACTCCACAGAGACATAGCCAAAGGGCCCTTTCAGGAACTACCCAGCAGGGCGGGGGGGGGGGGATGGAGGGGGTGCAGGAGCAACACTGTGGCTCTGCATGGTTAGGATGTCTTTTGCTTGCACTGCTGAACATGGAACCAGGTCTTTGCACACACTAGGCAAGCATCTTCCCAGCGAGCTGTCCTCAGCCCTTAGTCAGTTGGCAAGGGGTTTTCAGATCATCTCTCTCAAGCAGGCCTGTGATGCATCTTTACCTCACCTGTGTTATTTCTCAGGAAAGGGAGACCCTGGTCCTAATGAGCAGGGTGACTTGGTATCTGTGGTGATTATCCAGAGGTGGGTGTGTGCCCCTCTGTGACAGGCAGCCACTGTCTCTGTGCTGCTCCTGTTTCTGGTTTTCATTTCAAAGTTCCTGGTCTCACACAAGCAGCTGGAGCTTCTGAGTTGGATATTCAATAGCAGCCTCTTAGAGCCACAGAGCCTGAGGCCCAGGGTGCAGGGCCAGAGCTGGGCTCCAGAGCAGGCCCTTCCCCCTGGGTCTGGCTTCTTCTGCCCTGTAGTGGCCACACTTCACAGGGCCAGAGGGAGAGGGGTGAGGGGTCACCTGCTGGTAGCTTGTCTCAGAAGAGGTAGCCTTAAGATCACAGGCCTGCCAGCGGCTTTGGAAGAGCTTTGGGAGGTGCCCTGACTCTCTTCATGTCACATACTGTTTTTGTCCTTATCAAAAGGGTAACACATGTTTGTGATAGAAAAATAAAGGTCACCAAGCAGCAGGCCCCAGGAGATGAGACCCCTGTGAGTCACCCTTGCAAACAGAGCCATGTTAGGTACTGGCTGTCCCTTGTCAGGTAATTTTCATCCTTGTGTCACTTGGCACTTTCACAGCTGTCCCTCCTCACAGCTGTGCCTCCCTCCTGATGCCTGCAGCTCTTCCTGGTGTGACTCAGACCCATGTTTAGCTTCCCCTGATACCACAAACAAGTGTGTGGGGTGCAGGGCTGAATGCAGGTGAAGACCTGGTCTGTGGCGTCCTTATATGTAGGGGTTCCAAGGGGAGTGGCCCGGTTGGGACACTGCCTCACAGGGATGTCATAGCCGCCAAGCCTGACTGTCTTCTGTTCTGTCCCTCTCTCTGGGTGCATCCTTATCCCACAGTCTAAAGGAAGTCTGAGGTCTGTGATCTTAGAAACAGAAGCTAATGGACCAACAGGTTCACATGGTTGCTATGAGTGGCTGAGAAGAGGCCTGAGGCCTGTGTGAGCAACTGGGATCCAATTGCCCATTGTACGGGTCCTTACTACCCACCTACTCCCAATCAGCACATCCGTACACACACGCACACATATCACTCATACACATCCAGGAGCACACACGCTCACACATGTTCATATGCGTGTAGACTGCCACATATGTTCACACACACTCACCAGCAGACCTGTACACTGGGCACAGCAGTACTCCTGGCACCTCCTCAGCTGTGGAGAGACACAGGAGAGGAGGCCAGCATCCCCACACACGGGCAGCCTAGAGGCTCTCCCTCTGAGTTAGGGGGTGCAGAGCCCTCAGGCTGCTATGTCAGGCCTGCTGGAGCCCTATGGTCCCTGAGTGGCTTGATGCACAGGCAGCAAAGCAGGGATCGCATCTGTGCCCACACTAAGGGAGGCCACTGGGGTATGTGGTGCTGGGGTGAGCAGAGCTGAACTCGGAAGAAGAGCTAGTGGCTGCGGCAAAGGAGGAGAGCCAAAGAAAGGACAGTAGAGTCATGTCAGTGCAGAAACCATGGGGCAGGGCCGTCTAGCAGAGCTGCAAAGAACCTGATAGTGTGTGCTCTTCAGCTGCCATGGCTGTTGCTGGCAGCTTCTGTGCCCTCTTGAGTCAGTCTCTGCTTTCCAGCTGAGGGCCCCTGGCTGCCTCAGGTCTGACCATGTCCTCACAAGGTACAGCTCTGGCTACTTTACCTGTGTGAGGCTAGACCAGCTGGTATATGGGAACCATCCTTACCCAGGGACAGTCTTGAGCTATGGACTGTGATAAGGGACTTTCCAATCCATCCCTGCATTGTAGCTCATGTAGCCTCAAGGTCCATGGTAGCCTGTGGTCAGGGCTCTGTCACACCTGCCTCAAGGAATCCTGGGATCTGGCCCCTGTGTAGCTGTTGACTCTAGGGAGACGACAGCCCTCGGCAGGCAGCTTTGAGAGTGTAGTGTGGGCTGTCTTCACGTCCAATCCTAGATCCTCATGGTGCTTTCGAGCTCTGAAAGTGACTTCTCCTCCCTCACCCTTGCCCACCATCGGGTGCCCAGGGGCTCGGCAGCTAGCTATGCTCACAGCTGTGGCAGTGACCCAGGGCAAGCTAGTGCACACAGCTGTCCAGCACCACAGCTGGGCTGACTGAGCTTAGGGATCAGAGTAGCCATCATGAGGGTACCATTCCTACAACCCTGAAATGTCCTGTGGCAGGACCACATCTGTCCTCTGCAGGCCAGTACCTTAGCACATAGCACTCTGAGTAGCATAGAAAAGATGCCACAGATATGTGAGCAAGTGAGCGAGCCATGACCCTGATTCTGAGACTGCAAAGGAGGCTGGGAGGGTGTGGGGCAGTGGTCATTACATCACAGTGCCTCTGGTCCATGAGATGTTAGATGGACCCAAGAGATGTTGGGTGGCTGGGAAAACCAGCTGCCCTCACAAGGAAGCTGTCTTCCTGGCCCGGGGCCTCAAGGGACTCCAGGCCACTGTCCCCTCCTGCCCACAGTTCTTCCCACAGGCATGGGGCTGAGGCTAGCACCACCTCACCCAGCCTCTGTCTGTGACCCTCTTCCCCACCCTGATCCCATGCTCCCACCCCAAGGCTTGGGCTCCAGCACCTATGCCTCCACCCTCTCCTGCCCGAATGCTAGCCCTCACTCATTTCCTTTCTTGTAGCCCGTTCGACATGTAGGGTAAGCAATAGATAACATTGTGAATGACTTTGTTTTTATTCTGTGCACGGGTACACGTGTGTGCTCTGTGTGTGTGCAGGCAAACACACGCCAGAAAGGCTATAGCTCTACTTTGCCATGGGTTCTCTCCTTCCACCTTTACGTGGGTTCCAGAGATTGAACTCAAGACACCAGGCCTGTGAAGCAAGAGCATTGAGACACCTCACTGGCCCCGAGCTATGAACTCTTCAATATACACAGGGATCTAGGAGTTAATTGATATTTGTGAGTGAGATAGGCGCCTTCTTCCCATCTTCCTCCACGTCTCTCTTTATTAATTTTTAATAATATAAGAACACAAGTTAAATAATTCAGCAAGGAATGAAAACCAGTAACCTCTTCTGTTTGTCCTTACACTATAGCCCTTGACCAAATGCCCACTGGATTTAGGCATTTAAATTTGCTTTGCAACAAAAATAAAACAGGCTCTTGCCTGTAGATGTATGGCTTTTTGCAATTGTGTTTTTGTTTGTTTGTTTGTTTGTTTGTTTGTTTGTTTGTTTGTCTTGAGGCAGCCCTGCTTGGCCTGGAACTCTTTGTGTAGTCCAGGCTAGCCTAGAAGTCACAGAGATTCAACTGACTCTGTCTCAAATGACAGGGGCAGCTACACAGGGGCCAGATGTACCAGACCTGTTAGAAGAATGCTGAGGGCTCCTTCCAGGCCGTTGGATCTAGACTGTACTTCACTTCAGTGGATGAATAAAATCCGCTGAACATTGGATCATGGTTTTGTCGCTCTCTATCAATGGACTTTAATGTTGTTTCTGGATTTTGCCTTGAAATATTCTTTAGATCGGTAATCTGCAAACTGAAGCTTCCATGTCTGGGGGGTCAGGCCGTGTAATGACCGAGTCACACCTAGTCATTCCCACTGTGGCAGTCTGGCCATACATCCTTGCTGCCTGTGATGTTGTTGATGGTTATAACCATGGTCAGTCTACAGGGAAGAAAAAAACCATTTCATTGTTTCTATGCCCTCGTCTGAGTAGGTCTTCCTGTCTATTATTTATTGATTTTAATTCCAACGTCCTGTTTTCTACGTTGTTTGTTGAAGCCAGGCACTGTGGCAAATGCTTTTATTATGTCACAGATGCCTCTGGTCCAGGAGCTGCTAGGCATGTGTTCTCAAACTGTGGGTCATTACTCTTTGGTGGGGGTGGGGGGGTCACCTAAGACCATTGGAAAGGACAGATACTTACAATATGATTTATAACAGTAGCAAAAACACAATTATGAAGTAGCAACAAAAATAATGTTGGGGCTCACTACAGCATAAGGAACTGTATTAAAGGATCCCAGGATCAGGGAGGTTGAGAACCACTGTATCAGGAGGCCCTAGCACTTGGGAGGTAGAGGCAAGAGCCTTCTGAATTCAAGGCTGGTCTCGGTTTTGTATGAAGTTCTAGTAAGTTCCAGACTAGCCTGAGCTACAGAGTAAGCCCCCTGTCTCAGAACAGTAACAAAAGAAAATCATATTAACTGAGAAAGCCCTGAAGCCATGTCCAATCATAGTTGGCAGTTCAGCTTTGTTCTGTTACATTTTTGCTGGTGTGCGGGCTACGCCCAGGCCCTTGAGTGAGCCAGGCACACACTCTGCCACTCACTGTGCGCCAGTGCGACATTTTGTTTTAGATTTATTTTATGTGTCTGAGTGTTTTACCTGAATGTATATCTGTGCACTGTGAGTGTGCCTGGTACTCATGGAGGTAAGAGTGGGGGATTGGGGGGGTTAGATCCCAAGTAACTGGAGTTACAGACAGTTGTAAGCAATCCTGTAGGTGCTGGGAACTGAATCCAAGTCCTCTGTGAAAGCCGCCAGTGCTCTTAACCGTCTCTCTCACCCCCCTTACTGGTTTTTAATTGATGCAGAAAAGCAAAAAATAAAAATCCATTTTTTATATATTTAAATAATTAAAAGGAAACTATTGTTATTTAATGACGAGCATTCAGAACAAAAAGAAAGACTCTTACGTTTGTTTTCTTAGTTTTTAAAAAATCTATTTGGAACATTAAACATGATAGAAAAAAATCTCTTATGAAGTCCTCTATGAAAGGAAATTGTGACGAGTTCCTGATCAGACAGAAACGGTTCCATCTCCAAGGGAGAATACACAGCGTAACTGTGGCTTCGTAGAATGAATTGGGTAGTGCTCCTTCTGTTTCTATTTTGTGGAATAGTTTGAAGAGTATTGGTATTAGGTCTTCTTTGAAGGTCTGATAGAATTCTGCACTAAAATCATCTGGTTCTGGACTCTTTGGTTGGGAGAGAGACTTTTAATGACTGCTTCTACTTCTTTAGGGGTTATGGGACTGTTTGGATGGCTTATCTGATCCTGATTTAACTTTGGTATTTGTTATCTGTCTAGAAAATTGTCCATTTCATCCAGATTTTCCAGTTTTGTTGAATATAGGCTTTTGTAGTAAGATCTGATGATTTTTTTTAATTTCCTCAGTTTCTGTTGTTATGTCTCCCATTTCATTTCTGATTTTGTTAGTTTGGATACTGTCTCTGTGCCCTCTGATTAGTCTGGCTAAGGGTTTATCTATCTTTTTGATTTTCTCAAAGAACCAGCTCCTTGTTTTGTTGATATTTTGTATAGTTCTTTTTGTTTCTACTTGGTTGATTTCAGCTCCGAGTTTGATTATTTTCTGCCATCTATTCCTCTTGGGTTGCTTCTTTTTGTTCTAGAGCTTTCAGGTGTGCTGTTAAACTGCTAGTGTATGCTCTCTCCAGTTTTGGAGGCACTCAGAGCTGAGTTTTTCTCTTAGCACTGCTTTCATTGTGTCCCATAAGTTTGGGTATGTTGTGCCTTCATTTTCATTAAATTCTAAAAAGTCTTTAATTTCTTTATTTCTTCCTTGACCAAGTTATCATTGAATAGAGTTTTGTTCAGTTTCCATGTGTGTGGACTTTCCATTGTTTTTGTTGTTATTGAAGACCAGCCTTAGTCTGTGGTGATCTGGTAGGATGCAAGGGATTATTTCAATTTTCTTGTATCTGTTGAGACCTGTTTGTGACTGATTATATGGTCAATTTTAGAGAAGGTACCATGAGGTGTTAAGAAGGAGATATATTCTTTTGTTTTAGGATGAAATGTTCTATAGATATCTGTTAAATCCATTTGTTCCATAACTTCTGTTAGTTTCAGTGTGTCTCTGTTTAATTTCTGTTCCCATGGTCTATTCATTGATGAGAGTGGGGTGTTGAAGTCTCCCACTATTATTGTGTGAGGTGCAATGTGTGCTTCGAGCTCTAGTAAAGTTTCTTTTACGAATGTGGGTGCCCTTGCATTTGGAGCATAGATGTTCAGAATTGAGATTTCTTCTTGGTAGATTTTTTTCCTTTGATGAGTATGAAGTGTCCTTCCTTATCTTTTTTGATAACTTTTGGTTGAAAGTTGATTTTACTCGATATTAGAATGACTACTCCAGCTTGTTTCTTGGGACCATTTGCTTGGAAAATTATTTTCTAGCCCTTTACTCTGAGGTCATGTCTGTCTTTGACACTGAGGTGTGTTTCCTGTATGCAGTAAAATGCTAGGTTCTGTTTACATATCCAGTCTGTTATTCTATGTCTTTTTATTGGGGAATTGAGTCCATTGATGTTAAGAGATATTAAGGAATAGTGATTGTTGCTTCCTATTATTTTCAATATTATTTTTATGTTTGTGTGGCTATCTTCTTTTGGGTTTGTTGAAAGAAGATTACTTTCTTGCTTTTTCTAGGGTGTAGTTTCCCTCCTTGTGTTGGCGTTATCCCTCTATTATTCTTTGTAGGGCTGGATTTGTGGAAAGATATTGTGTAAATTTGTTTTTGTCATGGAATATCTTGGTTTCTGCATCTACGGTAATTGAGAGTTTTGCTGGGTATAGTAGCCTGGGCTGGCATTTGTGTTCTCTTAGGGTCTGTATAACATCTGTCCAGGATTTTCTAGCTTTCATAGTCTCTAGTGAGAAGTCTGGTATAATTCTGATAGGTCTGCCTTTATATGTTACTTGACCTTTTTCCCTTACTACTTTTAATATTCTTTCTTTGTTTTGTGCATTTGATGTTTTGGCTATTATGTGATGGGAGGAATTTTTTTCTGGTCCAATCTATTTGGAGTTCTGCAGGGTTTTTTCTGTTTATGGGCATCTCTTTTTCTAAGTTAGGGAAGTTTTTTTCTATAATTTTGTTGAAGATATTTACTGGTCCTTTAAGTTGGGAATCTTCACTCTCTTCTATACTTATTATCCTTAGGTTTGGTCTTCTCATTGTATCCTGGATTTCCTGGATGTTTTGGGTAGGAGCTTTTTGCATTTTTCATTTTCTTTGACAGTTGTGTCAATGTTTTCTATGGTATCTGCTGCACCTGAGATTCTCTCTTCTATCTCTTGTATTCTGTAGGTGATGCTTGCATCTATGACTCCTGATTTCTTTCCTAGGTTTTCTATCTCCAGGGTTGTCTCCCTTTGTGATTTATTTATTGTTTCTATTTCCATTTTTAGATCCTGGTTTTGTTCAATTCCTTCACCTGTTTAGTTGTGTTTTCCTGTAATTCTTTACAGTATTTTTGTGTTTCCTCTTTAAGGGCTTCTAGCTGTTTACCTGTGTTCTCTTGTATTTCTTTAAGGGAGTTATTTATGTCCTTCTTAAAGTCCTCTATCATCATCATGAGATGTGATTTTTAAATCAGAATGCTTTTCTGGTGTGTTAGGGTATCCAGGGTTCGCTGTGGTGGAAGAACTGGGTTCTGATGATGCCAAGTAGCCTTGGTTTCTGTTGCTTATGTTCTTGCCCTTGCCCCTTGCCATCTGGTTATCTCTGGCATTAGCTGTCTCTGACTGTGGCTTGTCCCTCCTGCAAGCCTGTGTATCAGTACTCCTGGGAGACTCCGGGGGGAATTTAGGTATGGAGAGCTGTGGCACAGGGTCAGTTCCGGGGTGCAGACGGAAACCAGAAGGATCCTGTCCCTGGCTGTTCCTTGGTTCCTGTGTCCTGATGGCTCTGGGCAGGTCCCTCTGAGCAGAAGTGGTGGCTCACAGGTGTGTCTGCACATCTGGGAGACTAACTATCTCCTGGTGGTATTTGGGTATGGAATGCTGTGGTACAGGATCAGCTCCGGACGTCAAAAAGCCATTTCTTAATATTAGAAAAGAACAAAAGAAATTGATCCTCTTTGCAGTTGATGTGTACACCAAGAACTTAACCAACTTTAACCTAAAAGCACTGGGATTAATAGAGAAATTTAGAAACTGACAAGACTTAAGTTAAAGTAATTTAGCTGGGTGGTGGTGTCGCATACCTTTAGTCCCAACACTCAGGAGGCAGAGACAGTCAGATCTCTCTGAGTTCGAGGCCAGCCTAATCTACAGAACAGAGCAAGTCCTTGGACAGCCTGAGAAATCTTGTCTTGAAAACCCAAAAAGAAAAATCAATTTAAAAAATCAATAGCTTTAATTCATACTGGCTAATTGAGAGTGGGAGTGAAAGGACCTATTTGTGATGGCAATAAAAAATTCTTTTATGCCTGGAAGGAAACTTTAAATGGAAGTTATAGGAACCAGCATAGAGAGAATTAAAGTCTCATTGTATTAGTATGCTTGAGCTGCTGTGTCAAAATGCCCCAATTGGGTGGCTTACGCTACAGAAATTGATTTATCCCAGGTCTGGCTGGTAGAGCAAGATCAAGGTGCAGGCAAGACATCTGGTGAGGGCTTTCCCTTTTGGTGCAGTGAGTGGCCGCCTTGTTCAGCACGTGCATGTGAGGACAGCGAGGTAGAAAGCTCTCTGCTCTCTCTCTCTTGCTCTCTCTCTCTCTCTCAGGCGGGTACTCATCTGTTGAATCAAGGCTTCATTTAATTCTTCCAAATACCTGGAGTTTAGGGCATCAACATGGATTAAGGTTGGAGATACAAACTTTCAACCCATAACACTTTATCAAAGGATAAATAAGTCCTGGGCAGAAAAGCAGGTTAAAAAGCATATAAAAACTTCAGTCCTGCCTGGAGTGTGGCAGTGCTGCCTTTAACGCCAGCATTTGGGAGGCCTCTGTGAGTTCAAGGCCAGCCTGGTCTACATAACAAGTTCCAAACCAGCCAGAGATACACTGTCTCAAAAAGGAAAAAGAAATCTTAATACTTCCATTTTTGTAGTTATACATTAAGATCTGTCTGATTCCCTTTGTGTGTGTGTAGACAGACAGACAGACAGACAGACAGAATGAATGAATGAATATGAGTGTGAGAGTGAGTGTGTGTGTGTGTGTGTGTGTGTGTGTATTTATGTATGTGTACTGCAACATGGGTGGGCCTGGAAAACTTCATACTAAGCAAAGGAAGCCAGCGTCAAAAGCTACATATTGTATGATCGCTTTCATAAAAAACATCTAGGCTAGGTAAACCCATAGACAGATGCATGTGGCAGGGCCTGGGGAGGATGGGGGAGGGGAGGAACCGCCAGTGAGGACAGTGTTTGAAAATATTCTGAAGTTGAATAGTGGTGGCGGTTGCCCAATGTTATGACTGTAGTAAAAACCACTGTATTGTATTCCCCCTAAAGAGTGAATTTTATAAGATATGAATTATGTCTCAATTTTTAAAGCTTGTGAGGAGCTTAGAGCAGCTATTACAGAATATGCAAATCGATGAATCGATGGGAGTTGAAGCAGAGTAGTCCCTGAAACGTACGGAAGCTAAACATCGGGATTTTTTTCAACTCAGTGGGAGAAGGCATGCTGATTCAATAACCAGAGCCAGTGATTCTACTTCCATTGCATCCAGGAACACATTATAGTCCTAAGGGCTAAGAGTAAGAAAGGAGCCAGGTGGTGTGGCCTGTGCCTTTAAGTCCTAGGCACTCAGGAGGCTGGGCCAAGAGGATCATTTGAGCACAGAGTTCAAGGCCAGCCTGAATACCACAGTGAAACCCTGCCTCCAAACCAGTCAGTCCATCATTGGGAATATTAAAGATGGAGGTGTGGCCCTGCCCTCTGGGTTCCTGTGGGACAGGTAGGCTCACCTCCTTGGTTTGCTCCATTTTTGCTCCTCTGGGTCTTAGGTACTGATTTATGGCAAAGATGCCAGTTAGTGAGCCCAGGAGGCTCATCCACAGTGAGGTACTAACTCTCACCCCAGGAGGCTTCAAAGAACAGCCCAGCCTAGTGCAGCCTCTGGGTCAGGTAAGGCCAGCCTTGTGTGTCGCCTGGCTTCAAGTGGCAAACCAATACTGGGGGCTCATGGCTCACTGACCCCTCATCAGGGCTTACCCCTCTTCCCCAGCCACAGGGAATACATACCTCCACCTCTCGTCCCCTTAGAGATGCAGGCGTCAGAAAGGCTTGGCACTGCTGCATTTGCTTCAAGCTCTTTGCCGCTCAGAGGCTAATAGGTTCCCTCTCTAGAAAGCCGAGGTCACGGCCTGTCCCTGCAGTCTTCTGCCACTTCCTCCCTCCTGCCCTGGTCCTCCCGAGCTAAGCATTTCTTCCTAGATGATACACTAGTTACCTTCAAGATCTGCCCCAGAAAGTACTTCAGGGTTTTGGATTTGTTCCATCTGGGTAATTGAAAAAAAAAAAAAAAAATGGGCTTTTGATACCACTTTACCGGCTACTAGGTTTTAAACAATGTTTTCAAGATACCAAACTAAACAGGGAGGACTCTGCCGCCCTGTGGAAGCAAGCGCTGGGGTTTCATTTGGGGTGCGCAGTCTAGCTCAGCCGCTCTGCAGAGCTTTATCAGGGATGACCCTGACCGAGTTATCCCCCAGCCGACCTAGCCTCCTCCACAGGGCTAGCACCTCCTAGAGAAGCCGAGTCACTGGAGCTGCACTGGCCAGTCCAGGGCACCCTGTGATTCATGGTCATTATCTCATTTGAAGCTCAGGGCAGCTGCAGACGGTGAAATTGACTCTTGCTGATGGATGAGACGGGAAAGCTGCACAAGGTCACGTAGGCTGCCGTAGGCTGCACCACGAGCTGTGGACCCAGGCTCTTCCTCACGAGTGTAGCACATGGCCGAGCCCTTGTCTCCATCAACACATAGCTGGCTTGGCCCTGTCTGATGGTTCAGAGGATTTTTCAAGTGAGGGGGTTGTTGCTAGGCTGCTGGAGAAGAGGGGGCTTGTGGCAAAGGAAGGGTGGCCAAAGCTATTCTGCCTGTCTGTACTCTTGGCTCCCTCTGCCTGCTGGGCAGCTTGCATCAGGCTGAGTCTGCATGGCCTGAGTTGCTGTACCTGTTTCCACCGTATCCACACCCTCAGGACCCACCATCAGCAGGGCCACCCATTTCTGCTCAGAGCACC
Organism: Arvicanthis niloticus; assembly: GCF_011762505.2. NCBI lineage: Eukaryota > Metazoa > Chordata > Mammalia > Rodentia > Muridae > Arvicanthis > Arvicanthis niloticus. Next base: position 45,958,007 of record NC_047663.1, read on the forward strand.
CTTTTCGCATCCAGCCACCATTAGACATAATGGATGGCCCGGCCAGTGTCTTCCAATTAATTAACATCCAGCCACAGAACTGGGTACTTTGTATCTGACAGGGGAATGAGTTCCCTGTCAGTGAGGACATTCAAGTGGAGGCTGGACCTTACAGTGGGGGATCTTCTGCATCAGAAACTGGGAGATGCTCACTCTGGGATACTAGTGTTTATTGTTATGTCCCACCACCACCACCACCCCCCCGTGTTAGCACCAGTCTTGGCATGGGAGGTGACTGTGGCCTGAGGCTGGGATAGCCACAAGGTCCGTTCAGACTTTGAACCTGTGACCTCTGTCTTGTTAGCACAGAGCGGCAGCCAACTGAGCTAATAAGCAGGTTCTGTAGCCACTGACTTTCTACTGAGCACATACGCTGCTTCCTGACTTCTTAACACAGCAAGCTATTTATACCCACCAATCCATTCATTCTTAATGAGCCTCAGTTGTGGATTGTAAAATGTTTTATTTTCAGACAGGATTGCTCACTGCCCAGAGCCAGCTGTTGCTATGCCTCCTCCTTCCCTTCACTGTGCCTGAGAAATTAGCGTTTTGTAAGCTCCTTAGAGCACAGGAGCGCGCGCGCACACACACACACACACACACACACACACACACACACTTCCTCCTTAGATTCTGAATTGTCCATTTTTGTCGTATCAGCTGGTCCTGTTACCTGAGTCCCCCACAGCATTCAGAGTATCTGAGAGGATGTGTTGGGTGCTGGGGGCCCGGCTGGCTGAAGCAAATGAAAGAAGGCAAGGCAAAGCAGGAGGGTGTCCATGTTAGGAGGGAGGATGCCACCTGTCCTTGGGGACTGAGACTCTGCCTATATTATAGGTCACAATCTGGTGAGACAGGTGACCCGATCTGGCTGGCTGCTTAAAATTCACTGTCATTTTTTTTTTTTAACTGCAAAGAACCCTCACTCTGAAAAGGAAATGGAGTTCTGAAAAACTCAGGTCTGCCAATCCCTCCCTCTCAGACAGCAGCAGCTTCCCACGTCACTGGAGTGTGCTCTGGTTTGCCACAGTCCTCAGCCTTCCCTGTTGTCTCTCACAGTCTTTCAGTGTCACTATAGGTGACAGTAAGGAAGGAGATCTGGGGTGCCACTCAATGGTTAACTGCTTACTTTGCATGCACCAGGCTCAGGCTACCATCCACACCCCCACAGAGGAAAAAGAAAAAGAGACGTCCTTCTGGTGTCCATGTCTCTATGAAAAGAAAGAACACAGAAGAATGACTGTGGAGAGGCACTAGTTGCAAGAAAAATGAGCAGACTTCCTGGGGCTCCTCATGTCGGCCACCTAGCTCACTGTGGCGGAAGGCAGGGCCCAGCTGTGTCACATGTGTGAGTCCCTACACATGGCCCTTGCCCATAGTGACCTTGTGCTTCCTGTGAGCATAGAGGAGGCCACATAACCACCTTCCTGGCCTTCCAGCCTGGGCTCCCCCAGCTAGCCTGAAGATACAGCTCTTGGGTTCTATGGGGCTCCTAGGAAAAAAGCCTTGTGGAATGGTGCATTCCCATGAGGATGTTGGGGGAGGGGCTGGAACAGTGTCCCCTCTCTCCCAGTCATCCTATCTTAGAGTTCAAGGACCCCCTCCAAAGGAAGGAGCCGTAACAGAGGAATTTTGAACAGGCAGTAGAACAACTGCAGATTGTTCAGGAAGGCCAGCTACACGGCAAAGACCAGTCTCTCTCTCTCTCTCTCTCTCTCTCTCTCTCTCTCTCTCTCTCTCTCTCTCCACACACACACACACACACACACACACACACACACTCTCCCCACCCCCCACACTGCCTCCAAAGCCTAATCAGATTGCTCAGCTCCACCTCACACTGTGCTAAGTGCTTCCGAACACGCTGTCTCACAGTCCCATTACCAACATCACCTTCTGTTCATCTTGCCATGTCCCATCTCTGCTCATTTTACTCCTTGCAGGGGCCTTATGGTATTGAAACGCTGTGGAAGGTAACTAGGTTTGGTTTGGTTTTTAACGTAAAGATGGTAGGAACCACCAGACACATACAAGGGCACACAGACCAAGAAGGACCAATTAGAGAGAAGACAGAGAGTCAGTGTGAGCCACCTGAGAAGGCACCATTGGCCCTCCCAAGTTTTTGACCCTGGTCTTCATAGCGCAGGGCCACCTCCTGGGTAAAGAAAATAAGTGCAAGAAAGTCCGTGGGAGGGAGGACTTGGGTGTCAGAGGCTAGGGAAGAGGCCGTGTGTGTGTGTGTGTGTGTGTGTGTGTGTGTGTGTGTGTGTGTGTGTGTGGGGGGTGGGTGCTGTAGTTCTTAAGCTCACTGTGGCTACCTTTCCATCAGGCCTAGCAAAGGACCATTAGCCTTTGTCATGTGCAAGTAGGAGGGACAGAGGGGTCGCACCCCTCCGCTACTGTGGTATTCAGCAGCTCCTAGTGGAAGCTGCTGCAGATTCAGGGTTCGCATATGGTGTGGGGTCTGTGTGGGACTCAGTGTATCTGGAACGTCATGAGCTGATTACCCACTCCTTCCTGGAGCATGGCAGAGAAGAGGGGCCTACAAGGGAAGAGGCAGACTGTCTGCCTAGATTGCCCCTGGAATGGGGTGCTACACTTGTCCATTTACAAAAGGGGACACAGGGTACAGAGTCCAAATAGTCCCACAGAAGCCCCTGCCTGTCCCAGTGTCTGTGCTGGCTTAGAAATTGATTTCCCAGAACAGAAGGCCCTCATTAGCCACACCAGGAAGGTTAGGGGCATGGCTGTCACCTCTAATTTGCCCAAGCCCGATGACAGCCTCAGGGGATTAGCCAATTCCATCTGCAAGGTGAGGTCTTGAGGCGCCCCTCCCTCCTGGAAGCTGTGTCCAACTCAAGTGCAGTCAAGGGGGCGCCGAGCTGCCCCTGGGGCCAGCTGGGCTGAGCTCTCTGTACACAGTACAGCATAACCCTCTGCAGCTGCACACCTGCCTTGCTTGCTAAACCTAGAAGTTCATCCCACACACTCTGGACTGACTGGCCTTTGGGAATGTGAGTGAAGTGAGCGGATCTGGGCCTCCCACTTTGCCTGGTTCCAGTAAAGCCCTGGGGGTCAGAGTGCTGGCTCTGCTATACATAGCACCCCTTCTGGACCGCCTGTCCATGCCAGGGCAAGGTTGACATTGCAGAAGGTCCTCAGCTGATTCCTCACTCCTCCCAGGAGCATGGCGGAGAAGAGCCAGGTAGGCAGGTAGCCCATCCTCTTGCCAGTCTCTGAACACAGACACCCTGGGTCTGAGGCACCTCTAGGTGGAAAACTATGACAGCAAAACTTGGGGGGAGAGAGACAGAGTATAGTCAGAAACAGCGGCCCAGGGGGATGCCCAACACATGGGAGATCAGAAGAAAGACAAAGGGACATTACAGAGAGAGAGCACACACGGACCGCTGCACACCTGTGATTCCAGCTCTTAGGAACCAAGGCAGGAGGATTTTCAGTGGGTTGAGTCACATCCCAAGATTCAGATTTCTTTATCCTTATATTTATTTCAGGGGGGTGGGGTCAGGCAGAGGTCAGAGGACAGCTCTCAGGAGGGGTTCTCCTCTTCTCAGACCATCAAGTTAGTGGCAAGCACCTTTCATCCACTGAGTCATCTTACCAGCCTCAAGGAGACCCATTATCAGAGCAAAACATCCATGAAAGAGGCACAAGTTCTAGTCAGAAGGAAACAAAGGCTCATGGCGCCTGCCAGCCAAGGAAAGCTAGGACAGACAGACAGACAGACTCCCTCTGCCAGAAACCAGAGCTATCCTGTGTGGCCTAACAATACAGAGCACACCCAGACCAGTTCACCCACTCTCCCTCATCCAGGGAGCTTCCTGATCCTCCAAAGAGCCCATTGCCTGCTTGGGCGCTCCCTAGACTGTTTGGAATGCCTGGCATACCCCGGGCCTACCTTTTGTCCCTGCTTAAATGGTTTTTACTTGTAAATCCCTCCTCTTCCAGGAAGCCCCCTCTGACCTCTCTCCCTGAACACTGTCAGACTGTACCCCAGTCTCTCTCAGGGAGCAGTTCTTAACATCCATCCTGCTCCTCCTATCCAGAGCTCCTCATTTGAGGTCAGGGGACCACAGGGTTTCCACACCGGCAACCACATCTCTATTGATCTGCGGATTTGTCTTCATTAGCTGGTGCCTCCTATCTGTCTGTGAGCCTGAAGGAGAGAGAAAATTAAAATCGATGTTCATGAATAAGCCAGCACTCGGACTCCCTCCTAGCTCGAGATCTGACTTATCAGTCAGCACTGTGCTTCCCTGTTGCCTCTTCCTGCCCTGCCGGGATCATCCTCAGAGCCTCTAGGGGCAGCCTTGAAGGGTGTCAGGGAAGGACAGCACCTATTCTCCATGGGATCCTGTGGTTGTCCCTGGCTACACACTAGTACAGGTTGGAAGCCTACCACAACTCCGATCATCTTGTCCCAGGGAAGGACCAGGCAGGCTCTGAGCCTCCTTTGGCTGCCAGTGGACCCATTCCTGTGAAGACAGTTTATCCTAGTCTTGGGCCATCTTCTTTCCTAGCTGGAGCCCTGGGGACAAACCAGAGGAAGAGGCTACTGCTCCCCTCCCCCAACCCCCAAGAGCAGCCTGCTTCCCTCAGGACCCATTCATCCCATGTCCATGGCAACTCCCCATCCTCCACCCCAGTCCCTGACCAGGCTGAGGCCATCTGAGTGTCCTTCCAGAGAGAGAGATAAGAGGCGCCTGGCTGGGGCTCTGGGGTCACCTGTCCTGCTGGCCTGGTGAACTACCTACCCCCTTGCTGACCTCACTGCCTTGCACAGCTCACAGCACAGTTACCAAGAGGCTTTATCTAGAGCCAGGCAGGCTCAGGGAAAGAGATGGATTTGGGTCACAAGGTGGCCTTTCCCTAGGTAGTTCCAGGCAGGTCAAGGAGGCCAAAGCAGGAAAAACAGGAAGTGGAGGCCTCTTCTGTTCCTGGGGCAGAGGACTCTGGCAGTAGCATTGCATTGAATTCTGGTTTTTAAAAATCTTATCAGCTTGTGTAGTGTTTGGTCTTTTCCCCTGCTGGATTTCATCTTACTGGGCATTTTTCTGTCTCTCTCTCTCTCTTCTCTCCTTCATGTCCATTTTACAGATGAGACAAATTGAGGCCTGGGGAGTGGTATTTGCCAAAAGGCATCCAAAGCAGAACCAGGATTCCAGTTAAGACAGTAGGCATGCATGAGACAGCCTCCCTGGTGCCAGGGCTCATGTGGAGAGAAATGAATCAGTTACCTGGAGAGGAGAGTTTTCCTGAGAGTTGAGAGTCATTGGGTGAGACAGGAGTATGGATGCCATGTATATTCTGGGCAAGGTGGTAGAGCAAGGATCCCAGCCAAAGAAGGACATGGATTTGAATGTCAGCCCAGCCTCTAAACACTCTGAGGGTATCCAGCACTCTCCTCAGCCTATGAAACATGGCTGGACATCCACACTCCCTCAGAACAGTCAGCCTCCCCTGTGAGGTGGGCTGGGCCCAGGGAATAGAAACATGCCCCATGCTAGAGGACATGAGTCCATGACGTATGTCCCTGTTCTTTGCTGAATGCTCATAACTACTGGAGAGGGGACCATCATTCACCCACATCTCCACTGAGCATAGATAGGTAAAGAAAACAGCGTAAGGGTGCACAGCTGGGAGAGACACAAACCCAAGTCTGTGCTTCAGGGCCACCTCATCACCATTCCACGATCCCCATTCAAACAGGGACACACACACACACCATACACCTATTCCTGGGTATGAGAGCTAAGCCATCCTGGCAGGGCCAACTGCATCTGTGCTGTGCCAATCTGGTGGCCCAGGAGGGTTTACTGGGCTTCCTTTGCCCTCCTCAGGGCCTAACTGTCTTTCCTTTATGTTAAAAATATTTTTGTTGTTTTTAGTATGCAAAATTTCCCACCATCTGCTGCTTCTTGGCAGGATGTTGGAAGTGTCTTCCTACTTCCCTGACTCCCAAAGCTTCTGGAGACTTTGGGCTCCCTGGAGCAGAGGAGCCACCACTGCTCCCCAGGGTCTCCCAGGCTCGCATCCTGCACTTTGGCAGGTGGGTGTGGCAGGATTCAGGATGGGAGGATGGTTACCCAACTTTTTAATCAGATAGAGACATCAGCAGCTTGCCCACAACTGACCTCACACTAAGTCTATACAGGTAGCTGCTGGGTCAATCTCTTGGGTTTTGCCATGAATCTTGAAGAGGTGCCTAGGATCATGGAGAAGAGGTAATGGCTAAGCAGAGCCTGGAGACAGGTCCCCAGATCCTAGTCTGCCATCCCTGTTCCCTGAGCTATCCCAGCTAGGTCGGCAGCTGCCACATGTGTCCTGCGAGGCATTCAAGGGAGATTTTTCAAAAAGAAAGAGTTCCCACCCCACCCCACCCCCAACCTGCGCCTCATGTACCAAAACTCAAGAGTTTCCATGGTGACAGTCAAATTGCAAATCCAGCCAAGAATGAACTAGAAAGGGGAAAAAAAAAAAAAAAAAAAAAAAAAAAAAAAAAAAAAAAAAAAAAAAAACAAACCCTGCCCATCCCCAGAGAAACAGGCCAGGTTAACTTAAGCTACCCAGCCACTGCTGAGGTTGAGGGCCCAGCATGATGGGAAAATCTCAGGAAGATCAGGCCCTCCAACAAGTGGACCAGGAAGTCAGGTAGCCAGCTCTGAAGGAAATCGAGACGGGAGGCTCCCTTCCTGCTTCCTGGTAGGGCCTTATGAGTCTGGGTAAGAATACCTCTTCTCCTACAGGCTCTCAGACTAAGGTCTCCCAGCGTTTTCCTGCCTCTGTCTAAAAGCCAAAGCATAGGTAGAAAACAAGCGCTCACTCCCTGGCCTGTCACAGATGCTGCCTCCAGACACGCCGAGCAATTTGCAGAGGATGGAAGAGCAGAGGCCAAAGGTTTATGAGCCTAAAAGCTTCATTCAGATCCTGGAAGATTTCTAGTCCTGGTCACCGTTCAGAAGGCAAGCAACATTGGTGGCAAATTACCCCATGTTTGGGGTTTACAGGGACAGGGAAGGGAAAAGGCTGCTTCCGTGACCACTAGAAGAAGCTGCTGCAACTCGACATGCAGCCTCCTCTCTGGTTTTTTTTTTTTTCTTTTTTTCCCCAGTGACTGGAAGTGGCCACCTGCTAGCCAACACTACCTTCTTTTGCTTTACAAGATTTACAGATTGAAAATGGGATTTGAATCTTCGGCACATAGACCTGATGGCTATGGCCAAGCCCAGCTTCAATCCCCAGGCATGAGGCTGGGCAGATGGTTCTGACAGCAGCGTTTGCTGCATAGGCATGAGGACCTGAGTTCTCGCCCCAGCACTCATGTGAAAAGTTGACACAGTGGTGCCCACCTGTAAACCTAGCACTGGGAGGGGGAGACAGACAGGTGCAGGGCTTGCTGGTCCGATAGTCTTGCTGAACTGATAAGCTCCTGGCCACTGAGTCTCAAAAAAATGTAGTGGTAGAGGAATACACTCAACACCAACCTCAGACTTCTGTGTCTGCACAGCGCACACGTGCACACACACATGCATGCATACACACATATGCACGCAATACCCAAGCCTGGCCCAGCTTAAAATTCTGGGTACAAAGAGGCCAGGCAAGGGACAGTGTGTCTGAAAGAAATGAGTATTTTTCAACTGGTCCTTTTTTGTGATCCCATTGTGAGATTATATCACCAGAGGCCGGTCCCACTTTTCCATGGCTGAATCTTTGGGCTCTGTCACAGGAGATTAGTCAAATGACTGTAGCTGGAGGAAGCTTTCTGGAATTTATTTCTGTGATTTCTTTTAACCCTTGTACAACACAACCATTCTTGACATCCAAGTGATGTGGCGTCCTCCCCTCTGGGCTGTGCCATTTCCATAAACCCTGTCTAACAGTTTGAGCCTGTTCCCAGGCCCCCTCTTGGAACACGTACAATAGATGACAAAATGCAAGGGGTTACACTGTAACCAACTCCTGGGACATCCAACCCCACCGTCCCTGCCCCTTGGCATTTATTTCCTGGCAGCACTAAGGGATACAGGTGTCACTGGGCATCTCAGAGCCCTGTGCCTAGTTCCTAATTGCCTAAGTCTCCAGATCGGCCACAAGGAAGATGGAATATTCCAGGTCAGGAAGCACTGATAGATCATCGTAAGCGTCTCTGCCAGAGAGATGGAGAGACCTGGTGGAGGTTAGTCACCAACTCTTCACAGGGACCGTCCACCTCCATTAGCATTAGCTAGCCGCCATCCTGTGCTCCTGTATTGCCCCAATGCAGGGGGGTTGGGGGGGGGGGAACATGGAAAGCTACTTGCTCCAAGTGTCTTAACAAGCAGCCCCACTTCCTGCCCACCACCTCCCACCTCCTGTGTCTGAGGACCCATGGGGTTAGTGTTTAGTCAGCCAAGCAATGAGTCAAAAAACGACGTAAGTGTTTGTAGCAGTGATGCCTTAGGGTCTGGTGGATTCACATTCAGTCCAGACCCGAAAAGGAACTAAAAAAGCAAGTCAGGTTCTTACCTACAATTCTCATGAACCAGGAAGGGCACATGAACCCACCCCCATCCCTCTTCTTCTTGGTTCTGTGTCATCAACAGCCAAATCGGGAGTCTTGCCAGTGGCATATGAGAGGGGCACCAAGAACAGAAAAGGGTCAGAGGCTGAAGCAGAGGAAGAGAAAAGCCAGGGACAGACACATTCATCACTCAGAAACAGGAAGTGCACACAAGCCTTGGTAGACAGGAGTGTGGGTGTGGGCCTCTAGATAATGGGAGCCTTTAAAGGGATCTTGGTTAGCCAGAACACCCTGACTGGTGCATGAGGAGAGCTGACAGACGCACCCACAGAAGGAGACTGTCACAGTCATCCTGGTGGGATGAGGGAAGGTCTTGGAGGAAAGGTATCTAGTGCTCATGGTGAGGAGGCAACAAATTCACATTCTATTGAAGGGCACTAGTGAGGTAACCCAACTGGTGGGTGCTTGCCTAGCATGCATGTATAAAGACCTGGATATGAGCCCCAGCACCACAAAACTAGGCATGGTGTGGGCTGGAGAGATGGCTCTGTGTTAAGCCTGTACAGTGCTCTTGTATAGAACCAAAGACCACCTCAGGTGGCTCGCGACTTCCTACAATTCCAGCTTTAGAGGGATCCAGATCCTCTGACCTTCATGGGCACTCTGCATTCATGTGCATATACTCACAATGATGGGCGCAGGTGAGCACATGCATGAGCGTGCGCGCGCGCGCGCACACACACACACACACACACACACACACACACACACACACAATAAAAATAAATCTTCAAACAGAGATCTAGGCATACTCGAATTCCCAGCATGCAAGTGGATTAAAAATTCAACCATCCTTGGCATTTCGAGGCCATCCTGTCTCAAAAAAGGAAAAAAAAAATCCATTTGGGTGGTAAAACTAACAGGGCATGAAGACCAAATCAAGGCCAACACTATATCATAATCAGACCTTCACGAAGCACCTACTGTGTGCTGGCTACTTGGCTTTGAAGAACCCAGAACTAAGGCTCTCAAGGTTGAGGTGTTTAGCCAGCTCCAACTTCGGCTCCTTGTTTTTGTGACCTGAGTTCCTCAGCCAAAAGGCGGCATAAGCTAAGACACAAAGACTTTCTAGAAGGTTCTGGATCCAGGATTCCTGGTGGGAAACCCATTTCTCCTTCCTATACCTACAGTCAGTTTTCCCAAGTGATCAGCACTTCCTCTGGTGGCTCCTCACTGCAGTCTCAGCAGACAGAACACAGCTCCAGAAGGAGCTTGTTGCTCTGCAGGACCCTGATCCCCTCCCTGCCTTGATAGTGTCCCCAGGATGAGACCTCTGCTCCTGGCTTGGGAGGAGGAAGGTGCTCTTGCTGAGAGCCTAGTGCTCAGGTGAAGACCTCACCCCCCAACCTCCCTCAAAACCACGCTTTGCATTTGAAAGGAAAGGCTCTGAACCTCCTGCCCTGTGACCCCAGTCAGTCACCTCTCAAGAGAGCTGGTTACCTTTGACCGCACATCACTTATTATCTTTATTATAACTTAGTTACATGCTATGTAAATTAATCAAGAGAGTCAGAAAGAGGCCAGAGCTGTTTCATTAAAACCAAGATTTCATAAAAGTCTTGAAGAAGCGACTTGCCTTTTTTTTTTTTTTTAATCTATTGAATTAGGCGTGGGCAGGCCAACTGCAAAAAGCAGAAGGAAGATATGAAAAGAAAAAAAAAAGTCTAGTAAGATTCTGCTCTCGGTTCTATTTCCCAGGGTCTTTAGTCTCCACTGACAAGAACATGAACCAGGGTCACAGGCCGTGGTACAGGTTGAGCCACATGGGCCCTTGTCAGAGAAGCACCCAGGCCCTGCCTCAGAAGGTTGGCACATGGATGTACATCCCTGCTTAAAATTAAAATAGAACATTTGAAGGATGAATATATCCTGTATTATGACGCCCACGGTCGATGAACCAGCCAAATATGGTGTTGAGTGCAGAAAGGAGGGTGTTCACTGAGAGCTCCCGGTGAGCCCTCGCTCCTCCCCGTTCATGTCACCCCACTGTGCATGGCTGCAGAGGATGCAGGCTAGCTCCCTACCAGGCCTCTGATTAAGGAGAGTTAAGTGGTTAGGAATCTCAGCTAGTCTTCCAATGTTAGGAGTCTGTCACCCTCACTGACTGCCATGGGCACATGCCCTCACTGACTGCACATGGGCACATGTGAGACAGGGGTAGGACTATTCCCTACCGATCTGAGGCTTTTGTGAGTTCAGTTTCTTCTCCATGAAACTATGGCTTGGCTGTTCAGTGTGGCCAGATGGAGGCCTCAGAGTCCCTGTGCCTACATCAGAAGTGGTCATCCATTCCTACCAAGCAAAAGGGATCCAGCCCACAAGGATGCCATGATGCTCGTGAAGATGGCTGGAGAAGGGGAGAGCCTTCCCTGATGGTACTGGGCATGTGGGGTCCATCCTCCTTAGCTGGTGGAGAGGAGCCCCTGGCCCTTCCATTGTTTCTCATGCCCCAGACAAAGGGCTGAAATTTTAGGCCACTTGGTGGTGGCAGGAAGGAGGCCTGCCCTGCCCCACTCTGTCTAAGCAGGAGAAATAATCATGACCTCCTTTGCTCTGTCTGTCTGTTCCAGTGGTTTCCAGTGACAGTGACAGTGACTCAGATCTCAGCTCCTCCAGCCTGGAGGGCAGACCCATGCCCTCTGGGGTCAAGGGCACAACATGTGACAAGCCTAGAGGGGACTCAGGTAAGTGTGGAGAAATCAGCTGTTTGTTTCCAGTGCCTGAGGTGCTGAGTGGCTTTTTGGTTTCTTTGGTGGCAGCTTCTCCACTGGTATCTGTAAACTGTCCCTAAAAAGGAGTGAGCCTGGAGGTTCAGCAGAACCAGAGAGGCCAGGCTCCTCTGTATGTAAGAGATGAGGCAGGGCTAGCAGCCAGCTTCTCTTCCTAGGAGATACCCTGGTGAGCATTGCTCAGTTCACCTTGTGAACGACAAAGGATACAGAAATTAAGTAAAGTACAGTTCCCTGAACCTCTGTCCTTGTGCCATACAACTGCAGTGGGGTTCCTGGCATATGCCATCAGCTCCTGACTATCATATGACATCACATATGGCCTCCTCAACACAAATGAGGGAGAGCAAGCCATCTCCAACATCCCTTCTCAGGTTGAGCCCATTTTGTGACTCTTGACATGGGTTAGCCTGGGCAATGGAGGTAGGAGCAGAGAGAAGGGAAATGGAAGGCGTTTCATCTCTTTAAGCACAAGAATGGTCTTCTGAGAAAAGCACCTGCTTCCTTTATGTCCTCTTGGGTCAGAACTAGGATCTTTGAAGGAAGTTTCAGGGAGGCTGATTTTACTGTGTAAAGAGTGAGCCCTACAATAACTGCCTTAACCTGGAATGAAGTGACTTGACATCCCATAGCTAAGACCATGACCGAATCCTTGTTGGGAATGAAAGTTTAGGCTAAGCCAGAAGTACCAAATGCCTGGCATACACACTATACCATCTCCATCCTGTGCCATGGCAGACATTACTAGTTGATTATGTTGCTCTTTCCCACAGAGCCCTGATGCTTGGGCTAAGCCAGAAGTACCAAATGCCTGGCATACACACTATACCATCTCCATCCTGTGCCATGGCAGACATTACTAGTTGATTATGGTGCTCTTTCTCACAGATCCCTGATGCGCCTTCAGAATCCTCTTTAATAGTTTCCCAAGTTTAGGAAAAAGTATAAATTGCCTGCCAACCTTGGTTTCAGGACAAGCTTCTTCCTCTTCCTCCATGATGGCTCCAGGCCCTCCCTCCACACCAACTCTCAGCTGGGTAGGACCATCTTGAATAAAGTGTATGTTTGATGGTGCCACCCTCATACATATATGCCTTATGATCTCCTCCCTCCAGTTAGTACTTCCTTTTGGAGGCCACAGCTTGTGTCAAGGCCATGGAACAACTTATGGGGAGTCAGTTCTCTTTTTCCACCATGTGGGTCTGGGGATCAAACCCAGAGTGTCAGGCTTGTTGGCAAGCACCGTTTTCAATCCACTGAGCCATTTCGCCAACCCCTTTATGCTTTCTTAGATGCCGCACGGCAATTCCTGTATTCCCATCTCCCTCACGGTCTGACCCCTCCCCTCTAGTTTCATCACTTAAACACAAAACCACAAATACACACATACAGGATTTAGGAGTCCTTAGTAGTTAATACCATCTCTCCTCGCAGAGTTACCAGACACATACATTCCTTCTCCCCACCCCTCACTCTGTGAAGGTAGGGAAAGCTACTAGTTGCCAATTTTCTTACCAGTAATTTGTTAGTTAGGGGAGGAGCCCATTCTGTTGCTCTAGTGTATCTCGGGTCAATCAGCAGAGAGCAGAGGTCTGGCTACAACAGGCAGGCGTGTGGGTGGGGACCGCTAGGTGGACAGTCCATATTTACCACCCACAATTCCAGAAAAGATTTGGCCAGCCTTTTGCTATTCCCATTCACACATGGTCTCCTTGCAGGTGGCAGCATGGAGTCACCCAGGATGGGGTCTGCCCGCCCACCCAGCCATCTTTCGGGCAGCCAGAGCAGTCTGAGCAGTGAGGCTGGGGCAGGTGTTACAGAGCCTCAGGGAGACACCTCATCCCGGCCCGAGCCCAGGGTACCCGGTGAGTACTGCCTTGCCTCTGTTTGTCCAGCAGCATCTTCATCCCCTCCTCTCTCCCCTAGTGGCCGGTGACATTTTCAGTTCTTCATATTTACTGAGCTCTGTGCCAGGCAGTGGGGGACAAAGGTCAGCCAGACCCATCTCTGCCAGCTTTCACCAGAGGGACTCAGAATGGTGCCATCTCTGCTCCCCTGTCACTTGTTTGTCTTCCCTGGCTCCTAACAGCCGCAGGCAGTTCTCACTGAGCCCAGCCTGAGCTGGGAACAGTGGAGTCGAGTCTGTCCTTATCCTCCATGGCCAAGCAAGCCAATGCCAGCCTGAATCCTAGGAGGGAGATCTGGGGATGTGCGGAGTCCACCACCTCCAAGGGAGGCTTTCTGGGAGCCTTGGTGTTTCCGTGGGATGGGTATGATAAGCAATGCTCTTACCCTGCCTGGTGCTCACTGGCCCAACATGCGAGCGTCATTCGCAAACCAGAAAAGGCACAGACTCCTTTAAAGACCTGCCCCAGCTAGTCTGGGCAACCCTTGCCAGAGGCCCACAGACACATACATGAAACAGCATTTGATGTGCCCCTCATGCAGCCTGTGTGCACCCCAGTAACCATCCCAGTCCCCGTTCCACAGGTCATTGGGAAAGAGACAACAGTAGTCAGGTCTGGGGAGTGGACCCTCTCTACAGCCTCAGGACGGGATCTAGTCCCAGCCCTGACACACTCAGCCATGTGTGTCTGCACACACCAGCACTAAACCTATACAGTGCTAGAGGGCAAAAACAGTCAGACATAGGCCATGAGACCACTGCAGTCCACTCTCACTGAAGTGTCCTTCACAGGGTGGCAGGAGCCATCTCTGCCCTGTCCAGTAACAACAGTGAGGTTATGTACCCCAGAGAATGGACAAGGAGTGTTTCTTCCTGGGTCCAAGGCTCCTTCTGGCATACTGAGGTCACGGTTGCACACACCTGCATTTGGACAGACTGATGAAGCACACGGGTGCTGAGAACAAGCTTGTGAGCACACGGCACAGTGGAACAGTGCTGGCTGGTACCCAGGTTCTCTCTGCCCCAGGCCGGCCCTGGACCCTCCCAGTGCTCAGGCAGCCATGGGTGCAGGAAGGCCCTGCCTTGTCACATCTATTTCATCCCAAAGCTGGGCAGTCACTGGGGGAAAAGTCACCTCTACTCACTACTCAGTGGTCTTTTTCTCTCTTTTCCAAAGGCAAAAGACATACATGGGCAACTCCCCGCTACTGAGATGGCCAGCTGACATCTCTAGGCTGAGGCAAATTCTCCAGAGGAAGATTCAGAGAGAGACAACAGGGCCAGCCCACTGGAGCTCCTCTCTGAAGGTTCTTGAGGCCTCACAAATCTCCCTGATACCTTGACCTCCAACTCAACAAGCCAGTGTTTGGGGACTGAGCATGCTTGCCCCCCACCCTGAAGTGCCTTATTGACTATCTCACTCAGCACCCCACCTTTATTTATTGTCCCTCCCCCATCCCAGTCATGTCTCGATTTGCTCGGGTCTTGGGTTGGGCTGGGAAGGCCTTCCTATATGCACTGAAGTTTGGGTAGAACCACAGAGGGCTTTCTTTGAACTTAATGATGAGAAATCTAACCCTCAGTGTGATCCTGCAGAGCTGAGCAACCCACCACCATCCCCACCCCCACCCCACCCCACCCCACCCCACCCCACTCCCAGTATAAGCCTGGAGCACCTGCTCCTTTCTCCCTTCAACTGATGGAGGCCAGAGGGGGGGGGGGGTCCTATTTGCCCCAAGGCTAGTCCAGGAGCTGAGTTAAATCCAGCTTTGAAGTTTCCCTGAAGCCCCTTTTGGCCTCTGGGTTTTTGTTCCGCCCTGAAACACAGCTCTCCCTAAGACATTAAAAGGCTTTCTGTTCTTCAGTGGAAAACAAAGCTCCCACCCTGCCTCATGCTCACTGGCCCAGCCTGGGAGTTTCAAATTCTAAAACCAGAGAAGGCATGAAAAATACTCAAAATACAGATGCTTCTGGAAAACCCCTCCCTGGGGTGGGGGTGGGGTGGTGTCCTATGCCTTTCCTTCCTTGAGTCCAGTTCCACCCCTCCCCACTACCATCCCTTCCTCCTTGGAGGGCTTTTTCTCCAAGGTCACCAATGTTAGCCTTTTGCCTGTTGCTGCTGGCAGAAGATAAACTTATCATTTCCCCGTGGCATGTAACACGTCAGCATTAGAATAATAAACATGAGGATTTGTACGGAGCCTCTCTCTTCCAGGACCACAATCCCCACGTTCCGACCTGTATTGGGGTAGCAGTGAATCTACTGAGACAGGAAGCACTGATTCCCTGAAACCCTTCTAATGCCCAAGCAAGAGAAACCAGCCAGATCAGAGTCTCAGTGCACCTCCCAACCCTAACACCAAACCAAGCCCATCTATTGGGGGGGGGGGAGGGGACGACTGATCAAAATGGGTCCTAAGTAGGCACTGACTTCTGGCTTCACCTACAGAGGATAGATTGGGCATCATTTCTTCTGTCCCATGCAACAGGACATAAAGGAGTGAAAGTGGATTAATCTACAAAGACAAAGGGGTAGGAGGGAATGGGAGTGAGCGATTTGGAAAACTAAAAAGAAGTGACACAAAGATGTGTCCATCATCAGCCACCCTAACTCCCAAGATCCCAAGATTCAGGGGGAGAAACCGATCACAAACCTGCCCACTTGCTTTGCATCATCCCTGGAAAACTCAGAACTTGGAGGGACTAGGAGGTTCACCAAGGGTCTCAAAAGTACTGTTTTGTTTTCAACAATTGGCCACAGGGCCTGTGGTTGTAGCTCAGTGGGGAAGTGCTTGTCTAGAGTGTGGGAGGCATTCAACCCCCAACACTGCAAAAAAAAAAAAATGAATGGAGAACAAGCCCTGGCCTCATTCCTTTCACTCTCTCAGGACCCCATACCTACCCCATGGACTCCTGACCCACATGGCCTGGTCACTGTCCTTCCTGACCCTGGTAACAGGTTCAACTGCTAGCCAGAGTTGAACTAGAAATGTAGTTTAGAGAGCCGAGCACAGCCAGAGGCTAGGTAAGGTCCCCTGCTGAAACCTACAATGAGAAAACAGCCCTTTGCCTGACAGTCAGACCACCCTCCCTCACCCAAAGCACTTGAGTTTCTCTGGCAAGCCAATGATGGATCTTGGCATTAAGGAGTCCCCAGACAGCGAGAGTCTCTCTTTTTCTCTACTCATTCTCCACTGGGGAGAAGCCCAGTCTGTAGGCCCCATCACATGCGGAGAGCAGCCAGCCGGCATTGTTTCTGTATGATGGGAACAGGCAAAGGCTCTCGGAGCCTGGCTAAAAACAAAAGCCTAGAGCATCCAGCTTATAGAAAGAAAAGCTTAGATCCTCTGAAGAAAGTACTGCAAGAAACAAGAAAGTGAAGGAGGAACCCAGAGGCAGGGCACTCATGTGCTTGCATCCTTTGTGCTACCAAAAATGGAAAATTCATGGCAACAATGATATGTTTAGGAAAGTTAATATTCTTCAACATTAAAAATATATTAGTAGAAGGACTGGGAAGAGGATTCAGTCACTGCCATGCCACAAGAAGGAGGAGCCCAGTTTGATCTCCAGAACCCATGAGAAATAGCTGAGCACAGTGGCATTGTTGCCCCGGTGGGGGGGTGGGGGGTAAGGGGTGGGGGGGATGGGGGGGTGTAGAGACAGGCTAATCCCTAAGGCTTGCTAGCACCTGCCAGTCTAGCCTACTTACCAAATCCCAGGCCAATGAGAGACCCTGGCTCAAAAAAAAAAATAAAATAAAATAAAATAAAATAAATTTTAAAAAAAGACTTCTGTGTAATAAGGTAAATTTTAAATTTTAAAATAAGGAACGGAAGATGAGGGGGAGATATTCTCCCAGGAAACAAAACATAAAAAACAGTAGTGTAAAAGTTCTGAGGGTGGAGCCCAGCTGTTAGAAATCTAAGTATGTCTCTAGCATTGCATCAAACTAGGCACAGCAGCACACACCTGTAACCCCACCTCTTGGGAAGCAAAGGCAGGAGGAAACATTCAAGCTCACCCTTAGCTACGCAGCAAGTTCGAGACCAGCCTGGGCTACATGAGACTTTGTCTCACAGTAGAGAATGGTAGGGATAAAGGGGGCTAACAGAAAACTCCAGCAATATAGAAGGTCCAGCTTCCACCTAAGGGAGCTTTTAAACCAAAAATATCAAAGGGCAGAAGTGTTGAGAGGACCCTGAGCATTAGGGGCTAGAGGGACGGTTCAGAGTGCTGTGGCTTTTACAGAGGACTGACGTTTGGTTCCCAGCACCCTTGTGTAGCAGTTCACAGTCTTCAGCCCCAGGAATCGACGCCCTCTTCTGGACACTGTGAACACCCTCATTCAATGAGGCATACACACATAAAAGTAAATCAAAAAAGAAGAACCACAGAGGGGAGAAAACAACTCGAGGACTCAGTGTTTCCTAGCTGGCTGCAGAAGTTGGTGGACTGGAGCAGGGAGCCTGCAGAGGAGCCCCACAGTTCCAAAGGCTAGAGGACTGTTTGCATCACTGGGAGATGGTGAGGGGACTGGAGCAACTGCTCAGCACCTCCTGCTCTTCCAGAAGATCTGGTTCCATTCCCAGCACTGATGTCAAGTGGCTCACAACCACCTGCAACTCCAGCTCCAGGAGATCCAACCCCCCCCCCCCAGCACCTGCACACACACACACACCCACACACACCCACACACAAATTCCCCTGGCATGGAAAAATGAGGGTTGGGGAGAGGACTCCACCGTTTAAAAGCACTGGCTGTACTTGTTGAGGACCTGGGTTCAGTTCCCAGCACCCCCATAGTGACTCACAAAATCTGTAACTTCAGTTCCAGGAGATCCAATGTCTTCTCCTGGATCTGTGGGTACTGCATATATATATGATGCACAGATGACATGCAAAAGACCCATATGCATAAAGTAAAAAAAAAAAATTTTTTTTGTGACATGGTTTCACTGTGTAACTCTAGCTGTCCTGGAACTCACTCTGTAGACCAGGCTGGCCTCAAACTCACAGAGATCCACCTGCCTCTGCCTCCCAAGTGCTGGGGTTAAAGATGTGTGCCACCACACATAAATAAAAAATTATAAAAGAAAAATGGTAAAGGGTAAAAGGTAGACATTTAAACCTGATTTAAACATTGCACAATGTAACCAATGTTCAAATATCACATGGTATACCACAACTATTTATTAATTCTCATATTTTTATGTATCTGTTAAAAAATAAATTTTAAAAGTCAAAAGGGTAGTGAGGCTGTAGCTGACTGATAGAACGCCTGCATAAGACACATGAGGCCTGGGTTTAATCCTCAGCACAGCACGATTAACTAATTGATTAATGTAATTATTATTTCTCTTACTTCTGTGACCAAAAATACCAGAGAAGCTAACTTGGTAGAAGGGAAGACTGTTCAGGAAGGCATGCTGGCAGCCTGGAACCAGGAACCCAGTCGTGACAGTCAGGAACATGGGACAGGTGCTCTCTCTCTCTCTCTCTCTCTCTCTCTCTCTCTCTCTCTCTCTCACACACACACACACACACACACACACACACACAATGGACGGAAGGGGAAGGAGATAAGAGAGTAATGGGACAATATTATCAAAGTATAATATATATATATATATGAAATTGTGAAATAATAGTTAAAAATTTAAAGCCAGAACTCAAAGAAGCCATGTTGTGAACATTGAGAGGAAGTGGTTTCTGATCTAACCATATCTAGCCAATGTCTGCCAAGTGTGAGTCGAGAGCAAAGGTATTTTCAGGCATGCACGTCCTCGAGCTCTTTCACCTTTCACCTTTCATACATGCTCAGCTACTGCAGGATTCACTCCAAGCAGACAGGAAAAAAAAAAAAAAAAAAGAGGATGCAGGGGACACAGGAGAGAGGCAGGGAATTCTGGGTCATCACAGAGCCATGTGGTTTTACTGGATTGGAACACGAAGGCAGGAGTATGAAAAACACACCGAGTGTGGAGGGGATTGTCCATGTATGACATACACATGTAAACTGGAAAATCCAAAAGTAAAACTAGAACACACAAAGGAGCTAAAAGTCCCCAAGGTTGGGACAGACAGGGATTACCATTTGTTCAGCAAACAGCACAGGACACTTGAAACACTGGAATCTTTGGGTATGTACAATGGGGCGGTGCACACGCCACAGCACACATGAGGAGGTCAGAGGACAACTCCGTGGACAACTCTACTTTTAAAAGTTCAGAAGATCAAAGTCAAGCCATCACTTGCATGGCAAGGGTTTCACCCACTCAGCCATCTTGCTGGCCCCTAGGGTCTTAGAGGGAAGGCGGGAAGGCATCCACACCAAATACCTAACAAACCCGGGGAGGGTGGCTGTCGGCAGTGAGGCGCTCTCAGCCTATAGCAGGGGCTAAAGCACTGCAGCCTCCACTGTGGGCCTTCTAGACTTAGTGCCCTCAACTCAGGACTGCTTAGCACAGATGCAAAAGCAGCCTGCATTCACAGAGACTGTTATGCCAAGTACACCAGTCTCATGAAGACACCATGACCAAGGCAACTCTTATAAGGACATTTAATTAGGGCTGGTTTACAGGTTCAGTGGTTCAATCCATTACCATCTAGGTGGGAGCAGGCAGGCATGGTGTAGGAGGAGCCGAGTTCTACATGTTTATCTGAAGGCCGCTAGGAGAAGATTGACTCCTCAGACAGCTAGAAGGAGGGTCATAAAGCTCCCCTCCACAGTGGCACACCTTCTCCAAGGCCACAAGACCACACCTCGTAACAGTGGCCTTCCTGGGCCAAGCACATTCAAACCACCACAAATGCCATATATATTCTCTCATTGTGGTTCTTAGATTTTATAAAGCCACATAAAAGCCATATGTGTATATGATAATGCAAGAAGTGGGATTGTCTAAGCCACTGGTTCTCAACCTGTGGGTCACGATCCCTTCAGAGGGTCAAATGACCCTTTCATGGGGGTCATCTAAAATATGACATCTAAGGAGTCAAGTTACATATCAGTTATTCACATTACAATTCATATCAGTACCAAAATTGCAGTTATGAAGTAGCAACGAAAATAATTTTAGAGTTGGAGGTCACCTCACCGTGAGGAACTGTATTAAAGGGTCACAGCATTAGGAAGGTTGAGAACTGATCCAAGAGAACGGAGGAGACTAATGGGAAAGTAGGGGACAAGAAAGGGGAGATGAGGAAGGGAAGGTGGTTATATTCAAAATACAAGAGAGTTAGCAGCTAAGACACCACTGCCAGAGGACCTGAGTCCCTATGTCAAGAGGCTCACAGCCACCTATAACTCCAGCCCAGGGAGGGCTCAGCCTCCTACAGCACCTGTATTCACTTACGCACACCTATATTTGCAAGTTAAAAATAAAAACAACACACACTTGTAAGAAAATGTTTCATCTTAGGATGCTTTTACCTTAGGATACTTCAACTTAGGATGGGCTTGTAGGAACAGAACTCATCCTAGAGCTGTGAGCCCCTGCAACTAGGCCGCAGCCTGTAGGTGGCTGTCCCTCCATCCCCACCCTAAAATATAGGGTTCTTCTCATGCCTCCAAGGACCAAAGCCCTCCCAGCCCCATTGCAGTACACATGCCCTGCCAGAACCCAGACCTGGGTCCTCCAGCACCCTACTTCCTATGGCTCCTAAAGCAAACTACAAATGTGTTCCCTGCAGACAGTTGAGATGGAATCCAGACCCTTCTACAAAGTCAGGGTCTGCTTCTGAATCCAGAGTCCTCCAAACTGCTATAGAACCAATAAAGCATTTCTTTACAGAATGCATTCAGGGTCCCAAGCGACTGACTTACCATTTGCCACCAAACTTTTCATGGTGATGAGTGGAGGGTGATCTATAATGTCCATCAAAATCCAGAAGCACAGAAGCGTCTCAGACAGCAGGCAACCTGGTAGTCTTGGAAAGAGGAAGTAGGTACAATGCTCATGAATTTGGGACACCTACTTTCCAATCTCAGCTCCACTATGTAGCACCTGAGTTCATAGTTGACCTCTGTGCCTCAGTTTTCTCATCTATAAAATGGGGAGATTTCCTTCACTGGACATCTGTGGGCACTTAACGCATAAGACACCCTGTGAATTCCTACCAGCATGCCAGCTCCAGTCATTCAGATGCCATTTGAGTACAATGCGTGATGATGCAGCATAAGAGATGTCCCCACTCTGCCCTTTAGAGCTCTGGAACAGTGAGGCTTACTGCACTGGTCTGGCTGTCAGCCACTTACCAAGCAGCTGCTGGGGCCAGAGGCAGTCAGAGGTTGGGGCTCAGTAGGGCACAAAACAGACATGGTCTCTATCTTCTGCTGCCTCTGAATTGCCCAACAGACTGCTCAAACTGGGAGCTCTCCACACCATCCCTGGGTTAGAGGCTCTCAGCAGAACTCTTTCCCTGGCTACCCACTCCTCACAGGGGACCAAAGACAAAGTATGACTCCCCCAAAATCCAACTTAGGGAACCCATGAGTTTACTGGGTTTACTTACCAGGCACAGGCGATCCCAAAGCACTTGTGCCTAACTACAGAAATGGAGTCTCGCCTTCAGTTACCCACTGGGACCTCCTGAGATCACAAGGCTGTGGACATTTAGGGCTGAATCACATACAGCTGACTGGGAGGCACGAGAGGAAGTGGATAGAATCTCAGGTGAGGCTCCAGTGGCCCTCCCTACTCCCTCCTGTGAGGGAGCATCAAGAATCAACAGACCCCCACCTGTAGGGTCTCCTGCAAGTAATCACGGCTGCCCTGATGAGGATAATCACTGGTATGCTCCCCCAGGGGATGGGAGGGGCTGAGGAGGTGATTTTCACACCCCCAGGGCTGGAAGAGCTACCTGTTAGGAACCTCACTTTGAAGCCCACTGAGCCCCTGAAAGGGTCTACCTGAGTTTCCTAGGACTGGCAGCTCTAGTTCCATGCTACCTAGGGGACCTAGCGGAGGAGATGAGACCAAGCCAGCAGAGAAAGTGTACCTTCCTCAGAGGCCCAGGAGGGTACCTGGCTTCGGCTAGCTCCTCAGCCTCCACCCTAGCTGGTGCACAAAGACCATCAACGGTAGAGTTCCCTCAGCACATGTGAGCCATTTCCATTTCCCCCAAAATGGGGGCTGCTGCCCTTCCCTAATGCAAACACAGTGTCTGAAATCCTGTCTGCAGGTTCTCAGGAGCCTACGCTGGCTGCGTCTGCCTTCACATGAACTGCTGCTGCATTCTGGCCGAGTGCAAGGTGCACCTAGCTGAAGCTACGACGCTTGGAGCAATGGGGGCCAGCGTCAAGGACTCCAGGCAGCGCCCTCCCTCGCTCCCCCTCCTCTCACCCTGCCTCCTCCCAGACTCAGCTTTGTTTGCTGACAACAAACAGCTCTCAATTCCACAGAGCCAAGGCCAGAGAGACAGGAAGCATTTTGCTTTGAGGGGAAGATGATAACTATTATGGCCACCATTTGTTGAGTCGGACACCTGCTAACAGCTACAGGGAGCCACCATCCACCTGGGAGAACTAGGGAACTCTCACTGTTCCCATTGTACAGAGGAGGAAAGCAGAGACCTCAGGAGAGCCTGCTGATGCACACAGGGCGAACAGATGCCCAAGACTGTGCTTTGCAGCTGAGGCTGCAGTGGACCCAGGATTAGTGAGATTAGTGAGAACAAATCAGGATTCTGAGTGAAACAAGTGGCGTGGAACAGCCTGGCCATGTAAGCAACACACATAGAAACTACTAGGTGGAAGGGGAGAAAGTCAGGCCCCTTGTCCCGTTGGAGGATTTCCTACTGCTGATGTGACAAATAAAGCCCAGTCCCTACACACAGATTTCACCCACCTGCTGGAAACCGCCTGATATCCTTGGCCCAGTATGGCAAGAGTGCCCCGTACTAACATCCATCTTTGTTCATTGGGCTGGACCTAGTGAAGTGGCTGCTCTTCCCCTTCGTGCCAGGGTTTAGTGCAGGGTGGGTTTGACTTAGAGGGCTTCTGGGAGCTTCTATCAATGAAGCATCTCTTCCAGGCTTTCAAAGCCTCAAATCTGAGCACTCACCCACAACCCAGAGATATGACCAGGACACAGGGATGACCCTTGAACTCCAGGGGGGCATAGCTCCACAGACCCCACACCTCACCTCACAAGTCCCCACAGGTACCTCATTCTCCCATGGTCACTGCTCTCTCTCTCTCTCTCTCTCTCTCTCTCTCTCTCTCTCTCTCTCTGTGTGTGTGTGTGTGTGTGTGTGTGTGTGTGTGTGTATTTTACACAGACTGCCATTTTAACCATCTTGGGAACTCGGGTCTGTGGCATCCATTCACAATACTGCACGACCACCGCTATGACTCATTGTAGAACCTCTGTCATCACCCAAAACTGGACCTCTGTACCCTGAAAGCAAGAGCCCCACATACTTCTCCAATGCCAACCACCATCCACTGTCTCTGGGTTCTGACTACACTAGGTGCCCATTTAAGATACATGCCCACTCTGCTGACTTCACTCGAGATAGTGTCTTCAAGGTCCTTCTGTCGTGGCATGCATCATTTCAGATCTTGGATGTCAGCTGAGTGATATTGCACTGCACAGCCCATGATGAGGTGCTAGCCCACTCGTCTCTCTATAGGCATTCGCTCACGTTCATCTTTTAGCTATTGGGAATATGCTGCTGGGACCACAGGGCTCCAAGCATTCGTCCAAGCCCCACCCCCACCCTGCTTCAGTACTTTTGTAATGGTAGTGCTGGTGGTAGTCTAGCTCACTCCCTGCCACAAAAATCCTGGAAACAATTAGAATTACATACTTTCTAATTCCAAGTGGGAAAAACCAGAGCACAATCAGAAAGAGCAAATCACATAAACAACCCTTAGGATAGTCTTTGAAACTTCACGGGCCAGGCCTACCTGCTGCTGACAGGCAGCATACGTTCTTCCTCACTGGTTTGCCTCTAGTGTCTGTCACATACTTATCTGGCTCAAAGATGAGCAAGCTGGAGGCTTTCCGGGGTCCCCACGAGCTAACCTGGGGATCTAACTGGAACAGTGACATGCAGCCTGTGGTCCTTTTAGACTCAGCCAGGAAGGTTTCAGACACAAGCATTCTGGCTGGTGCTTTGGCCCATTTTTCAGCAGGAACTGGCTATCCAAATCCCGCTTCTGCGTTACATCCCACTACTCAGGGGCTGGAGAGATGGCTCAGTGGCTAAGAGCACTGTCTACTCTCCCAGAGGACCTGGGTTTGGTTCCCAGCACCCACATAACAGCTCACAACTGTCTATAACTCCTGTTCCAGGGGATGGAACACACTCACATAGGTAAAACACCAACGAACATAAAAATTAATTAATTAAAAAAAATTCACTACATAAACATGAGGCCAAGGTTTCAAGCTTACAGCAAATTGCACCTGTAACATGGGACATAGAAGAAAATGTGGAGCCTCAACAAGAAGAGGTGTAAAGCCGTTCCTGGTGGAGCAGGGGGTGTCTCCTTTGGACAACTGACTGACATGGGCACCTGTGTCCTCTCCTTCCTCATTGGTGACTCTGAAAGAAGAAACCTATTTGCTTTCATCATGGGAACACCCATGACCTTAATGAATGGCTAATCCTATCTATGTAAAAAAACACACACACACACATACCACTCAAAAAAAAAAAAAAAAAAAAAACTTGACATAAATATTCCCTTTGACCCATTTTTATACACTTGGTGAATAATTTAGCCAAAACCTAGAATCTAGAGAAAATGGGGTGTCTTTTCTTTAGCCTGTTGAAGTCACTGCAACTGGAAGTTAAAAAGCAAAAGCAGGTGTCCAGGGTACAGGGGGCAGAAACAAAGGAGAGAAAGAACAGGGCGGGGGGGGGGGTGCAATTAGAGAGGCTGTGCAGAAAGAGCAGGCATTAAGACCCAGAGGAGTCTTCATCTCCAGCCTCACACCAAGCAAGCTGATCTGTCCTCGCCTCTACTTGGTAGCTCCCAGAAAGCTATGCTGCCAAGGCAAAGGGCCCTGTCTGTCTTCACTATCAACTGATCCGTTGGTGCTGTGGATTGAACCCAAGTGTATTTAGGCAAATCCTTCTACTGCTGAGCCCCACCCACTAACCCCACCCACCACAGCCAGTGCTCCACCATTTCCTTCCCTGCTCCTCCATCAGCCTGAGGTCCTCCAGAGCCCATGTCTCCTCAGAGGCCAGCAAAGAGCCCTTCACATTCAATAGGGACATGAGGGAGCCTAGGCTGGAGAGGGTGTGTGTGTGTGTGTGTGTGTGTGTGTGTGTGTGTGTGTGTGTGTGTGTGTAGGGGGCACTTACCAGGTCAGAGATGTGTCATTTACCCCACAGTCCAGCTAAGGGAGACTCTGGTCCTGCTACCCTGATCTCCTGCCTGAGAGCTGACATATAGTGACAGCTTTTTGAGGCAGGATATTTTATGCCTCACCTCCTGAGAGATTCGAGACGAGCCTCTAGTAGCCATGCTGGTTCCAGATAAACAACCAAAGCTCCTCAGAGATGCCTGAACCTGAGAAAGCTTCCCTCCACAGAAACAGAACTTCCCCTCCCTCGCTCACACACAGCCTCCATTTTGAGTTCCGGCAACCCCTTGATTTGAACTCAGGACAAGCTGGTATCACTTTCTTTACAATGGCTCAAGAAACAGAAAGCTGAGCGGCCTTCAGTTTCCCACAGACTGCCCACACGCAGGTGCCTGCACTCCGCTGTTCACAGCTCAAGGGCCAAATATCTGAGTGTGGGGTGGCGAAGCCACCAAGCAGGAGTGTCCTCGCCTGTGAACATTTCCAGGTACTACATGGGGAGTCTGGCTCTCCCACTCTTCCACCCTGGGAAATCGCTGGTGCCTTCAGGTTCTGTTTGCCCTGCCTCTTGACGTAGGAATCGCATCAGCCTCCAGCTTGGTTCCCAAGGGAGAAATCTTCCTGCTGTAAAAGATGGAAGCCCAAGCCTCTGCTCTCCCTATTCCCAACAGAGGTGGGGGCTGACTGGGGGCTCCCACTGTGCTAGTCATAGTGGAAGAGGGCCCCTCCCTAGGAAGGGGACCTCAGAGAGCCACCTTTGAGTTCTTCCCTGCTATTCACAGACATACAATGGTGAGTAAAGGGCTTCTCAAATCATGGAGAAGAGAGCCCAAAAACTGTGACAGAGCTGCTGGCAGTCATCTGGAGGGTCCATGGATTTGTTTTCTGACATAAACAAAGAATTGAACAGCCAGGAAAGACAGAAAAACCAAGCTGCAGGGAAAGAGAGTTAACAGCCTCAGTCACTGGGGATGGGAGTCACCTCAGGCTGAGTCCGCTAGGGCACTGGCTTGGATATTTTATAGCTGCCCTGAGCCCTCCACTTCCCTACTAGTCCAGTTGAGAAGCCTACCCACCCCCACACTGCCTCTAAATTTCTTCTGGGAACAAAAGGGAGCCACTTTCTCTTTCCTAGTCTAAGTCCTCTAAATCTCCTTCACTCTCAGATCTAAAGCCAGGAGTAAGATCAGTATATCATTCTATGTACTTATTTTATTTTTTTATTTACTTACATACAGGGTCTCACTATGTAGCCCAAGCTGGCCTGGAGCTTGCAATCCTCCTGCCTCTGCTTCCTCAGTGCTGGGATTTCAGGCTGGCTTTCCTGGATTTAATGCCTGAGGCCTTTCATGCACCACTTTGCTTAACTCCAACAGAGTCCCAGGGTCTGCTTTTCCTCTGACACAGGGTGCTGTCTTCTTAAGTCTCCTCATTAGCCTCCAGGGCCAGCCTCCAGTGGCCCACAGCAGTGGGAACAGGTAGCCACCAGGAGCCTGGGCTACTATGCAGAGGGCTGGCATCCTGATGGCCCTGGTGCTGGCTGCAGACACACGGCTGCTTGTGTGTCCCTCAGGGCCCCTATTGTGTTCTGTTTTCCCTGTCTCTTGGTGTAGGAATGGCAGCATCAGCCTCCACCTTCGCTCTCAAGGGACAAATCTCCTTCCCACTGTAAAAGATGGAAGCCAGAGCCTCTGCTTACCATCTGGAAATGCTAAATGATTTTGAAGAAGGAACCCTGGGCTCTGCAAATGATAGAGTGGATCCTGGCAGATGCAGTCAACTTGCAGCGTCTGTAAATAAGACCCAGCAAAAGCCACAGCCTTCCAGGAGAGTCTTTGAACTCTCTGCTGAGGGGAAGCCTCATTTCCTTAGGTAGGCTCCTGAGTCACATGAAAAGTACATTCAATGTATGTGTTACGCTTTTCTCTTGTTAATCTGATTTTTAGTGCAGGGGCCCCAGCCAATGAACTAAGGTGGGAAGAAGGAAAAGGGAATGTTCTACCCCTAAGATCAGGCTCCAAGCAAGCAGGAAGGTGAGCCTAGGCTAGATCCTTTACCCCACACTGCCCCAGCATTCCCCCAACATCAGGTGACCAGGTGGAAGCCCCACCTATTGCAGAGATGCCTCAGATATCAGCTAGAAATACTGCAGGGAAAAGCCTTCACTGGGAGACACCACATATGCAAAATTGCATACATACACACATATGTACACACACATACATATGTATACACATATGTGTACATATACAAATACATGTTAGGACATATTAATGCAAGAAAATTCAACTGTTTGCAAAATAATATGACCAATAGGTCAAACTATACAGGGATGGCCCAAACCACATAGGGAGAAGGACTCATCAAGTCCACTGGCAGGCACACACACACGCACACACACCCCAGCACACAATACTGGATACTGAACACAGCTTCAGGGAAAGGCCTAGAGGCTCCAGTTTCCTCCTCTTCTCTCCTCTGGAGCTGGCGCAAGGTTCTGCCAATGGTCAGGGCCCCAAGCTGCCTACCAGCCCTACCCCTGGGCTGTCTTCTGCAGATAGCAAAGCATCCTGTCTTTCTGTCTCTATGTCCATCTCTCTCGCTGTCTCTTTGTCTGTCTCTCTGTCTGTCTCTGTCTCTTTCTGTCTCTTTGTCTGTCTCTCTGTCTGTCTCTGTCTCTCTCTGACTCTCTGTCTCTCTGTCTGTCTCTGTCTTTGTCTCTCTCTCTCTCTCTCTCTCTCTCTCTCTCTCTCTCTCTCTCTCACACACACACACACACACTTGCACAGTACCTTAAGGAGGGGGAAGGAGTGTAACAGTTAGAGGAGTGGTAGGTGGGAGTTCCAGGAGCCTCGGGGGCCCACACCCACACCAGAGCTGCCACATCTTCAGGAAGCAGGTGAAACTCTGAACTCTTTGATGAAGACTCCAGGATGTCTGCAGCTTCTTTGCTGCCAATTACTGGAGAAATAATTCAGCGTGCTCACCCCCTGCATCTCAGCAGACACTCTTTGGGGACATTTTAAGTCTGACTGTACCTGCTGAGCAGCTGACAAATGAAGACTCCCTCCACCCCACTCCTCTCCAGCTGCTCACTCCTTCCTCTGTTTGCTTTTTAAGGCTAGAGGTGGGAAGGGCTGAAAGTGGAAGGAGTTGGCCTGTCCCAGGGTGAAAGCCTGGCTAATCAGTCCCTTAGATCCCCTGCCTGGGCTATATTTCTACCATGTGCTGGAACAGTCCTGTGCTCCTTAGGGACCATATCTTCCGCTTCCTCCTTAAAGGCATAAACCAGGTCTTAAGCCCCTGGTTAGCAATCAAGAAGTAGGGATGGGGTAGGGGTGAAGAGATGATTTAAGGGTTAAGAGCACTGATTGCTCTTCCAGAGAAGCCAGGTTCAATTCCTAGCACCCACATGGTGACTCACAACCATCTGTAACTCAAATACCAAGGGAGAATGGCACTTTGCTATGCTTACAGACAGGAACCTAGCATAACTGTCTCCTGAGAGGCTTCATCCAGCAGCACATGGAAACAGATGCAGAGACCCACAGCCAACTATCAGGCAGAGCTCAGGAGTCTTGTGGAAGAGTGAGGGATAGAATTGAGGGGGGTAAAGGGGTCAAGAACACCATAAGAAGGCCTACAGAGTCAACTAACCTGGGCCCATAGGAGCCAACAAAGATTGAACCACCAACCAAAGAGCATGCAGGGGCAGGACCTGGGCCCTCTACACATTTGTAGCAGATGTGCAGCTTGGTCTTCATGTGGGTCCCCTAACAATTGGAGCAGGGCTGTCTTTGACTTTGTTGCCTGTCAATGAATCCCCTTCCCCTAGCTGGACTGCCTGGTCCAGCCTCAGTGGGAGAGGATGTGCCTAATCCTGCTTCAGCTTTATGTCTCAGGGTAGGGTAGTACCCAAGGCGGAGGGGGGGGCGTGTTCCTCAGAGGGGTAATGGGAGAGAAGTTTGTGAGGGTAGGACTGGGCTGTGATCTGGATGCAAAGTGAATAAATAAATAAATTAATGGGAAAAATTCTAAGAGGGAGTCAACACTCTCTTCTGACCTCTAGGCGCACACACACACACAGAGGCAAAATCCCATACTCATAAAATAAAAATAAGTAAATCTTTTTTAAAAGTGTGGGTGGATAGATAGATGGATGGATGACAAGTAACCAACATTGAGCAGATGGATGACTAGAACCACGGTGGATCTTTCGTGTAAACCAGTACACTGACAGACACCTGAGCGGATAGACAAGAGATATGCTGTCCCATTGGAAGGAAAAGTGAATGCATAGACAGAAGCGTAAACTAACAGAAAAACACCTACATTCTGGCCAAGCTGCTTACTACATCTAGGGGGAAACCAGCAGATTGTGAGCCCCAACCTTCCCTTCCCACAAACTCTTGGGTCCCCAATCCTAGGTTCACTCAATTAAAAAAATGCCAAAAGTACCCCCAAGAAAGAGCTGGTCTTGAAGTAAGCTCCACAGGGCATTAAAGACTTGGTCTCCAGGGCCTCAGTGAGAAGCTATTCAGGGAACTGGCCAAGTCTCCAACGCAGCCTTGACTGGAGCAGGAGTAACAGACCTAACCTGCTTGCCCTGAAACTGCCCACCCACTCCTCTACAAGAGCCAACCCAGTCTGGCTCCTCTCTGACCTGGGACAAAGCTGAGGCGTTCCCCATAGTGCTGTGGAAGGTGGAAGGGGCCTCGCGTTTGCCAGCCTCAGGTGCGCCAGCCTCACGCCTCGTCTACCCCTCCCATCATTGCTCTCGATAATGAGGAGCCCTGGCTGACTTCACACGTGAGAATTAATTTGTTTACTTCACATATGAGCTAGCCAACCCTAAACATAATTGCAGATCTGAGCACAAATTCGTTCAGCAGACACACAGACAAAACCAGCTAAGTGAGCTGTAGCTGTCCCTTTATCCACGAGTGCTCTACAGCTGAGTGCCCTGTGGCCTTGGGTTTCCTGTTAAATAAAGCACCACAGGATCTCCAAGCCCCGCATATTAGGGGCTTTGGAGTATCCCACCCTCAGGCTAAAGGGTGAAGATGTCTGATCCCCTCAAGGGTGAGAATGGACAAAAATCCCTTCAGCCAAGCCCCGCTGTGATCTGCGTGCTGAGTTGGGACCCACTCTGGAGGGAAATCAACCAGACTTTGTGTGTGTGTGTGTGTGTGTGTGTGTGTGTGTGTGTACACATATGCATGTGTGTCTGTGTTCATGTACACCAATTACCACATGCCAGAGCACATGCACACGTGAAGGATGTGCATCCATGAGGATGATGCTTGTTGCCTTCCTCTAATGCTCTCCATTTTATTTCTGAAGAGTCTCTCTCTAAACCTGCAGCTCACCAGCTGGTTCAGCTGCCTGGCTAGCTAGCAATCCCCGGGATCCTCCTGTCTCCGCCTCTTTAGCGCTGGGACTACAAGCATGTGCCACTACACCCAACTTTTAAATGTGTTCTAGGGTTCAACCCAAATCCTCATGCTTTCGTGCCGCATTACCAAACGAGCCTTTCTCTAGCCCTGCCAGCCAGACTCTTTCAAAAGATTTATGATTTACTGGCACAAGCATGCACATGAACCTATGCCCACACGTGAACCTGTGCCCACACGTGAACCTGTGCCCACACGTGAACCTGTGCCCACATGTGACGGCCAGAAGTGGGTACCCTCTGTCCACCTAGTCTTTTGAGGCAGAGTCTCTCTGTAAACCTGGGACTCTCATTTCCTTGAGTAGGCTGGAAACCAGTAAATCCCAGTGATCCTCCAGTCTCCACCCTGCTCAGAGCTAGGGTACACAGTGGATTCCAGCAGCCGTCCAATAACCTAACTTGCCTTCTGTAGTTCCATTACCTGGATACCAAGCCTTCAACATCAAGATTTTGGGAGGAACACTTAAGAGCCAAACCATAATATTCATCTTCACCATCTCCTAAAGATTCTAAACTTGTCAGAAACTGAGGTCAGCCTCCTCAGCCTTGCCCAGTTTACTGGTCCAGTGTCTGCTCTAGAGTCTGTTAGCCTTCTGGAGCCGTCTCCCCACTCTTGCCAATGGCTTTGTCTTCCTTGGACACAATCTCCCCCACAGGCTCTCCCAGCAGCTCACTGCCACCCCTGCCTCCACTAAGCCATCAGAAGGAGCCCTGTGGATCTCCACTGTACACCCACCTCCGGACTAAAAAGAAACCAAAAATAAAGTGCCCCCCCCCCGGCCTCTCCCTCACCCACTTCTTACTGTGTCCTCAGTCCCCTTTCCTGCCATGCATCTGCTGGCTGTATCTCGCTGGCCACACCTCTCATTTCCCTTTTAGGGTGGGAAATGGTACTGCCAGGCCTGGGGATTTCCAAGCTGAGAATTCAAACAGCTAGGGATAGAACCAGCTCCAACAGTGTCAGCTAATGGAAGTAACAAGATGAGAAATAAGTCCAGGGGAAGAGTGATTTCCTTATCCCTGCTTGACTCAGAAAACACTGACTGTAGTAGGGATTGGAGGAGTTGGAGCCGAAACCTGGAAAAAGAAACGCAAGCTTCCAGCCTGCCACTGGTATTGTGGTCCTCAGCCTTGAATGATAGTGTGAGGGGAGTCCAGGCTTCGTACACAGCTGGCCCCAAGGAGACATGTTCCCCCTCAAAATCCCAAGCTACCAGCTAAGTGATGAGACTGCCGGTCAAGGGTGGAAGCCATGGCCTCAGTCAGGGCAGCTTGCACATGGTTCCTCTTCCCAGCTCTGACAATGACTCAACATCAGACAAGTAACTTAACCTCTCAGAGCTCGGCTTTCCAGAAATAACAATAGTGAGGGCGACATGAAGTAACCCATGACACACACTCAGGGTGGCACACAGGAATGGCAGCTGTTGGGCTGCCCAGCCTCACCACCCCCTCCATCTGTGCCTGCCCCCATAAGCAGAGGGCACAGAACAGCTGCTGGGGCCTGGAGCACCACAGCTGGAGGTGCTGGGCACTACAGCAAGATAGGAATTGAATGCAGGACCCGGGGACCACTTAGGACACCAGGCCTGTCTCAGAGGGCCAGTTCACAGTCATGCAAGACATCATTCATTCTGGGGGACTCAGTCTGACCCCCTGCCTCTCCCCAGCTGCTATGTACCTAAATGGTTTCTCTAATCTCTAAGGCTTTCAAATAACTGGAATTTATTATTTCCCTCACCCATCTAGATTTTGTTTGGTTTTATGATTCCTTTTTTAAAATTATATGTGTGTGTGTGTGTGTGTGTGTGTGTGTGTGTGTGTGTGTGTTCATATACCATGATGACAGTCAGAGAACAAGTTGCAGGAGTCTGTTGGCTCCTTCTCCCACATGGGATTTGGAGATCAAACTGAGGTCAGGTTTGGCAGCAATACCATTTCTCTGCTGAGCCATCTCACTGGCCCCTCTGACTGATTTAAGATTGTTTTATAGAACTCTTGCTTTTTGTGCTGGGATTGAACCCAAGACCTTGTATGCATTTGGCCCTGAGCTGCACCCAGGCCTTCATAGGAAGTTTTCAAGGTTGAACAAGAAGCACTATCTTTCCAGTTAATATGCATCTTGTAAATTTTGGGTTCTTTTCCAAGGTGCTTTAGAAGAAAGGAGACCTCTTTGTACACCACACACACACACACACACACACACACACACACACACACCACACACAAATACAAATGCTCTTAAATGGATGCACCAAGAGGCCAGGAGCAGAGGGCCTCACTCCTCTTCAGAAGCCAGCACCCCTGGGGAGGCCAGGACACTGGTGGATCTGAAATAAACAGGCGTCACCAGGCCACTGCTCTCTGCTTCCAGCGAGGCCACATGCTGCAAGCTGCACCACCGAGCTAGCTAGCTTGTTCTGAAGATAGCTCTCACTGCTTACAGGCCTTGATTCCTTCACTTCCCAGCAACTGGCTAGCTTCCCGGGGCTGGAGCGGCCTTGAAGTTGACTGACTGCTAGATAAGAAAAAGAGCTTTGCTCACTTTTGTTGTTGACTCAATCCAGTCAGAGCCAGTAGCATGAAGATTTCAAACCTCCGAGGAAGTCTCCCTCAGCTCTATTGTGTGGGCAAATGCAGGGCTGGATTGCAGAGGTGAATAAAGTCCCAGCCATACTGAGTTTCCCAGGGCTGGATTGTAGGGGTGAGGTCCCAGCAATACTGAGTCTCCCAGGGCTGGATTGTAGGGGTGAGGTCCCAGCCACACTGAGTCTCCCAGGGCTGGATTGTAGGGGTGAGGTCCCAGCCACACTGAGTCTCCCAGGGCTGGATTGTAGGGGTGAGGTCCCAGCCACACTGAGTCTCCCAGGGCTGGATTGTAGGGGTGAGGTCCCAGCCACACTGAGTCTCCCAGGGCTGGATTGTAGGGGTGAGGTCCCAGCCACACTGAGTCTCCCAGGGCTGGATTGTAGGGGTGAGGTCCCAGCCACACTGAGTCTCCCAGGGCTGGATTGTAGGGGTGAGGTCCCAGCCACACTGAGTCTCCCAGGGCTGGATTGTAGGGGTGAGATCTCAGCCATACTGAGTCCCAGGGCTGGATTGCTCACACTTTACCTTGTCAACTAACAGCTGGTGAGATGGCACAGTGGGTAAAGGCTCTTGCCACCAAGCCCAGTGACCTCAATTGATTCCCAGAACTCAGAACCCACATGGTTGAAGAAGAGAATAGATTCCTAAAAGGTGTCCTCTGACTTTCACATGTTCCCAAGTATGTTGTGCACACACAATAAACAAACAAACAAACAAACTTAAAAATTAACTTGCCAACTAAGAATATAAAAATACCCACCAGGTGTGGTGGTATAGACCTATAATCTCAGGATTTGAGAAGTCAGGCAGGAAACTATTGAGTTCAAAGCCAGCCCTGGGTGCATAGTAAGACCTTGTCTTAAAAAAGGTTAGTGGAGAAGAATATAAAACCATAACCATATATAAAGCCAGCTTCATTTCAGCAAAAAATGGGATCAATTTGTAAAAACATCTGTCTTAGTCTCTAATGTGCTCCATTTTCCTCTGCTTCTCCCCCTGCATCTGGGTTGGGTGAGAAGGCTTCATCAAAACCCTGTCAGCTTGGCCCAAACCCTCCTGGGCAGAACCATGGCTTGGGAACCAGATGCCAGAATTCCTGGGTTCCTTGTTTGAGATAACCCATTCCACAGTCTGGGCAAGGTCCCTGTCCATACACAGTCTGGCTTGAACCTACTTTTTCAGGAACAGGACGCTGTAGATGTCTCTGTGCCTCAGTTTCCCCCATCCTGGCACATGCAGTAATCACTATGCTCACCCAGTGGATTCTAGGGCAGACTGTGAGTGCTCACTCCATGCCTGAGGTGCATTTTAGCTAGGCCCCTCCAGCCTTCTGCAGCTCTGTGGAGTCCAGAGTCCACTGATAAGAATGATCTTTGGGTGGAAACATGCAGGCCAGCTGAAGAGATGCTGTATCCCATTTCTGAGAGTGTAGAACCAGCCAGTCCTGAGATCATGCCAAGTTCTGTTTCCGAAGCACCTGAGCAGAAGCCGGGACCCTGAGGCCCAGCCCCACAGATGGAAGACACCCTTCATGGAGAGACTCTATGAGAGCTCCACCAAGGGACCCTGTCACCTACTTAACACCAGCTCAGACATGCATGTATCCATACATATGCCTAAGCATGCACATGCGGTACATATGCACATGTACAAGCACATACACACACACACCACTCTGCAGAACAAAGAGCCTCTCAACACCAACTCTGGCTAGTTGAATGTTTATAGAACAATGTGTGTATAGCTGAGTGCATGTCTGTGCCTGTGTGGGCACATTTGTGTGGATATGCATCTATATGGCTATATGCAGCTATATTACATATGCGCCCAAGTGTGTTTATATGCATTCACATGCAGACCTGACATGCCTCATCTCATCCCTTGACACTCATCTCACCATACTTTCTTTGCCTGTTTACTTCTCTGCCACAAAAAAGGCCAGTGAGCCAAGCATGGTGGCATATATGTGAGGCTGAACCACGAGGATCGTAAGTTCAAAGCCAGCCTGGGCCACATATATAATTCCATGCTAGCTTGGGCTATAACACTATGTCTCAAAAAAAAATAAAATAAAATAAAATAAAAGGGCCAAGCAGAGTGACACACACCCATAATTCCAGCACTTAGAAGGCTGAGACAAGAGGATTACTGTGAGTTCAAAGCCAGCCTGGGCTACATAGCAAGTAGCAAGCCAATTACGGACACAGAGAAAAACCTTCTGTGTGTTTGTTGGGGTTTGGGGGAGAAAACAAACAAATCAGAAAGTAAAAAGGAAGCAAAGGAGACCAGGCAGGGGTTAGCCAAGCTTCTGAGTCACACCGGTTTGGTTCAAGTCCCAGCTCTGCCACTGTCTGTTCCTGGGGTCTTAAGCAGCCACAAAACTATTTAAGCCCATTTATCATCTGAGTGGGATCACAGTATTTGCAGGGCCCCAACTCCAGCAGTGAAAATCTGTGGTTCCAGGATTAAGTCGCCCATGGGCTGGCCTAAGGTTCAGCCTGTGTGGCAGTCTCTGGGCGACCTTCAACAGCTTCTTGCCCTCCTGTATGCCTCGGTCATTGTCTCCAAAATGCGCTGTTTCCAAGTTCACAAGGACTAACTGAAGTAACATAATGTCCTCAGAGCATGAGGTGGCACCCACCATGGGCTTCCTGAGGGACAGGATCTGTCCAAAAAGCACTTGAAGCACAGGGAGAAAATGGAATGCATCTGGCCGCCTGGGAGAGGGTGGGGATGTTCTAAAACCAGATTCTGCTGATGGAGGCACAGCTCTGAACGTCTACCCAAAGCCAAGTTGTATACTTAGCTTATGGTGCATAAATTATACCTCAGTAGGGCAGCTTTTAAAAGATCATCTAGAGATAAGGAGAAAACACAACGTGCAGAGTAATAGGTCCAGAAGTCCTGTCAGTTATGCAAAGTTTTAAACTATGAAAAATAAATTTACATGTTAAAAATACACAAGTTGGCCTGACATGGTCTATGTGAGTTCAATTAATGGGCCTGCCTCCTGGAGTGGAGCTGGAACACAAGAAGGGAAATTTTTATCTGTGATATTTTATTTTTTATTTATATTTGTATTTATTTATTTTTACACCAAACATTAAGTTTTTAATTCTCTCTCCACATTGCTGTGTGTGTGTGTCTGTGTGTGTGTCTGTGTGTGTGTGTGTGTGTGTGTGTGTGTGTGTGTATCTATTCACGTGTGTAGGAGGGTGTCTACAGAGGCCAGAAGAGGTCATCAGATTCTCTAAAGCTGGAGTTACAGGTAATTGTGAGCTCCCTGGAGTAGGTACTTGGAACTGAACCCAGGTCTTCTGGAAGAATAACAAGTGTTCTTCATCTTCATTGCCATCTCCCTGGGGTTTTTTTGTTTGTTTGTTTTCATTTTTCTTTAAGGCCAGGAGAAGGGCTGAAAAGATGGCTCAACCATTAAAGAGTATGTGCTGCTCTTGGAAAGACCTGAGTTTGGTTCCCAGCTCCCACCTCAGATGGCTCACAACTGTTTGTCACTCACTCTGCCCCCAAGAGATCTGACGCGCTTCTTACCTCTGCACCCCCACCTCACATAGCCATAGATATATACACATAATTAAAAGTAAAATAAATGTAATTTAAAAAAAAAAAAAAAACAGGAATGCCAGGCAGAGGTATCATAAAGATCAGAATATAAATGTGAGAGACTAGTCCAGGAGGGGAACAGGGGTCTCATCTCGTGCCTGGGGTCACGACATTGATGTGTGCTGTGCTGGGGCTGGAACCCAGGACCTACGGATGCTAAGCATGCATTCTGTCACTGAGCTAGCCCTGAGCTTCACACTCATAATGCTTTGTGTTTAAAAAATAATAATAAATCTCTTAAAAAGATGAAAATACTGATTTTGGTTGTTAGGTTTTTGAGTTTGTTTTGTCAGTGTGCTCCTGTGTATCAAAATTCAAAATCATTCAAACAAAACAATTGCCTTCTGTGAGGGGATGAAGGTCCCAGATGGAATCTGCCAGCTTTGGGAGATTTATATGTTCTTAAATGTTTTACTGTGAAATAAATGTCTGGGTTGAAAAAGGAAGGTAATAAGCGAGAAGACCTGGCTAGGCCCTCCCTCCTCTCCCACTGTGGGCCTGGGCTACCCTGGCTCTCTCCAGTGCCCGGGAACAGCCTGCCCATCAGGCTCTCAGATGATGGGAGTGCCAGGCAGATGCTGCTGAGGGGCCTCAGACAGCCTCCCTGATTTCCCAGGCTCTCCACGTCTCGCCTGACAGATGACCCTCCACTCTGCCTCCTCCTCCCTCTAAATGCTGCTGTCTCCAAGGCCACCCGCCGGAGTGGGAGAGAGCTGGTGCGGGCAGAGAGGAGAAAAGCCGGTCCAAGGCTGGGGGCCTCTGCAGGCTTCTCCTTCCAGATGCCCATCTGCAAGCCTGTGGTCAGGATCAGCTGCCTCCTATCACTGTGAGTCGAGTGCCCATCAGCTGGGAGACAGAAGTTCCTGTTTCCAAGAAGCTTACAGACATCAAGCAATAAACAGAAGGGAACATAGCTGCTTTCTATGGCTGTCTCTGGCATCTCTAGGAGCTGGCCTTGGGCTGAGACCTACAAAATGAAAAAGGGCCGTCTTGAGGTGACTTAATGGGAGATGTCCCAGGAGTGGGGAATTCGGTGGTACAAAGGCCCTGAGGCATGTCTGGGTTTCAGTGTATGAATTTAGAGGCACAAGATGGGGGTTAGGAAAAAGTAAACAGAATTAGATTCTTTCTAAAGACTAAGTGTTCTCTGGTTTTGTCAGAGGTGGCTACTAGAACCAAGGGGCCAAGGGAACAACTCCCAACAGACCCCTCTGTGGCCTGGATGGGGTGGACTTCAAGCCCTGAGCCAGATAGAGCCAGAAGTAGCGAGCCCTGCTGTAGGGTCCTGTGGCAGTAGGTGAAGAGGCAGAAGTGCCAGCATTGTGAGGCCTAGGTCACAGCTGTATGCTGGCCATCAAGAGCACCCAGGTGCTGCACAGAGGGAATGGGGCATCAGTGGCAGCTGATGTGCAGGCTGCAGCATCTGAGTGGAGCTTCCAGGGGAAGTGAGGAAACTGCACAGTGAGGCTAGAGGGCAGAATAGGCCTGGGTTGCCTGAAGGGAAAAAGGCGGTGAGAGCCAGTTCATGTTGGATCTGTACACAGAGAAGCAGAACCTCAGGTGAGAGCAGGCCTGAGAGCAGCAGTTGGGAGAGGTCAGCCTTTCCTTGGATAGTCCTGAGGAGCCTAGACAGAGAGCTGGAATCTCTAACCTGTGGGAGGACCCTGGGGAACAAAAGCATGGGGTATCCTACCAGTGGCCAGCATCCTGGTCCCTGACCTCCTCCTCCATCCCAGCTGCCATTGGGACACCCTAACTCAGAGACTGAAGATCAAGGCATTGACATGTTAAAATACTATTTTAAAATGGGGGGGGGGTGCTGCAGAGATTGCTCAGTGGTTAAGAGCACTGATTGCTCTTCCAGAGTTCTGTGTTCAATTCCCAGCGACCACATGGTGGCTTACAACCATCTGCAACAGAATCTGATGCCCTCTTCTGGTGTGTCTGAAGACAGTGACATGCATAAAATAAATAATTCTTTAAATAAAATACTGTTTTTCAGAAGAGAGTGTCAGAGCCCCTGGAACTGGAGCTAAGAATTTGAAAGAAAACAGGCAGTGCACATTTTTAATCCCAGCACTCAGGAGGCAGAGGCAGGTGGAGCTCTAAGTTCGAGGCCAGCCTGGTCTACAGAGTGAGTTCCAGGACAGCCAGGGCTACAGAGAGAAACCAGAGAGAGAGAGAGAGAGAGACAGAGAGAGAGAGAGAGAGAGAGAGAGAGAGAGAGAGAGAGAGACAGAGAGAGAGAGAGAGAGACAGAGAGAGAGAGAGAGAGACAGAGAGAGAGAGAGAGAACAGGCAGGCAAGCCTTTGAGTTAGCATGGAAATCACCAAGCAACCACAAGGCAAAAGTGAGGGTAGCTTCAGAGGAAGAGGGAGAAAGTCCAAAGTGCCAAAGAAAACATGCATAGGTTTTGGTCAGTTTCCGAAAGAAAGAGATAAAGAAGAAAAATGCTTTTCTGAAAAGCAAGCCGACTCGAAAGAGCTACATGGCTAGTGCTGGCTCTGTGAGCGACTGCCCATCACGGCCATTTAATGTGAACAGACCAGCATGCTCACAACGCTGCCCAGTCATCAGCATTACCCAGTTCCAGAACCTTCTAGAACCTTGCACTGGTGAAACCCTTGGGGAACCATTTGGTTTCCTATCACTTCTTTCAGAGCTAGCCTCTCCTTATATACAAGAGTAGGCGTGTGTGAGATCCTTTATTTATATGCAAAGGAAACACACTGTTTATGCCTCTTGCTTTTTTATTTACTAGTAAATTTGGGGCCAGTGATAAGGCCCAGCAGGTAAGGAGCTTGTTGCCAAACCTAATGATCAGAGTTCAGACCCCAGAACCTATATGGTATAGATAGAGAACTGATTCTCCAAGTTGTGTCCTCTAACCTCCATGTATGCAAAGTATGTGTACACACACACACACACACACACACACTAAATTAAAATGTAGTAGACGTTTTAAAATAATAAATCTGGGCAAATAACAGACTGTTAGGACATCAGAACTTCAATGTCACTACCATATCAGCCTACACAGACCTACTTCACTCTTTTTGTATTTCTTTTCTTACTTATTTGTTGAAGGGGCCCACTTGAGCTGCGGCATGCATGTGACAGTCGGAGGATAACCTGGGTAAGTTGGTTCTCTCCTTCCACCATGTAAGTTCTAGGGATAGAGTTCAGATCTCTGCTTCTTCATCCTAAAGGCTACATGATGTTCCTTCCATACGGGTGAGTGATACTGTTTTCGTGAGACCCGTGTTGACTTTCGACTTGAGACATTCATCTACTGATGCCACACACCTGCCGTCAGCAGCAGGAATGAACTATCGTGAGTTAGAAGGGCAAAGCAAACATCTGTGGAACCCTTCAACATCTCCTGGACCAATTGAAGTTTAAGTCTGAAGCTACAAGTGTTTAGGAGGACCTTAAGTGACAGGGAGTGAATGGTTGGTGGGAAAGGAAGTCGTTGTAATCAATTTGGAGAACAGTTTGTCGATATATAATCAATCTAAAGATGCATAATCCTGAGCTGGCGTGATAGCTCAGTGAGTAGAGATGCTTCTCAAGCAAGCTTATGACCTGAGTTCAATTCCTGAAACCCACACGTAGATGAACCAACTCCACAGAGTTGACCTCTGACCTCCACATACATGCCATGGTATGCGCGAATACACACACACACAGACCCACACCATGCTGTATAAATTATAATAAATAAACACACAAATAATTTATTAAAAGCCACACAATTCTACAGCATAACAATTCTCTATTTGGGAAATTTGAAAGAAATATCTTTATATGGAACCAAGAACAGGACTGGAGGTATTTAGCATTCTCCAGGACTTGGGTTCGGTTCTCCAGCTCCACAGAGAGAAGAGAGAAAAGAAATGAGCAGGAATAAGCATTATAAAATATTGGTGATAGCAAAGCATAGAGAGCAGCCTAACTCCTTAAAAACAGAAGGAGAAAGATATTATACTGTGTTCACCTCATGGGACAATCTGTAGCAGTGAGAGCAAATGGTAGCTATATCCATAAGCTGGAATAAATCTTAGGAACAACGATAAAATAGTAAGAACACAAATTGAGGCTGGGTGTAGTGGCACATGCCTTTAATCCCAGCACTCAGCAGGCAGAGGTGTGTGGATCTCTAAGGGTTCGAGGCTACCCTGGTCTACATAAAACTTCTTGCTAAATAACCAGGGCTATATAGAAACATCATGACAAAAGGAAGGAAGGAAGAAAGGAGGGAGGGAGGGAGCGAGGGAGGGAGGGAGGGAGGGAGGGAAGGAAGGGAGGAAGGGAGAAAGAAAGGAAGAGAAGGAAGGAAGGAGGGAAGGAAGGAGGGAGGGAAGGAAGGAAGGAAGGAAGGAAGGAAGGAAGGAAGGAAGGAAGGAAGGGGCCAGTGAAATGGCTCAGCAGGTTAGGAGCTTTCTGCCGAGCCTGACAATGTGCATTCAATCCCTAGAACCCACATGGTGAAGGGAGAGAGCACCAACCCCTGCATGTTGTCTCTTACTTCATATGCATCACAGTACACATGCCCACACATACACACAAACAAATAAATATAAGAAGAAATAAACTGAAAGCCAGGCACGGTAGCACATGGCTGTTGTAATGTGCATTTCATTGGCAAATTGTCAGGTGTTTAAACTCACAGAGAAGTGGGCTCTGAAAACAGGGTTGCCTAATTCCACTTAAGACCTAAGCCGTGTTTGTGCCAAAGTGTCCTTCAATGTCTTGACAGAGAAACAGCCCGAAGGTAAACACAGTGTCCTTGAAGATAGCCACAGGTAAGCCATTTCCAACCCTGTTCTATCGGTTATGTGTGCACATGGGTGAGAAACTGGAAGCTGACCACCTCAAGTTCCCATCTGGTTTCTGCTGCACAGCAGGAGCACCACGTGTGACAATGTCACCTCTGTCTGTTGAAACTGATATTCTACTTGGACACCTCACTTGGGTCAGCCTCCTCTGCCTGGGGCTTCTCAGAGAACTCCAAGGATAGCCTTGGGGGGTGGGTCATCCGAAGTTGGTCTTTGCTGAATTTTGAGTAACTCTAGTAAATGTTTTCTATCAACATAATAGTCATTATTTATGCTTTTACCTTGGCTTGCTATCCACTTGTAACTCACTCATTCAAAACCAAAAAATACTGTAGATTATTCTCCAAAGTGTGCAACATGCCTATAATACCAGCCAGCACCCAGAGGCTGGGGCAGGAGGATCACCAAGTGTAGCCAGTATCCTAATTGCTTTCTGTTGCTGTGATAAACACCACAGCCAAAAGCAACTTGAGGAAGAAAGGCTTTGTGTGGCTTATGTGTCCTAATCACTGT
Organism: Arvicanthis niloticus; assembly: GCF_011762505.2. Classification (NCBI taxonomy): domain Eukaryota; kingdom Metazoa; phylum Chordata; class Mammalia; order Rodentia; family Muridae; genus Arvicanthis; species Arvicanthis niloticus. The sequence goes on from NC_047663.1 coordinate 46,000,605, forward strand.
CCATCACTGAGGGAAACCAAGATAGCAGCCCAGACAGGGGCAGAGGCAGACACCATGGAGGGGTGCGGCTTACTGGCTTGTTCTTCATGGCTTGCTCAGCCTACTTTCTTATAGAACACAGGCCACTTGCCCAGGAATGGCATCACCCACAGGGGCCTGGGCCCTCCCATATCAACCATGAATCAAGAAAATATCCCCACTGACTTGGTCGTAGGACAACATCTGATGAAGACAATTTTGCACCTGAGATTTCCTCTCCCCTGATTCACCTGGGTTTGTGTCAAGAGGGCAAAATGACTAGCAGAGCCAGTTTGGGATACATATAACTTTTCCAAAAAAAAAAAAAAAATTGAATTTGATCCCAGAATCCACATAAAAAGCTGGGTGGCTGGGTGTAGCCAGGCCAAAATGGTGAGTACCTTTAATCTCAGCAGAGGCAGGCAGATCTCTCAGTTTGAGGCCAGCCTGGTCTATAGAGTGAGTTCCAGGACAGCCAAGGCTACACAGGGAAACCCTGTCTCGAAAAATAAAACAAACAAACAAAGCTGGTGTGGTAGTAATGCCAGCAATGGCGAATCGAGCCAGGCAGGTCCCTGGGATTCACTGGCCAACAGCCTAGCCTAATTGATAAGCCCTACATCCCAGAGAGACTGTCTCAAAGAAAACAAGCAAATAGTCCCTGCAGAACATTTTATCTTGGCTTGCTATACACTTAGTAACTCACTCATTCAAAACCAAAAATATTGTAGATTATTCTCCAAAGTGTGCAACATGCCTATAATATCAGCACTCCGGCCTCCACATGTATGTGCATATACACGTACATAAATGCACACACCAAAAATGCTGAATGAGGACATGTACAGTATGATAGCCCTTATGTAAAGTTCGGAACCACACAAACAATACCAGCTATTATTTCTTTACATAAGAAATATATACAAAGTAAATGTGTGGGGGGCTAGAATCAAATCAATACAGCCCTTGCCTTGGGAGAATGTAATCCGATGGAGGAGAAATATTATACCAAGATTTTAAATACATTTGTAATTATCTTTAAGTATTAAAATATAGAATATAGAGTTTATCATTTTAACCATCTCTGTGGGTTGCTGTGGGTTGAACCCAGGACCTATTGAATGTTAGGCACTCCCTCTAACAGTGGGCCCTTGCCACCATCCTCCATTTTAACGTGTATTAAGTGTGTATTTCAGTAGTGCTAACCAGGTTCAAAGGTTGTGCAACCGTCACTGTTATTTCTGAAACATTTTTCTTCAGCACATTAAAGCTCTGTACCACTTAACAATAACTCCCTGTGGTGGCTTGGATGAAATGGGCCCATAGACTCACAGGGAGTGGCAGCATTGGAGGCGTGGCCTTGGTGGAGTGGATGTGGCCTTTCGGAGGAAGTGTGTCACTCACAGGGAGGATAACCTTTGAGGTTTCAGAAACTCAAGCCAGGCGCAATGTATCCCTTCCTGCTGTCTTTGGATCCAGTTGGAGAACTCTCAGTACCTCTCCAGCACCATGTCTGCCTGCAGGCCACCATGCTTCTTGCCGTGATGATAATGGAGCAAACCTCTCATCTGTAAGCCGGCCCCAGTTAAATGTTTGCCTTTATAAGAGTCGCCATGGTCATAGTGTCTGTTCACAGCAACAAAATCGTAAGACATTCCCTGGGCTCATAATAAAATAAAAATAAATAAAAAATAAAAACAGGGTCTCATAGCTCTGGCTGGCCTCCAGCCTGATACATAGCCAAAGATGGCCTTAGCTCCCTGGTCCTCCTGCCCCCACATCCTTTGTGCTGGGATTACAGGCATGAGCCAGCACACCTAGTACAGTTGCAGTTGCTAAAGACAGGTCTTTCTGTATTGCCCAGGCTGGCCTTGAACTCCTGGGCTCAAGCAATTCTCCAGCCTCAGCCTCTGGGGTTCCTGAAACAACAGACATGTGTCACTACCACAGGCTCTTTCCTATGCTTAGTTTTCCAAGGAACTGGAGTGATTTATTTTAAAGGTGGCTGATGGGCACAAGCATTCTCTCCCTTAGTTTCCAGGTGTTTTCGTATGAGAGAAACATTCTCTAAGTGTAGGAAGTGAAGCAAGCTATAATTGAAAGCCCCTGCTTGCACTGTTAACACTTTTGAATTGCATCATTAATCCGAAGCCATTTGCCTTGGGTTTCAAAATTATTAGTTTGGTTTTCTTCCCACCCCTCCCTCACCCAGTGCTGGAGAATCAAACCCAAAGCTTCACACATTCTAGGCAAGAGCCCTGCCAATGAGCCACACCCTCAGGCCCATGTGCCCGCCATTCCAGCCACTTACAATACTGCAACGTTCGATCCCGCGGGGAAGATTCCTTAAACCAAAGCCCTGAACCCCAGAACCCTCTAACCTGGGAGTGATGACTCGTGGGAACCGGGCCCAAGCTCAGGCTAGAGCTTCCCAACCCCACGGGTCATACCTGGGGGTTCCCAAGGACATAACACTGTGTCTTGTGGGCCATCTGATCTCCTGTAAAGATGGTCTGACTTCAAGCTGTCTCTTCTGGCAGGTGAACCTGCCTCTGTCCAGCCTGGCTGCCTAGGGTCTTGACCAGAACAGAAGGACAGAGTCTAGATCCTCGACAGTGTAGGACAGCCCAGTTCTGGCTAGTATACAGGGACAGGGTCTAGTCCTCCACCTCCAATGTGTGGGGCCCAAATATCAAGAAACTTGGTTGTGAGTCCTAGGTCTGCCTCGTTGAACATGGAGCGGGGCTCTCCATCTGTCTGGGCCTCAAGTCTAGAGAACGAGGGCTGGGGAGGTGAGGGGCTCCAAGACCCACACTCTACAGGTGCTGTAGGAGAGAGGAAAGACAAAGCCCCTCTCTGGGCTATTTAGCTCATTACCAAAGCTCCTGAGCATTTGACATCTGCAAAACCTCATTAGGTAAATGCTAACTCGTCCCTTCTGCTAGGCCCAGCACTCGGAAATGTACCGTGACGAGGGCGGTGTGTTTGTGAGAAGAGGATGTACATGATAAATTATCCGGCATTTTAATATCGCTTACCACACCCTTTGCCCGGCAGCAGACACCGTCTAGATGGCAAACACTGAAGCTGACTGGCTCTGGTCAGTGTAGGCAAAGGTCTAAAGAAGGGAGGTGTCCCCAGAGTGCCTGACTCCCATCCCTCCTGATTTACCCTCCATGGTCCAGAATCTAAAGAGAAACGGGGCCTCATTTCCTAGGCAGCCCCCTGCAGACTGCAGCGAGGGGCTGTTGCAGAGGACACGCTGGGTAAACATTTGTTGAAATGTGGAGTCATGAATAAATGAACGGACAAGAACCCCTGGAAGGCGCCTCTCCACCAGCCAGCAACAGTGTTTGGAGTGGCTCTGCCAGACTCTCCTTTGGGTTCAAGTTTCCCATTAATACAAAGAAAGTTCTATCGGTGCAGCCTTGCAAGAGCTCCTTCAATAATCAGAGAAAGAAGAACAGGCTGTGGGTGTGGGGAGTGGGGAGTGGGTAGGAACCAGCCTTCCCTCCCCCGCATATATGAAGACTAGCTAGGGACACCCATCAACGATGTCCAGCCAACTGCTGAACAGAGGCCATTTCCTCAAACACGCACATCACCTGTAATCGCAGCACTAGAGAGGCAGAAGGATCCACTCAGCCACATAGGCTATCCTGGACCACCTGAGACCCTGCCTCAAAAAAAAAAAAAAAAAAAAAAAAAAAAAGAAAAAAGAAAAAAGAAAAAAGCCCAGCAGTGGTGGCTCACAACTTTTAATCCCAGCAGTTGTGAGGCAAAGGCAGGCAGAGCTCTGAGTTCAAGGCCAGCCTGGTCTACAGAGTGAGTTCCAGGATAGTCAGGGCTACACAGAGAAACCCTGTCTTGAAAAACCAAAAAGAGGAAGAGGAGAAAGGAGGAAAGAAGGAAGAGAAGGAGGGAGAGAAAGAAGAGGAGGAGAAGAAAGGAAGGAAGGAAGGAAGGAAGAGAGAGAAAGAAAGGAAGGAAGGAAGGAAGGAAGGAAGAAAGAAAGAAAGAAAGAAAGAAAGAAAGAAAGAAAGAAAGAAAGAAAAGAGAAAAAGAAATAAATGCATATTGCCTACTAAAAGGAAAGGTATTCAGTTTATTCTGGACCAAGAAGGCCAAATCAGACTCCCAACTCTGCCTTTGCCAAATCTTTCTAGAAATGCCCCCACAATTCCTATTAGGACTTACTTCCTCCGGTGAGAGCTGCTAAACACTGAGAGATGCTGTCGTGGTGTGTGTGACAGGTGTGAACGGTGACAGGGGGGCCACCTGCAGCATGAGCATCATGGTATCAAGCCATTAGCACCTCTTAACCCAGCAATTCCCAGCCTTTGCTGTGTGTAAAAATAATCTAGAGGTGTTTGTTTAGACACATCTGAAAGTGCACTCACCTATTCTGGGTCAGTGGGTGTGAGGCGGGGCCCTGGAATCTGCATTATTTATAAACATCCATCAAGGTGGGACAGACAGCCCAGCCATCGTTTGTGAAATCCCTTCTATTTGTAGAGGGCCTTTGAGAGAGTCTGCAGGGGAGAGCAGACTGTACTCACTGAACCTTGCGGGGGGGGGGGGGGGTCAGTTCTGCTGCAGAGCTGCCCACCCCAGCAGCATGATTGATTAAACTTGGACATATCCAGCTGCGTGGAGATCCCCACCCCCCTGCCAGCTGGTACCCAGTATTGGCAAGAACATTCATTTCTCAATAGGTTTCTTGTCTATGTCTTCACCTGGTCCTGGCAACAGACAGAGGAGTTGACTGCATTCACCCAATAGGGAAACTGAGGCAGGCACGTAGCATAGGATGGTGTATGCACAGGGGACACAGGGCAAGGTGCCGACTGCCTACCAGGCAGTGCACTAGGCATCTTCTATCCAGATTCCTTCTGTACCTCAGACTAAAGCCAATAATGCAAAATCAGGTACAGCCAAGCGTCGGAAGAGTGGAGCTTTCGACTCTAAGTCTGTCTCAGTCCTAACCCTTGGTCTTTCCAGAAAATGGACTTTTCTCTGGATGACAGCACATCCACACCTCCCTCTCTGTGGGGTCCCATCCCCTGTCAACAGATCTCACAAGTGCGCAAACTCAGACTCAGAATGGGCCTTCATTCTGACAGCTGCCAGTGCCTGGCCCACACACCATCTCTCCAGTGGGTGTCTTAGGGTTCCCTGGCTCAATGCTTTGTGACCTAGGACCTTTTTCCCACTTTTTCCCCTAAGAGCTAACTCCTACGGGGCCAAGAACTATGAGCTGCTCCTTCAGAAAGCCACTTCTGGTCAGCCTCTCCTCTACCCCATTCTCCCCGCAAACCCATGAGTCAGACTTTGAAGAACAGGGTCTGGAGTTGGTATAACTGGGCTCCTGTATCCAGTCCCAGTTGCTGGACACTTGATCACTTGAAGCCTCAGTTTCCCTATTTGCAAGATTGTACCACCTCTTCTTGTCTGTCCCCCCCAAAGGATGTATGGAAACTGCTGTTTTTGATACCCATGTCACAGCATGATTTAATAATGCAGACACCTATGGCATAGGTTAAGTTACAGTGTGTGTGTGTGCGCTCGCGCGTGTGTGTGTGTGTGTGTGTGTGTGTGTGTGTCTGTCTGTCTGTCTGTCTGTCTGTCTGTGTGTCTGTGTATATGTGTCTGTGTAAGGTCTAAGCCCCTTCAGTCCTATGACAGCCTGCTGAGACCAGGTACCTCTCTCCTTAGACTCAGACTCTCAAGAAGACTGAGTGGGCTCCCCCAGCACCCAGACTGCCAGGCCAGCTCATTCCCCTGTAATCCCTGAAGCTTGGCCCCTCAGCCCCCACCCCTACTCCATCTGGCTGTCCCCATCCAAGAAGCCTCATGGGGATCCCAGAGAACAAGGCTTTACCTGGGCAGCCAGCTCCACTTTGAGTCACTTCAGCTCTGTAGGGGTGAGGAAGGAGAGGCAAGGGAAGGGAGGACGAAAACATGGGTTGTGGGGAGTTATTGTTTGAAAAGGGATCTTGCTGTATAGCTCTGGTTGGTCTAGAACTCACTTCGTAGGCCAGGCTATCCTCAGACATGTGGCAATCCTTCTGCTGTTGTTTCCTGAGTGCTAGAATTTGCCACCATAACCAGCTCTCTGTTAGGTCTTCATTGCAGTTCTCAGCAACCAACAGTCACCCTGATCTATTCTCTGTGCCTGGGCCTCAATTTCCTGAGCTGCAAAATGGGAACATCTCCAGCTCCATGCTGGGCAGTAAAAGAATAGGCAAAATGATGGCTGGGGTGTGATTGGCAGAGGAGGACATGGTTTCCAAAAATAGGCATGATCACTCAAGCATGAAAGCAAGGCCCATGGGAGCAGATGTAATCCAGTCCTCAAGAGGTAGAAGCAGAGGGGTCAGAGGTTGAAGGTCAGCCTGGATTAGGGTAAGTCCAAGACCAGCATGAGCAAATTAGTGAGACCTTGTCTCAAAATAAAAAATATAAAGAGGACTAGATACAAATTCAAGATCAACCTCAGAATGAGTTCAGGGTCTCCTGGCAACTCAGCAAAATCCTTTCTCAGAATAAAAGCTACAAAGGGCTGGGGTGTCGAGCTCAGTGGTTACAGCATGCCTAATGTGTGTGTGAGAGTCCAGGTTCAGTTCCCAGTTCCACAAAGAAAACAGGAAAACCAAAAAGAGAGGAAAGAAACCACATAATTCTCCATTTTTTACCAGTGAGTCTAGTCTCTTACAGAAAGGAAGAAAACAAATCCATCCCTGTGAAGTCCCTCATGCCTGTCATTTTGTCATCTTCAAAGCTAATGTAGGGCCTCACCACACTGCTGGGAAATCAGAATTAGTCCCATTTCACAGATGAGGAAACTGAGACTCGGGGGTTCAAATGACCCCACCTGAATGATGCAACTAAGCAATAGGGGAGGCCCTCTCCTCTCCTAGCTCCAGTCCTCGCCTTGCATATGGCTAGTGGTTGACACTCTCCTGTTAGACTCAATAGAGAACAATGGTTTTCAACCTTCCTAATGCTGCGACCCTTCAATACAGTTCCTCATGTTGTGGTGACCCCCACCGTAAAATTATCTTCATTGCTACTTCATAAGTGTAAGTTTCCTACTTACATAAATTACCATGTAAATATCTGTGTTTTACCATGGTCGAAATTGACCCGTGAAAAGGGTCCGCCAAGGGGTCACGTTCCACAGGTTGAGAACCTTGACAAAAGAGGGACACAGCCAAACGTGATAAATAAGCCTCTCCCACGAGTCAGTGGAAACCAGAGTAAACAGGATTCCATCCACGCCAGGCCAGGGCTTACTAGAGCCGCACCTGTACAAGCAGCAGCCTGTTCCCAGCACAGCTGTTCCCAGAAAGGCTGCAGGGATTTGTTTAGTTGCCTGGCCACCACGGGAGGCACAAGTGTCCTCCAGGCAGCACCTTGCCTTTACACCCAAACTCAATCATCACCCCAGGAGATCTCTGCCCTGGCCTGCTTCCCTCTGTCCATCCTGATCATGCCCCGGTCCAAGTCCTCACGCAGCCTGTCCTTCTGGGTCTTACAAGCCACTCAGAGACTGAGTGAGGAGCCTGGCCCAAGTCATAGACACTCCTGTTTGCATGTGACCTGAGAAGAAGTGAGCAGACTGTCCCAGCAGTGTCCTGGGACAGCCCAGGGTACACTTGTCCTGCTAGGATGTAAACAGCCTGTTCCCTGGGAGAGTAATCCTGTGGTCTACAAGGGAGGGGGTTTTTGAGGAGTTCATTCCCACATCCCCAAATGGCTTCTATGGCTATAGGTTCTGTTAGTTGAGCCCAGCACGGAAGACTGTGCCCCGGACAACCTTAAGAGCATGTGTTTCTTGTGTGTATGTGCATGCTGGGGAGGCATACCGTGTCCCAGCATCTACCACTGCATGTGTCTATAGCCTGAACCCCGGGAATGGGTGATCTTTTCCACTGAGTGTCTCTATACGTGTGTGTGTGTGTGTGTGTGTGTGTGTGTGTGTGTGTGTGTGTGTTTGCAATGCCCCACACACCTGCGCCTGTCCCACGAGAGTGAATGCAGCCCCTCATGGGCTGGCACATGGCGCGGGATGAGTGGGCACGCAGGGCCCAGACTGGGAACCTAGGTGAGGGAAGGCTGCGAGTGGCCCTGCGCGTCTCCCGCGTGTGTGAGCGCGCCGTGTGAGCGCGAGGAAGTGGTTGCTCTCCTGGCTCGCTCGCTCCCTCGCTCTCTCCGTGCCCGCCAGCCCGCCCGCCCGCGCGCGCAGCCCGCACACTCACCGCTTGGTTGCTGCCGGGTGACGCGGGCTGGGCCCGCCCCCTGCTGCCGGCCCCGCACTCACTTGCACCGGCCGCCGCCGAGCAGGCAGCAGCCGCGTCAGGGCCGTCCGGGGGCCAAGCCGGCGATGCCCGCAGCCCCCTCGGCGCCCCGCGGGACCCGCTGACTTGCCCCCGGGCCAGGGTCACACCGGGCCGGGCCGGGCCGCGCACCGCGGCGCTGCCTGCATGACCCTCCGGCGGCGCGGGGAGAAGGCGACCATCAGCATCCAGGAGCATATGGCCATCGACGTGTGTCCCGGGCCCATCCGGCCTATCAAGCAGATCTCCGATTACTTCCCCCGCTTCCCGCGGGGCCTCCCCCCAACCGCCGCGCCCCGCGCCCTCGCGCCCCCGGACGCCCCCGCGCGCTCGCCCGCAGCCAGCGCCGGCCCCCGCAGCCCCTCCGACGGCGCCCGCGACGACGACGAAGATGTGGACCAGCTCTTCGGAGCCTACGGTGCCAGCCCAGGCCCGAGCCCCGGCCCCAGCCCCGCGAGGCCGCCCGCCAAGCCCCCCGAGGAGGAGCCGGACGCCGACGGCTACGAGTCAGACGACTGCAGTAAGTTTCCCAGTCGCCGGCCGCGCGCCCCCTCCCCGCACCCGGGTCCCCGCAGGGCAAGCGCCGCCGCCGCCCCGTACACCCGCACGCGAGAGCTGGGAAGTTTGGGGGCGTCCTCTGGGGGCGCCCCGTTTCCAGGCCTCCGCTCCCCGGGGCGCGCCCCGCACCCCTTCTCGGCCCGCGTGCCGAGATCTTCAGCGCGGGCGGCGGCTTTTGTTCCCGGGAAGGGCGGAGCTGCGCCCCAGAGAGACACCAGTTGCTGCGGGCCGCACGGTATCTCCCGGCCCCAGAGCCCTGTGCGGGCTGTCCCGGGGTGGCCACCCGGAGAGCTAGGGACCCTGCGGTAGCCTAGGCGGGCCCGGCGGCACGCACCGCGCCGCGGCTCCGCTAGTGCGCGGGCCAAGGACCAGGACGGCGGAGCCGCTTGTCCTTTGGAAAAACCTTGGTGATTCCTCCTCCCGCATCTGCGGACCCCGATGGCTCGGGCCGCGGACCTTCGCCCACCTGTTACGCCGGCTTCTCTGGTCAGGAGGGTACCCAGCCGCGCCCCCTCCTCTCGGACTCAACCCCAGGGAGACAACAGACACCAGGGTCTCCCGAACCAGGCCAGGACCTCTCCTGGTGTCTTGTATGGTCCCTGAGGGTGTCTGACCCGGCCCACCAAGGACCATCCAGAAAGCCAACGAGGGAAGAAGTCATCGTTTGTCCCATGAATTTGCTGGGGGCTGGGGCTGCGGCTGAGGGAGACTACATAGAAGGGCCCCAGCCCAGCTGTCACCCTGCTTCATTTAGAAAAGAACAGGGCCATCCTCAAAACCTAGTCATGGGTGCCATGGGACCGTGGGATTGGAGGATCCCATACCAGCTTCCCCAGGGCAAAAGCAGCCCCTCCTCCGTGCAACATTTGGGTAGTTATGCCTTGTCTGGGTGTTCCCTAGGGCCTCTGGGCTAGGGACTGGCTCGTCCCCAGCATAACAAGTGCCTCTGCACGCTGAGGATGGGAGTTCACGGTGTCACCCTGGGAACAGACTCCGCGGTTCACTTCAGGGAGCCCAGCAAGAGAGGTGCATCAAGCCTGGGCCGGGAACACTGCCTTTTGTGTGTATTCTAGACCTGGACCCTCTAACTCAGGGCATATCGAGGCCCTACTCCCAAGTGTAAAGGCTGGGGAGCAGGCCTTACCTTCTGCTGTCCTGCAGGCTGAGGGAAACTAGGTGGGCTGAATTTATTAAAGTCTGCAGAGCTGCACCCTGGATTTACTTTCTGCCCAATTCCTGGCACTCTGTGCAAGGATCCAGGCTGGCTGCCCTCTAGGGAGGCTCTAAGTAGGACCACAGTTAGCCCCCTTGGGGGATCCAGAGCCATCCTGGGAAGAAAAACTAGGAAGCAGCTCCCATTTCCAGCATTCTGTCTGCAGTCAAGGGAGTGAGCAGGAGCACAAAGATTGTGCCTGAGCCACAGGCCACCCTCCAGGTGTCGTAGCAGCTCAAAGGATGACATAAGGCCAAGAGGGAAGAAACCTAGTCATTTTGGCTATCCTGAAACCCACCAGAAAGAATAAAACAGGCCAGAAGCCCCACCTCCTGTCTGTCTGGTGTTTTCAGAACACTCTTTCAGCAGCTGGGAGCGGGCAAAGGGAACCATGCTGAGTCTCTGGGCTCAGGCCACAGGTGTCCTCACTAGGGACAGGCTCACATGAGTTGGGTCCTAGATACAGCTTTCTCAACTGAAACTGGGGTCTGGCCACACCCAGATGGCTTTAATACAAAGTGTGGAGAAGAGGCCTGGAGCTCGCAGAGCTAAGAAAGTGGGTATGAAGCTGAGCATCTCATTAAGGCTGAGAGCACCAGGACTGTGGCTCTCACAGGTGAGGAGACCCAGAGCAGGACCACCCTGTACCTGGTACCCGAGGCTGTGCACCCTCGGAGCCCTGACAACCAGATCTCTCAGAATGAGCCTAAGTGATTCAAGCCAGACGGTTCATTACGGCTTTAGCCAGGGTTATGCCATTTGCTGCTCTAATTATCGGATTATCTGTTCGGACAAAAAGAAATGAGGGCGGCTGCTCTGCTGTCCAAACAGAGGCGCAAAAACAGCCTGTTTGCTTAGCTTTGTTCTCCTCTCTAAAGCCCCTCCCTTGCTGGCCACCTCAAAGTATACAAGTATGGGCACATGAGTGTGAGTGTGCGTGTGTGTGTGTGTGTGTGTGTGCTGAGCTTAGGAGGCCAGTGAAGAAGACACAGCACCACCCTAGGCCCCAGCTCCCAGGTATCCCAAGCTACCTGCTCCCCATGTGCAGAAGGAACGCAGACCCCGAAGCTGTAATGACTAAGAGGCTTTGGACTGCAAGTACCATGAAATCAATTCAAAGCAGCTCACGCCAGCAGAGCCGCAAAGGTCCTGCTGCAGACACCATGGTAAACTGGAGCAGCCCTCCAGCATCCCTGGCGATGAGGCTTCTGTCAGTCCTTCCTCTCAGCCAGCTCTTTCCCTCTTGGGCTGAAAACCAGGGCAGGTTCTCTATTCCCAAGGGCATATGGATGAGGAACATCAGATGCAAAACGTAGTCACAGAGATGGTCTCAGACTCCATCAGCTAAGCGGGACCCTCATGATCCAAGGTGGCTGCTGTGGGTCCAGGCATCACATATATATATATTATGTTCTTAGATTTGATTAAAAAAAAAATACTTTCTATTCTCATGTCTAAGATCCAGAAAATCTCTCTTAGAAGTTCCCAGGAGACTTGTCCTTTTGTCTCATTGGCTAGAAGTACATCACGTGTCCATGTTCCCAAATGACTCACTCAGCTAGGTCAGGACGGGAGCCCATGGAAGTCTGGAACAGGGGTGAACCATTGTGGGATCTTCCTAGAAGGTTCTCCCCGGCACGGCAGATCCTAGTTATTGATGTATGTGACTCTTTCTTCACCCAGAATGCCTTTGGGCCTCCATCATATTCTTTCATAGTCAACTGTATAATGCCAACTGTGTGTCAGAGCATGGTACAGGGGCACAGAGACCCAAGCATGGGCTGGACCACAGTCTCTGATCTTAGGACACTCACAGAAACCCAACAAGAGGACCAGCATGAGCGATGGGGAGGCAGACATCCACAGAGGCCTCAGCTCTGAGGCAGGGGAAGGGGAAAGAAGGCTAGCAGAGTGAAGGGGGCAGCAAAGGAATAGAAATGTCAAAAGCACAGACCAGTGGGGTCTGTAGAACCACGTGTCTGAGGCAAAGGGGAGGGGCTGATGAGGTCAAAGTGATCATATATATAGAAAGGTGTAAATGCCAAACCGAGGATGTCTCAATGCGATGGATTTTTGAACGACTTGAAGTAGGGGAATAAAGGAGCCTAAGCTCTGCCTCTAGACTCTGCCAAGTAGAGAATTATCCCTCATTCCTCAGCATCCTCCCCCACAGTGGCTACCTAGTTCAGTGCCTCAGTTTCCCCACTTATGAAGTGCTTTCAAGTAGGGCATGATAATTTTCTATACATTCTTGCCAATTTAAGAAAAAAATTTATTGTATCTTTTATTGTGTATGTGTGAAGGGGTGCACGTGTGCCACAGCACCCGTGTGGAGGTCAGAGGTCAATGCTGTGGAGTCAGTTCTCTCCCTCCTCTTTTATGTGCATCCCAGGGATTGAACTCAGGTCACCAGGCTTGCAAAGCAAGCACCTTTACCCACTGAGCCATCTCATCAGCTCCGGGGAAACCGTTTTAGAGGCTGACATTTTTCTTCCAAATACAAAACAAAAAGGATGGATTTCTGACTCCCAGGGCGGACGGGTCAAGCAAGTTCAAGTGCAGCCCAAGGTCACCGCCAGCCGCCTGTCTGCACTGGCCCTGTTGGGGAACGCTCAGCCTTGGAGGAAGCAACAGGGGCTTGTGCTTGATTCTCTCTGATTTAGCCCCATTAAAGCGCTATAATTATCAGCCAAGTCGGTGACAACTCTCAGAGGCCCATTAGTGACCAACCTTCATTATTTTTCCAAAGATGTAAACTTTCATCAGGGCCCGTGATCTGAGTGGCTCTAAGGGCAAGGCCCTTGAGATCCTGGGGCTCACAGAGAGGCATGCTCTCTTGTCCTTTGGGCCCTGCTATTGCCACCACCATTGCCACTGCCACTCTGCTCAGGCCCTCAGATTAGTGGTGTGTCCCCATCCCTGCCCCAGTGCTGAGGCTCAAACCCAGGGGCCTGGTCACATGAGGTAAGGGCTCTACAGCTGAGCTTTGTCCCCAGCCCCCTCCTACTCATCCTCATCTCCCTCCTCCTCCTTTTCTTCCTCCTCTTTATTTCTTCCTTCCTTCCTTCCTTCCTTCCTTCCTTCCTTCCTTCCTTCCTTTTCTTCCTCCCTTCCTTTCTTTCTAGCTGCATCTTCAGGCCTTGAGCTACCCAAAATGGGGAAGAAAAACTTTCAAGTAGCCACTAGGCTTTAAGACAGAAATTCCAGCTCTGCGAGGCCACCTTCACTTGGCCACCTCCCCTCTCGAGCCTCATTTCTACAAATGGAAATGACAAACTCTGGGTCATGTGTTCCTTGAGACAGCTCCTCCACACATGCAATCTCTCCAAACAGTGACCATGACCAAGCTTTTAGTGAAAATATAGAGTTTCTTCTAGGACTTCGGTGGTACTAGACATTCATCAGTTCTTTCTGGCTACACATTGGGCACACTGTTCCTTTCCAGGTAGTGGTAACAGATGTTAGCGTTTGAAGAGGCAGCCCTCATGTTCCCTGTCTCGTCCTCTGGGCTTGGGACACAAGCAGACATCATGGAGGGTGTGCTGTTACATGTGAAATCACACCAAATCCCTCCTACTGGAAAGAGACTGTACTGCAAAGCCATTTGAATGGGTCCACCATGAGCACTGGCCATCTGCTGCTTGCTGGTCCCCTGGGTACCTGAGACAGCATCCTGCCCTCATAGGGTGAGGTCTTCAGAGAGCAGGTAGCCTGAACTGGACATCATGCAAACTGATTATAATGCAAAGCCATCATCTCTGCAGAATGATGCTGCAGAAGCCCAGCTGGGTGGTTGATACTAAGGTGATGGTGCTTTGCAGTATCCTCATGCTTAGCATCCTCGCCCGCAGCATCCTCGCCCGCAGCATTCTCTCCTGCAGCATCCTCGCCCGCAGCATCCTCTCCTGCAGCATCCTCACCCTCGGTATCCTCTCCCACAGCATCTTCATCCACAGCATCTTAATTCACAATATCCTCATCCACAGTATCCTTACCCTCAGCATCCTCATCCTTAGCATCCTCTTTCAACACAGCATCCTCTCACAGCATCCTCACCCTCAGCATCCTCTCCTATAGCAACTTCACAGTATTCTTACCTGCAGCATCCTCACCCTCAGCATCCTCTCTTATAGCAACTTCACAGTATCCTTACCTGCAGCATCCTCACCCTCAGCATCCTCTCCTATAGCAACTTCACAGTATCCTTACCTGCAGCATCCTCACCCTCAGCATCCTCTCCTATAGCAACTTCACAGTATTCTTACCTGCAGCATCCTCACCCTCAGCATCCTCTCTTATAGCAACTTCACAGTATCCTTACCTGCAGCATCCTCACCCTCAGCATCCTCTCCTATAGCAACTTCACAGTATCCTTACCTGCAGCATCCTCACCCTCAGCATCCTCTCCTATAGCAACTTCACAGTATTCTTACCTGCAGCATCCTCACCCTCAGCATCCTCTCCCACAGCATTCTCATCTGTAGCCTTCTCACCCACAGCAACCTCACTTGCACACCTGTTGGAAGGGGGAGAGGATGCTGTAACACAGAACCCAGCGTAGTCACCACTAATGCATGCATTTTTCACTAGGGGAAGATACTTGCAGCTCACTACAGACCTATGGACTTAGTCTGAACACAGATCTAACAAGTATTATTACCTGGTTCATGGGAGAAAGAAAGCACTTGTTTGTGCTTCAGAGGAACCCCCAATGGAGCAATCACCTCACACCTCTTCTGTCTGGCTGTAATTGTGACCCACAGCAGAATCATGGTAGTCATAACTATGACTCTGCTTATATATCCTGTTTCCAATGGCAGGAAGAGGGTGATCAAGCTTAAGGCAGTCCCTTCAAGGAAGTCCTTAGAAGGGCAAACTCAGTGCCCAAGAACCATCATCAAAGTGTATCTGCTGTCCCTGTAGTTTCCTGAGGAGCCTTATGTAGTTATAGTTATCTCTAGGTTGCAGATGGGGAAACTGAGGTGAAGTCACACAACAAGAATGTGCTGAACTGGGATTTGAACCTGTGGAGTGCAACAGTAGATGTCATTCTCCACACTTACAACTGCCCTGCAGAAAGAGACAAAAACACCCCCCCCTTTATTGGGATGGAGGAACCCGACACATTTTCACATGTCTCTCAGAACAAAGAGCACAGCCCTTGATGTACCCACTCCCTCCAGACACAGAAGGCTGTTATGATGTGATCCTACCTTTGTTAGTAAAGGCAGGCACAGCTTGTCAGAGCAGAATCCTCCTAATGAGGACAGAGGCCCGGCCCAGCCCATCACTCATCCCAAAACCCCTTCAGACATCATCCCCCATCACAGACGCCCATAGTTATGATGTCCTCTCTGAGTCTCTCATACCATTGGCCAACTACTATCTGTTGATTCCTGCTGTCTCATGTGAGGCATTGCTTCCTCCAAGATGCCTCCCCTGATAGCCCAATTCACACTGAGGCCCAGAGACCCTCCTGAAGCTCTCTTGGCTTACCAGACAAATGTGGGACCTGACCAGCAGTTGGGAGCAGAGCAGGACTTTTAAGATATTAAAGAATGTGTCTCTTGCTGTCTGGGGACTTCAGAGGTCTCCCTTGCTCACACCCTGGCTCTCTTCCTAGGAACCCTCGGGACATGGCAGGCCACAGCTGTAGCAAGTGACTGTTCCTAAGGTGGCAGCTGAACCCAATTATTGCTGCATCCTCTGCCTGGCCCTTGGGACTTACTGATGCCTTTGAAGACTTGGATGCAGCAGCATGAGGACCCAGCTGGCTTGTCATTGCCCAGTTACAATCTCCAAGGGCCCAGGAGACTAAGGAGCTGTGGTGTCACTTGTCACGTAGGGACTCAATCAACAGTCAGCCACTCAGGCTGGTCAGGTCCTGCAGCCTCTCAGAGCCTGTCCTCTCCCTTCCCATACCACTGTGTGTCATTGCCTGTAGGGGACAGGGGGAACTTGAGGCAAGGCTACCCAAGCTGTCTGGTACACGATATCCCTGCCATGGGACAGGACAGACAGTGCAATGGAAGGTTTTAAAGCCCCTTTCTGGGCCACCTACCTGGTTATGATCAGGTTACCATGTATGGGACTTAGGTAATCCAACCAGAATCTGTGAGCCTCCTCATTAGTAATGACAGGATCCATCACCCCAAGTGTTGAGTGTTTCAGTGGGAGAGACAGATAAAGAGGCTGCCACATTGTAGCTGTTCAGCTGTCACAGAACCAGTCACTGAGCTGGAGACAGTAACATTCTTTATTGGTAACCTTTCTTTCTGGGAATTGAACCTGGGGCCTCTACTACTAAGCTAGATCCCCAGTCCAAAATTTAGTGACTAGCACACCCAAGGCCTGTGGTGAGCACATTTACCCTGTGGTTTTTCTTATACCCTTAAACCTTCACGTTACCTGGGAAGAAGGTTTATGCTGTTAACACACGTAGACTTTTACTCTGTCTTTAGTAGAATTTGAGATGTTTGTTTTATTTTGCAGTACTGTATGTGTAACCAAAGGCCCAGCACAGGCTAGGCCATCAATCTGCTCTTGAACCACACCCCTGTCACCATCTTTGCTTTATTTCCAAGATCTGTGGATCTTGGCTGGTGATGGTGACTTTGAACTTGTGCCTCCACTCCAAGTCAACCGCCATTGGGCCTCAGCACTCTGGATCTGTCCACTTCCTTAATCTCCATATGAAAGTCATCTGTGTAATTTAAAATGGCTTTAGTGCCATCCCCATGTGGCTTCACTAAGCCTTGTTGTAACTATATTTTGCTTGCTCTAGCTAATTCCAGTCATTTAGAAGCAAAAGGGATTTTACATTTTAGTTTGTGCAGCAGCCTGAAGACAGAAGCTGGGACAGCTAGTGTCCATGGGGGCAGAGACTGTCGCTGTGCACCGTTGGGGGCATGCCAAGAAGCCAGTTCATCCGCAGATTCGTGCTTACATATTCTCTTTTTAAATTATTTATTTACTTATTTATTTCATGTGTATGGGTGTTTTGTCTGCATGTGGTACAGGTGCCCATAGAAGCCAGAAGAGACTGTCAGATTCCCAGAACTGGAGTTACAGATAATTGTGAGCCACCATGTGGGTGCTCAGAATAGAATCTGGGACCTCTGGAAAAGCAGCCAGTGCTCATAACCACTAAGCCATCTCTGCAGCCTCCCATGTTCACATATTATGAGGACTGTGATGGACATATTTGCCCTATGGTTCTTCCAAATAAATTTTATTTATTCATCTCTTTATGTATTTATTTTTGAGACAGGAACTCACTTTGTAGCTCTGGCTAACCTGGAACTCAGTTTATAGACCAAGTTGGCCTCAAACTCTCAGGGCTCCACTTGACTCTGCCTCTTGAGTGCTGGAATTAAAAGCAGACACCACGGAATAAATCTGTTAATCTTGAAAACAATGTGATGCACCACAGAGGCAGTGGTGGCTCATGCCTTTAATGCCAGTACTCAGAGGCTGAGGCAGGCTGATCTCTGTGAGTTCGAGGTCAGCCTGGTCTACAGAGTGAGTTCCAGGAAAGAGAATGTGGGGAGGGAGGGAGGGAGGAGAAAGCAGTGTGACTGTTGGGCCAGTGAGATGATTCAGCAGCCAAGTTCCACACTAAACCCACATGGTGGAAGGAGAAAGCTGACTCCTGGAAATGGTCCTCTGGCCTCCACAGTGCATGCCCTGGCACATGTATGTGCATACACATGTACAAACAAACACATGTAAAGGAATAATAATGTGGCTATGGAAGCCACACAGGGAAGTGTATCGCTGCTCCCATGCGGCCAGCATGTGACGCTCCCCTCATTCTCCCACAGCTGCCCTGGGTACGCTGGACTTCAGTCTGCTCTATGACCAGGAGAACAACGCACTGCATTGCACCATCAGCAAGGCCAAGGTAGGCCCTGTGCCAGCCACAGCTCGGGGTTCAGGAAGTGGGCAGGGTCCCGCCTATCCTTTCTGTCCAGGCTTCTCTAGTGTCCCTACTATATGGAGTCCAGCTGTCCACTTCCCAAATTGGCCCTGCCCAGTAAAGCATTTAGTTTCATAATGGGATAGGGTGGGATTACAGGAAGCCAGGCAGCTTTTAGAGCCTGGGAGGAGTTGCTGAGGAAGGGGGCGGGGGGATAGGAGGGCTGTCTTGCAGTGGGGGGAGTGAAGGAGGTTGGATCCCACTGTCCTTGGGTCTACATACTCCAAAGTTTCAGCCCCTAGGCTCCCTAGAGTCCCTAAGAAATTCCAATGCAGGAAGCCCACAGGTGCCACTGAAGAAGCTAGGGCTCTAGGCAGGATGGGTCCGAGCCCCAGAGGCCCTCTGAGCCTTGCTGTGGAGAGCTATGGACGTCTATAGACCCAGAGAGGCTGGCCAGACCCTATTCCCTGTGTTCCTCTGTGGCTCTGCATTGAACCTGTGTCTGTTCCATGGTCTCAACTCTACTGTTCCCTTCACACTGTTCCCTCTGGGAGAAAGGTGCCAAAGCCGATGTTTTCCAGAAAGGTAAGAGCCCGTGTGGCCATTAGAGAGCCTTGTAGGGCTGTGGAAGAGCCTGGGCCAGCCCAGCACACATGGAATAGCTTCCAAGTGCTGCCTGGTCTAGACCTCACTCAGCAACCCCAACCTCTAGCATCTTTCTGCCCTTCTCTCTGCTCCACCTTGCCACTGAGGGGCTGCCCTTAGTTCTGTGCCTAGAGGGACACCTCATGCCTTCCTCTACCCAACCTGAGTCACTCATGTGAACTGCCATGGGCTCAGAGCCCAGGTTGGGTACTTGAAAGCCCAGCCACTCCATCCTGCATCCCTGCTCACCCCTCTGATACCTTTTTAGGCTGTGATAGCCCATGGAACAGAGCCAAGCACCTGGTGAGCCCAGCCTGGCAAGGGAGAAGTAGGCTGCAGGGCCAGGCAGAGCCCATCCTGCCCTTCCTCCTGGCTTAGCAGAGCTTATCTGTGCTTGGGGACCAGCTGTCAGATCACTCTGGTAGAACCTGGCTTCTGCCGCCCCCATCTCAGAGTCTAGGGTTCCTGCTACCTTCTCCCTGCTCCAGGTGTGTGTGTGTGTGTGTGTGTGTGTGTGTGTGTGTGTGTGTGTGTGTCTGTCTGTCTGTCTGTCTGTGTGTCTGTCTGTGTGTCTGTCTGTGTGTCTGTGTGTGTCTGTGTCTGTGTGTCTCTGTGTGTGTGTGTGTCTGTGTGTCTGTGTCTGTGTCTGTGTCTGTGCCTGTGTGCACAGATCTATATAGGTGCTGGTGTATACAGAGGTGAGGACCAGAGGCCTATGAACCATGGCGGTCCTGTTCTTCTCTGTAAGTATCTACAAAAAGAAGGACAGGCCTGGGAAATACTAAGGCCCAGAGGGGAGCCCCAGAGTGTAAGCTGAAGCAGGGTTCACACTCAGAGCCTCATGGGAATCCATAGACATGGACGTCCCAGGCTGCACTCTGACTTGGTGTCTTAGTTAATCTTCTGTAGCTAGAATAAAACACTGACCAAAAGCTACTTGGGAAGGAAAGGGCTTATTTTATCTTCCAGCTTGTAGTTCATCCTCCAGGGAAGTCGGGGCAAGTACCTGGAGACAGAAGCTTACGTAGAGGCCAGTAAGGAATGCTGCTTACTGGCTTGTTCCTCATGGCTTGCTTTCTTCTTATACATGCCCAGGACCATCATCCTAGGGGTAGCATTACCCATGGTGAGCTGGGTCTTCCCACAGCAAACATCATGAAAATGCTTCATGGTCTTGTCCATAGACCAATCTAGGAAGGACATTTTCTCTTCGAAAATGACCCCACCTTGCATCAAGTTGACATAAAACTAACCAGGTCACTTGGTCACTCTGCAGGTGTGTCTTGCAGGGTACTGCCAGGGGACACATCTACCCACAGGTAAACTTAGGGCCCACCTCTCCAAGCAATGCCCAGGAAAACTCCAACAGAGTCACAGCACTGGGAGACCAGAGTTACTTTTTTTTGTTTTGTTTTTGTTTTTGTTTTTCAAACAGGGTTTCTCTGTGTAGCGCTGGCTGTCCTGGAACTCACTCTGTAGACCAGGCTGGCCTTGAACTCAGAAATCCACCTGCCTCTGCCTCCCAAGTGCTGGGATTAAAGGCATGTGCCACCACTGCCCGGCTAGAGTTACTTCTTAACTATGATAAAATATCACACACGTGAAACTTAGCAACAGAATGTTGGGCCCCATTCCAATGACTATGTTACATCACCACTGTCCATTCCAGAGCCTCTCAGCTGCCAAACTGAGACGTCTTGCTCTCAGAACACTGCCTATCTCCCCTTGCTTCTCTTCAGTGGCCCAAGCTGCCCCTCCCCACTGTCTCCAGGGACCTTGTAGGGACAAAGTCATGCAGTTTCTATCGCTGTGCATCAGGCCATATCACCATATGGTGTCTCTCTAGGCTGAACACAAAGAGCCCCAGCTTTGACTATCCAAAAAGTTCCAGTCCCTAATACCTTGCAAACAGTAGCCTCTTGGCAGTGCAGGGACAAGAAGAACTTGGCTTGGAGGCAGTCCATCCTCTATAGGCCAGGTCCTTCCTGTCCCCTCAACCCTAGTAGTATGGTATGGCCCTATACAGCACCTCCCTGCCCATCTCTGAGACAATGGCTCCTGCTTTTATCCCTTGGAAAAACAATAAGCTGATGGGATCTGCCTGAGACAAACCCTTTCCTACCTGTGGCCAAACACAGCCTCTCCTGGATTCAGCCAGTCCTGGGGGGTATCCACATAATCTCCTGCAGGGCAGACCCCAGACCAGGGCCAGGGAGGCTGCCTGAGCCGGAGTCACTGTATGAACTCAGCCTCGCTTGCTTCTCGCTCATCGCTTGAACTCATCGCTTGCTTCTACCTCAGTGTGTGATGCTCTGGTGCCCAGGGACCTGCTAGGTAGATGGGCATAAAGGTAACAGCAGGGACCACACCATAGACTATGGAGCCAATGGGCAGAGCATGCCTCACTGCCATCTTAGCATGACAGCTGCCCCTGTCCCAGCCAGTCCTTATGGATGCCCCAGGCCTCAGAAGCTGGACTTGTACTATCTCTGGTCAATCTCCTGCCTCAAAGATCTACAAGGGCAAAGAGAAACCAATGAAAATGTTGTAAACACGATAAACAAATGTACCGGAGGTAGAAATAAAACAGGAACCCTCAGTTGTCCCCTACTCAGTCTGGGCCCCAGATGCCCCAGGTCCCCCAGGGCAACTCCCCTTTACTCCCTGGGGATGAGGAGCTGGCGGGAGTTGTGAAAGGCCACCATTACCAAGGCACACACTGCCTCCAGGTCAAGCCCCGGCAGCTCTGAGCCTACCTTAGCTTCCCATCCTAACCCCAGCTACTTCTCTGATATCTTCTGAGGGGTGGGAAGGGGAAGGGAGTCCCACCCATTCGCCCTGCGTGTGCATTGCTCTTTGCTCTGTCCCACTCAGACTGTGGGAATGATTAACTCCTCACCTGTGATAAAGCTGAGACTGCTAAGTATCTGGTCCACTAACTAGGAAGTTCACAGGCCTGGGGCCACACAGAAGAGAAATGATGGGGGGGGGCACCCAAAAGCTCCTCCAAGCCAATAGAGATGGAAGAAAGATCTGGAGCATGGTCTTAGGGTTTTACTGTTGTGAGCAGACTCCATGACCAAGGCAACTCTTATGAAGGACAACATTTAATTGGAGCTGGCTTATAGGTTCAGAGGTTCAGTCCGTTATCGTCAAGGTGGGAGCATGGCAGCGTTCAGGCAGATGTGGGGCTGGAAGAACTAAGAGTTCCTCCTCTTGTTCTGAAGGCAGCTAGGGGAAAACTGGTCTTAAACCCACACCCACAGTGACACAGTTTCTCCAACAAGGCCACACCCACTCCAACAAGGCCACATCTCCATATAGTGCCACTCTCTGGGCCAAGCATATTCAAACTACCACAGCCACCTGCCAGGAACAGAGCCATTCTGATGTGTGCATCTAGATTGTAAGTCATGTGCATCTCTCTTGCCTCCCTATCCCCAACCCCCGTAGGCCTTCAGAACCAGAAAGGAGTAAACATAATTCCCAGGTTAGCTGAGGCCCTTGTAAGTCCCTTGCCCTGAGCTGTCCATTCCTGGGCTGGCAAAAGAAACTGAAGTCAGTTAGCGAGGGGTGCCATCTTGTGGAAGGACACTCCATGGCAGGCAGCCTGTGACTTCTAGGGACACCAGCCAGCAAAAGCAGAAGGAAATGGCAGTTGCAATTGACCTCCAGAACTTGGAATGAAGTGCCTTCCCAGCATCCACAAGAATGTAGGGATGAGTGTGCAGCCAATCATGGAGACTTGGGGTCAGAGAGGGAAGACCCAACAAGGAGTGGTGTCTGGAAAGTGGTGAGAGAGACAGGCCTCCCCAGGTTTAGAGCAAGGTGTGTCTTCTGGGTTCAGTTTGTCAAGAAAGTAGGAAGCAAAACGCCCCGGGGGCCAGACTGTGGGGGAGCGAAGCCTACCCCAGCACTGTTAGGTTCTATCTTCAGAGAGATTGGAAATATCAGAGAGGAGGCCCCACTCAGCAGGCCTCTTGTTTCCTCTCTCAATCCACACCCTCTCTGGTCTCTACTCAGGGCCTGAAGCCGATGGACCACAATGGACTGGCTGATCCCTACGTCAAACTTCACTTGCTGCCTGGAGCCAGCAAGGTGAGGGTTTCCGCCCCAGGCATGGCACTGGCTTGGCACTTGTGGCCTCCCTGGAGCCTCATGAGTCCATTACCTATCTGCTAAGTGAGCTCCAGAGAATGTCCAGTTTATATTTATATGAAGCCATTTTAGCCTGAGGCCAGCCCGGGATGCAGGGGTGCATAGTGCCTGTCTGCACGACCTGTCAAAGCCTTCAAAGTGTGTTGATGTGTCCTACTGTAGCTTCATAATGGGGACTGAGTGGGAGGCGTTAGCCTGGTTTATTTGACCACAGAACCCCTGTTCCTGCTCCCCTGCTGGGTGACCCAACACAGAGGCAATATTTCACCCATAAGGCTTTCACTAGGAAAGCACAGGTTCTAGGCAGAATGAAGACCCTAAGTAAAGAGGAGGGGGACATAGGTGATCCAGGAAAGTGGTCCAGTTGCCACTGGCCTTGGGGACATGGACAGTCTTGGTATGGAACTCTCTTGTAACAGTGGGGAAGAGGGCTGGGGATGCAGTCTTGGTTCAGGCTAATAAGTCTTAAGTTGGACATTTCAACTTCACCATTGGATTTAGTCACATAGCAACCTCCCATTCCCTGCAGGACCACCCCATAGCCACCACCTCTGTCCTGCAGGACCACCGCATAGCCACCACCTCTGTCCTGCAGGACCACCCCATAGCCACCACCTCTGTCCTGCTGTTGTCACCAGAGTCTATTGCTGCCAGGATGCTCCTCACATTAGCTTTCTGTGGTTACCTCAACAAATTCTCACCGCTTGGCCATTTATTTAAACACACCCATTGCCTCTCTGGTCTGCTGGTCATCAGTTAGGCAGGTTACACTAACTGGACCAGAAGTCAAGATGCCAGCAGGATTGTGTCCATTCTGGGGACAGTCATTCCCTCTCCTTCCCCAGCTGAGCCAGTCTCTCCTGGTTCCTCTTTGCTGCCATGTGCATGCCTCCAGTAAGCTTGCTGTTTTTGAGTCAGCTAATTAACAGTGTGTGTTTCACCTTCTGCCTCAGGCCCCTCCGCTGTGTCAGATAGTGCCTCTATGAATGGAAGGACCAGGCCTGCCAGCTTTGCGGCCACACTTATTCAGGACCAAAATAAGATCATTCTGTGTTTTCCCAGGCAAATAAGCTCAGAACAAAAACTCTGCGGAACACCCTGAACCCCTCATGGAACGAGACCCTCACTTATTATGGCATCACGGATGAGGACATGATCCGAAAGACCCTGAGGTGGGTGAGGGCCCCTGTGCCTACACCCCACCCGGGGACACCCTGCCACTTGTGAATTCCCACTGACTGTGGAAGCCAATCGCCCCCAGGATCTCCGTGTGTGATGAGGACAAATTCCGCCACAATGAGTTCATTGGAGAGACTCGAGTGCCCTTGAAGAAGCTGAAGCCCAACCACACCAAGACCTTCAGCATCTGCCTGGAGAAGCAGCTGCCGGTGAGTGGAGGAAGGCTCCGGCACCCCAGCCGTGTGGGAGTTTACTGAGCACCTACTATGTGCCAATACTATGTTCCAGGCACAGTTGCAGGGAGTTGGAAGGAACTTGATGCCTGTTGATGGCACAGGAGTGGGGCTAATTCATGGAGTAGAGAGCACAGTGGAGGGGGCAGAAGTCTAGGAGGGGACGTCACAAAAGTGGAGGGAATCATTGCACCTTCCACAAGTGACAAGGTAACTGTTCTTGTGGTGCTGAGAACTAAATCTAAGACCTGTGTGAATAAGAAGCACTCTTCCACTGAGCTACATCCCAGTCCTTTTAAAATTTTACTTTTACAATTTTTTAAAATGTTCATGTGTATGTAATGTAGTGTATATATGTGTGTGTGTACATGTGTGTGCATGTGTAATCTATGTGAGTGTGTGTACAGTGGGCAGATGTGTGAATGTGTAGGCTTGTATGTAACATAATGTGTATGAGTGTGTACACATGTGTGCATGTATGCATGTATGTGTATATGCAGTCTGTGAGTGTGTGAAGTGGGTAGATATGTGAATGTGTAGGCTTGTATGTAACTTAGTGTGTATGAGTGTGTACGTGTGCATGTCTGTAGTCTATTGCGAGTGTAATGGATAGATGTGTGAACATGTAGGGCTGTGTGTAATGTAGTATGTATGAATGTGTATATGTGTGTGCATGTGTATGTATGTGCATGTGTGTGTAGTCTATATGAGTGTGTGTTAAGTGGGTAGATGTGTGAGCGTGTAGGCCTGTGTGTAATGTAGTATGTATAAGCGTGTACATGTGTATGTATGAGTTTGTACATGTGTATGTGTGTGTGTGAGCTATGTGTATGTGTAGTGGGTAGATGTGTGAACGTATAGTGTATAATGTAGTGTGTATGAGTGTGTACATGTGTGTATGTATACATTTGTATGAGTGTGTGTGTGTGTGTGTGTGTGTGTGTGTGCACGCATACACACAGTGGGCAGATGTGTGAATGTGTAAGCCTGTCATCAACATGGAGTGTCTTCTTTAACTGCTCTCTACCTCACTTTTTGAGACAGGGTTTCCCACTAAACCCAGCGCGCACTAACTACTCTTACTGGCCAGTAATCTGGGACTCTCCTGTGTCCACCTCCCCCAGGGCTAGGATTACAGATTTGAGCCACCAAGGCCAGCTTTCCAATGGTGCTGGGGACCCACACTTACACAGCAGACACTTGACTGAGCCATCCCACCCACCCACCCACCCCCAAATGGAATCTTGCTAAATTTCCCAGGTTTCTCTGTATAACCCTGGCTGTCATTGAACTCGCTCTGTACACCAGGCTGGCCTTGAACTCAGAGATCTGCCTGCTTCTGGGATAAAGGTGCGTGACTACCTCCACCACCTGGCTGGCAGTGAACTCTTGATCCTCCTGTCTCGACTTCCTCAGTAGCTAAGAGTACAGCCCTGTGGCACAAGGCAAGGCATGGTGTTATTTTAACAGGCTCCCTGCCTGATGGGCTCAGAGAGAGGCAGAGAGAGACTAGGGCTGGAGCCAAGAACCAGGTAGAATGGGCTGGATGGAGACAAAGGCCTGCTGCCAGGGCAGTTCCAGGTCTGGGGAGCCTTCACTAAGGACAACTCAGTTGGAGTGTGTTAGGCCAGGAGAGCCATGAGATGCCCAGAGGAGACAGAAAATAATCTCTCCTAGACATTGTAATTGTTCTACATGATGTCAGGACAAATTTGGCCCCCAGTTGTCTTCAGCAGCTGAGCCCTCCCAGAGCCTTGGTGCCCGTTCCCTTCCAATCACTCTCCTGTCTGCCTTCCCGCCTCATCTCTTCCTCCTCTGGTTTATAAGGCAGAGGGTCTAAGGAGCCCCAATGCTCAAGGCTAAAGACAGGCTAAGTCCTTTATCTCCCAATGTTTAGGACATGGCTGTCTCCCCAAAGTCTGAGCCAAAGAGAGGAAACCCAGCATTTAACCTCTGTGTGACAGGCCCACCAGGATCTAGAGCCTGGGACATGGCTGCTTCAAAAGCTGGACCCAGGTCCAGCCCTTAGAATCCACACCCAGCAACTGAGACGGTGCCTTTGTCTTTCTCAGACTGTATTCTCATGTCACATTCTCTCCACTCAGGTGCATATCTGATGGGTAGAACCTTCAATGTCACTTGACAGAGGTAACCCAAATTTTCCAAATGGCTTACACCTCTCAGGAGAGCACTGCCAGCTCCTGTATCCGAATTCTGACCTCAGATAGAAACAAAACTCTGTGCACATGGATGCATGAGCGCTTGTAGTGTACGTGTGCACATGTGCACTATGTATACATGTGTGTACATGTATGTGAATGCGCATGCATGAGTCTGTGTTGAGTATTCCAGAGGCATCCTGGGCCATTGCTGAGCCTCCCTCGAATTTGCTTTTTGCTCACTGGTCAGTTTGTGGGTACACAGGGACCCCAGGGTGGCATTTGGGACAACCACTCTGGTTGTAAGGACATATTTTTGTGTTTTAGATTTTATACTCTATTATGTTATTGTTCTAAGTAAATACCTGGTTCAGTGGCTGTCAGGTGAAACAGTCCAAAGTATGGTAGTTTCATCTGCCTTTGAAAACCTCTGCTCATATATACTACATGCAGAGCCTAGAGTCCAACCCCTGCACCATTGCTCATAACTGCCTGAATATTGGGTTTAGAATTAAGGGTGAATGTGGGGATCGATTACCCATGTCTGCTCTGGGCATGAAACTTGGAGAAAGGCCTGTGGGTCACAGGCATCCCTTCCTCACCTTACAGGACTCTCATCTCCAGGGGACTCTAGTCAGTTCCAAGCAGAGCACGGCTACAAGCAAAGGCTGAGGCTGTCCTAGAGGGGTCTAGCAGAACCCTGAGGAGGGACCCTCAGGGGACATGAGCTTCTAACAGAATGTCTGGATGACTTTACTGGAGTGTGGGAAATGGGGAAGATTCCAGCTGTCAGGACTTGGAGGGATGGAATGTGGAGGCCCAAGGAGGGCTTGCTTGGAAGGGGCTGGGCGTCTTCCCACCAGGCTCCGGCTGCCTTGAGGCTTGAAAGGTGGCAAAGCTCCGTCATTTAGGCTCTTGAGGGAAGGCCCCCAGATGTTCTAGAAGTGGGTGGAGCTAAGCAAAGACATGGAAGAGGTCACCAGCTAAAGTCTATAGAGAAGGCTCGTTCGAGTGTGATGAGGGGTACAGCAGGCTGGGTGACTTCCTACCCGGGTAAAAAATATGTCTGGCTCTACAGACCAGGCCATCTCTGTCACTGCCACTCACTTCTCCTGTAGTAAGCCATAGCAGCTGCAGGAGAAATGGAAATGGTGGGGGAGGGGGGAAGGCTGTGTTCCAGAAAAATTATACTTAAGGACACAGAAATTACCTGTCTGCCTTCCCTTACTCCCTCCTGACCTACCTACCTTCCTTTCTCCCTCCCTTCTTTCTTTCCTTCTTCCCTCCATCCTTCCTTCCTTCCTTCCTTCCTTCCTTCCTTCCTTCCTTTCTAAGCTAGAGATGGACTCAAGGACCTCACTTGCCAAGTGCTAACCATGGAGCTGCACCCCAAGCCCTCTGGGTTTCATGAATCTTTTACATCCAAGCCTAGCTGCTCACATCATCAGGTGGACGCTAGAGAGGTGATTAGAGACAACCTTGCCGGGGGCAGTGGCGCATGCCTTTAATCCCAGCACTTGGAAGGCAGAAGCAGGCGGATTTCTGAGTTCGAGGCCAGCCTGGTCTACAGAGTGAGTTCCAGGACAGCCAGGGCTACACAGAGAAACCCTGTCTTGAAAAACCAAAAAAAAAAAAAAAAAAGGGACAACCTCACTGTCTGCTTAGCCAAGAAGGTGGAAGCACACAGGAACAGCAGAGTGACTACCCTCTCTTGCAGGTGGACAAAGCAGAGGACAAGTCCCTAGAAGAGCGTGGCCGCATCCTAATCTCCCTCAAATACAGCTCACAGAAGCAGGGCCTGCTTGTGGGCATCGTGCGCTGTGCACACCTGGCTGCCATGGATGCTAATGGCTACTCGGACCCCTATGTGAAAACGTGAGTGTGCGGCCAGGCCTGTGCTTGGTTCTCCTGGGAGGACCTGAGTCCTGTGTGGCTGGAGCCAGAGCCCAGCATGGCAGGCGCTAAGGGGGTTTCCTCAGAGTAATGGGCTTTGTCCACCAAGGTGTTTTCTTCTGGGTTCCTTTTGTGATTCTGGGATTGAGTACAGCCATCTCATTTCATAGATGGGGAACTGAAGCCTGCCGAAGGGTCACCCACGGGGAGAGAAAATAGTTGTCTTCCTTTTGGACATAGAGAACAAGGTCACATGTATCCCAGAGTGCCCTTGTATTTACTGTGCAGCCAAATTCAAGTTACATGATTTTCAAATCCTGCTTCCTCTACCTCTCATGCAATCGCTGCAACTGATGGTGTGAACTGCCACACATGGACGGACATCCAGTGCTGGAGATCAACCCTGGGTCCAGCTGTACAAGGTCACTAGTAGCTCACAAGCAAGTGCTAGGAGGAGGTGGGCCCAGGGCACGGAGCCAGGAGGCTAGGGGAGCTGGCAAGAGACCTTTGCCAAGTCTTCCTGTGTGCCCAACCCTTGTGTCTCCCCTCCCTTCCACTGACAGCAAAGCTATGAATAGACACTAGCTAGGGGTTGTACCAGCGGCCTGGGCCCCATGTGAGTAAACGTGGACCGGGTTCGGATGCTCTCAGAGATCCAGGAGGCAGGTAGAAGGGGGTGGCCTTTTGGAGAAGAAGGCAGCAAGTTCCACAGAGCTCACCTTTAGTGCTTGGCCTGCTTCACAATAGTGTAAATGTCACCTGTGTTCACAGGGATACTCTCCTGAGAAGAGCCTTGGGAAGACTTCAGTTTGACTCACAACTACCTGTAACTTCAGTTCCAAGGGCTCTGGTGCCACCTTCTGGTCTCAGAGGGGACCAGGTGTATGCAGGGTGTACATAGACCAGACACATGCAAGTGCTCACACATACACATGAAATAAAAATTTTTAAATCTAAAAGAAAAAAAAGAGCTTTCTTCTGAGCATGTGCAGACTTTTCCTTGCCATTAGTCCCTAAGCTACGGAGTAACGGTCACGTGTGCAGCATTTGCAGTGGCTGAGGTATCAAACAGGATCTAGAGGCTACTTAGAAGTCTATAGCAGGCCGTGGAGGGTTCTGTGCAGATGCCAGCCCATTTTATGTAAGGACTTGGGGGCATCTATAGCACCTATAGATGTGCCATCATCCACGGGCACCTAAGGGCCATGGAGAGCATCCCTGAGTGGAGACAGGGAGACACAGAGCAGCGGCATTAGAGAGTCACTGGTGTGTCACCACTGTGTCACCTCCATGCTGCCTTTCTCTTCAGACAGAAATGAGATGTGGAACCAATGTGGCATGAACATTTGAAATCATGTTCAGTGCCAATCTGCTGGGTGAACTCCAACTCCAGGTCATGTGATGTGACCCAGAACCCAGGGTCTCCCTTGGTGCTGACTTGCACAAGCAAACTGGCTGAGGCCCTAGCAGGATGCTTTCAAGGCTCGGGGCTCCTCCCTGCCACTGGAAATATGCCAACATGCTATCTGTCCTCTGAGTAAAGATGGAGAAAGGCTGCAGAGGTTCAGTACAAGTGAAGTTGCCTCCTTCTTTGCAGGGGCAGGGGCTGAAGCAGGATCTCACTATGGACCCCAGGCAAGCCATAAACGTGTGATCTTCCTGCCTCAGCCTTCCAAGAACTGGAATTACAGGCATGCACCACCAAATTCAGCCCTCGCCTAGTTGAATCCAAAGGACCAGTGGATACAAAAAAAGCCATCTGTTTTGCTCTTACCCAGAATTCCCTTAGCTCCAGGCATCCTCTGGCCTCTTGTCTATCCCAGTAGCGTTGCCTTTTCCAGATTTCACATCAAGCATCATACAGATGCTGCTTGGTTGAGATTCTCTCCTGCAATGAGTGATTTGACTAAGATTCACCCACACAGTATATATACTGGGGATGCCATCTTTGATATGGCTGCATAGCTTTTGGTATGTACAGAAAACATGAATTAATTGCTCATCAGATTAGCAGTTGAAGAGCACACAGGCTGTTTCAATTTTGGATGACTGTGTGAATTGGCCTTTACCTGGTATTGTGTAAGCCAGACTCAGCAGTGCACACATGGCACCTTAGCACTTAGGAGGTGGAGGCAGAAAGATGGAGAGCTCAAGGCCAGTCTGGACTACACACTGAGAACCCGGGAAGCCCAGCCATATAGCAAGACTGTGTCACAAACACAAAACAACCCCACAAGTGTCATGTACATCTTCATTCCACTCTCCTCGTCAAAACCACTTGCCACCACATACTTCCTAATGTTTGTTTTAACAAACCAGTATCATTCAAATAACAGACCCTCAACTTGAAGCCAGATGTGATGGACATGTCTGTAATCCTAGCACTTAGAAAGTAGTGGCAGGAGGATCAGGAGTCAGGGTCATCCTAACCATGCCAGGAGACTGAAAAGTGTGTGCTTGAGGTCAGAGGACAACTCGTAGGAGTCCTTTCTCTCCTTCCACCATGTGTGCTCCGAGGGCACTGAACTCATGAACTCACATGGGTGGGCTTGGGCAGCGAGTGTGAAGCCCAAGGCAAGCTGCTGGGCCTGAAGTAAGGATTTTTGAACGAACAATAGCACTCAGCTTTTCCAAGGGCAACATTTGGCAAAACGTGGCAAGAAGTTTGGCTCTGGTGGTGCATGCCTTTAATCCCAGCACTTGGGAGGCAGAGGCAGGTGGATTTCTGAGTTCGAGGCCAGCCTGGTCTACAGAGTGAGTTCCAGGACAGCCAGGGCTATACAGAGAAACCCTGTCTCAGAGAAAAAAAAAAAAGAAGAAGAAGAAGTTTGGCTCTGGTCATGCCTTTGGGCATGTTAACCCTCTACATTTACTGTGTCGAGATTCCCAGCGCCACCCAATGTACAGAAATAAGGCATTTGTCATACAGTTGTCTGGGCAGGGACAGGGTGAGAGGATCTACAAAAGAGAGTTCAGCCTGTGAATGACTTTCTGTCGTGGAGAAAGGAGATGGAGTCTGGCTTTCAAGCACCACCTCGTTTGTTTGTCGAGACAGGGTTTCTCTGTGTAGCCCTGGCTGTCCTGGAACTCACTCTGTAGACCAGGCTGGCCTCAAACTCAGAAATCGGCCTGCCTCTGCCTCCCAAGTGCTGGGATCAAAGGTGTGTGCTGCCAGCCCAAGCATCACTCTTGCCAGCTGTGTGACCTTTGGGCAAATCATTCCAGCTCTCTGGGCCTGGGGGATTAAAGTTCAAGGAGGCTAAGGATACGAGCCAAGCCTCTGGAGGGATCAACCCTGATAACTATCAAGAGAACCTTCCTTGGGTTCTAACAAAGGAAGGAAGCTTGCCCAGCTCGGGGGCTATACTGAAAAACTGAATTTTACACTTGAGAAAAATGGATTTTATGGTGGGTGTGTGTGTGTGTGTGTGTGTGTGTGTGTGTGTGTGTGTGTGTAAGCTCTTTTAGCTCTTGGGACTGGGGCTAAAATCAGTTTGTAGAGCATTTGTTTTGCATACCTGAGATCTTCGGTTCAGTGTCAAGCACTGCAATAACCCCAATGCCCCATCCCACCCCCCAAAAAACAATGACAATTCCTGAACAAGGGACAAACTCTGGTTTACAAAACTGGCTTTCCTATGTGGGGTCTGAGCTTTGTAAAGATCATATTTCCAGAGAATAGAAACATCCTTTTCTGGGGACGCAGGTGTGCCTGGGTAACCCTGCAGGTGCCTCAATGTTGCCCACAGGTGGGCAAGCTAGGTCTCCAGGTTAGGACAAAGGTGACCAGGGATGCATCTCCCAGGTTATCCCCATAACATTCTGCTAGTGCCATCTGAAGCTCATGGCTCTCCCAGGCCCTTATTGTCCCCAGTTATCATTCCAGATACCTGAAGCCAGATGTAGACAAGAAATCCAAACATAAGACCGCAGTGAAGAAGAAAACACTAAACCCAGAATTCAATGAGGTATGGCTGGGGCCTGCTAGGCTTCGAGAGCTGTGGGGCTACCCTGGGCTGGGTGGGGTCTGGAGGGACCCCTGGTCTTCAGAGGGGTACTGTGGGATCAGAAGTGGTAAGAGAGGGTGGGGAGCAGCTGCCAGAAGAGCCCTCAGCCATGGTGGGTAAGGCTCTACTAGACTGCTCTGCAATGGGCAAGCTCGTGGGACTAAGGAGCCTTCTAGAAGGTTGGTGTTGATGGAGGTGGAAAGAGAGAATGTTGAGAGGCTCCTGAGTGACCTTCTAGATGACAGGATTGGGAAGGGAGATGTGAACAGTGGGGAGACACTCTGGGTAGACTGTGAAGACTCAAGACATCCCAGCAAGTGTGTCAAGACAGCTCTAAATGCTGTGAACCCAGTACCATAAGCTTACTAAAATACCATGGGATGTTTTTGCAATTTCTGTTTGGAACTCAATTGCTCAGATCTTAAGCATGAACTTTTAGAAGAGAAGGTCACGGCACAACATCTAAAGTGAAGACACACCTTCTAGGGCCACTGGCAGAACAGGACAGTGGGTGCCCAGGTCCTCAGAGCAGAGGGTGGGACACAGACCTGGGCATCTTCCACTGAGTAAGTTGGAAAGAAGAGCAGAATGTCTGGGTCCTGATTTAGAGCCACGGATTCACAGGCAGAGGTGACAGCAGGTGCTTGGGAAGCAAGGCCAGCCCCAGAGGATGACAAAGACTCTTTGCTAGACAATTAATTGCAGCCAGGGTCTCTGCAGCATCTTGGAGGAGCTTGAGGGACAGAGGGGTATGTGGATAGAGGGAGGGGCCTGCTAAGCCTCCCTTCAGGCAGAAGTGGGCAGTTTGGTCAGAGTGACCAAGCTTCACTGACCACTTCAATGCTTTAGCACATCACAAACCTCTCAGCCAAGTGGCTTTGGCTCTAACACCCTCTTCTGGCCAGCAGGAGTTCTGTTACGAGATCAAGCATGGAGACCTGGCCAAAAAGACACTGGAGGTCACTGTCTGGGATTACGACATTGGAAAATCCAATGATTTCATCGGTAAGGAATGTAAGGGGAAGACCACTTAGCTGTGTGCCCATCTAAGTACCACTTACCCTGAATGGGATCTCAGACACTCTCCAAACTATACCCAGGTGACAGAAGACAGGCCCGGGGTGGGGGGTAGGAAGCCTGGGAAGACTGCACGGCATCTGTGGTGACATAGAATGATAATGGTCAGCACCAGAGTGGGTCAGCACTCAAAGCCCATGTGACCACAGTTTCTGGTGGGCATGACATTGGTATACAGTGGTCCACGGTAGCCCTTCCTCCCCTTTTCACTCCCTACAACATGCCATGGAACCCTGCCCCACACTGTTCTGGTCCCTGGTACAGAAAGAACATGACATCAAACACTGGGACAAATGGGCCGGGTGTGGCTGGATGCTAGGGGCTGTCCACACACAAATGGGTGGGACAGAAGGCCCGGACACTGGCATCACTGGATCCCTAGCTGCCCCTCTGGTCTCTTCCTCAGGTGGAGTGGTTCTGGGCATCAATGCCAAGGGTGAGCGCCTGAAGCACTGGTTTGACTGCCTGAAGAACAAGGACAAGAGGATTGAGCGTTGGCATACACTCACCAATGAGCTCCCAGGGGCTGTACTCAGCGACTGACTGTCCCATCTGCTGCCACCCACCCTTGCCACCCGGCCCACACAGGTCCAACCCTGGGTTTTCTCAGCTGCCACCAAGGGCTGTGGCCCTCACAATGGGCAAGATCCAGGTTGTCTGCTCGGACATAGCCACTGCAGCCCCTACTAGGAGGCTAAGAGGCCAAGAGCACCCAACCTCCCTCAGAGGGACAGGAAAACACAACAGGAAACCTGTTTCAGCTCCCCTGGCACCCAGGAGGGCCAGAGCTGGGAGGAATCCTCAGTCTCAGCTTTGTCCAAAGGAAGGGCTATCTACAGCGAGGACCTATTGGAGGTGAGGGGTGGAGCCCTGCTGCAATCACAGAAATGGGGGATACTCTGGCTGCCTGGAGACAGAGGGAGGACTATGGGCAGACAGAGCCCAGGACTCCAGGACAGTGTAGCCAGCCAGAGCTTCCAACTTGCTAGTGCCTAGCATTGATGGACAAATAAGAGTCCGTGAGCCTCTGGGGCGGGGTTTCCCAGTCTAGCAAGGCATCTGTGTGCACATATTGCTACAAAGGGGTGAGGCACACCAGGACCAGCCAGTTGTCTGCAGGGGCTGTGGGGACTGCTGACTGCTGAAGGGTGGAGGGTAAGGGAGTCATCCTAGGAGAGTCATGGCTCAGCAGTCTTGAAAAGCCGACTGTGGCTTGAAAGCTAGGAGAAAACCATATACAGACCAAAGGAGACCTGAAAGAGGGTACCAGGGGACAGGGAGCCATGAGGGCCTAGGGTTGCACTGGGGCAGCAGTTGGGTTTTTAGGCAGGAGGTGGGCTTGGGGATGTGTACAAGCACTGGGGAAAAGGAATGTTCAAACCCAAGCTCTCCGATTTGATCTTGCTTCCAAGGGGCCTCGATGCACACTGCCCCCCTGCTCTCAGCATAAATATCCAGTCGGCTTCAGGGAAGAGAAAGGGATCTTACTAACATGGAAAGAGGCAAGCATCCCTCCTGCCCACCCAACTCTCCCTTCCTCATCCCCTCAGCTCAAGTTGGTGTTAGGTCTCTCACCGCTACCTGTGGCATCCTGGCCCTATCAGGACGGCTGGTTGCCTTCAGGACTAGCAGTGGAAAATAAGAGAGCCTTGTTTGGGGGAAGGCTGGTGATAGGGGTTCTGCCTCAGGAGCTGAGAGCTCTGGCCTCACTTTCTAGGAAAGGATAGGACACTTGTCAGTCTTGAAGCTCCAACTGCCGTCAGTCTTGAAGCTCCAACTGCCTCCTGCCAACTGGGGCTTCAGGAATACAGGAGAAGCAGGGAACCAAGGAGTTCTACCATCATCTCAGAGCCCCATTAAGACATAGTGGTCCTGCCCTAAGACTGGAACCCTCCTACAACTGAAATAAGGACTCAGCCCCAGGGCATGATTCCAATCCAAATGCTTGCCAGCCTTCCCTAGTTGGCAGGGAAAATGGGTCTCTAGCCCTCCACAGCACTGAGCCACCTGTTGCTAGTAGAGACTGGATTTCCCCCTTGAAAAGGCGTTGCCCCTGTTACTGAATTGGCCTGTGCTTTCTTATTGACTCTTCACCATCCTGTGTGGTGGGAGACGTAGTCAATCCATTTTATAGATGAAATGGTCCCAGAGTTAGTTGATAAACTTCCAGGGCCACCAAGGTGCAAAGGGCTGAAGCAAAACTCCAAGCCCTTTGACTGAGGATGAGGACTCCCAGGTCCTTCCCCCCTGAGTTATTGGAGCTTGGTGAGGTCTGAGAAGTCTTGTTATTGTCCGCCACCTCACCCTCTAGCTGGCTTTGAAATCTTCTGTGCCATTTAGGATTTGCCAAAAGGCCACAGCCAAGCCCTAGAACTCAGCTGCCCCACCCCCAGCCTGAGGTCAAAGGACTTGGGGGACAGGCCTGATGTTTTCCCCATACAGCTAGAAGCGGGAGCAGTGTTTTAGTGCACCTGGTTGAGCTTTGAGTAACTCGGATTTTGCCTTTTGGGGTGCTTCGTTCAGACAGGAGCTTGGAAACCTCTTGAAGATACAGAAACATTTTTTAGACACGAGGTGACTGAGGCTCAGCAAAAGAACGGGGCTCAGGTGGACAAGAAACCTGCGTCCCTCTGTTGCCCCAGGCAGTAAGTGGGCTTGGGTCTCAGTGATGATCCTTGCCAACCGCAGGCACAGGCAGGGTGAGAAGCAGGGCTTCTAGCCACCTCACGTGTAAGGTAAGCCCACTAAAAAGTGATGGAACTTTCCCGGGATCCTGGAACGTTAGTAAATCTCTAGTACATTGCATCTCTGCTAAAGCGAAAAACCCCTTTGAGAGTTGCAAATCAGTTCAGCCTTTCATCCCAAACGAGTATCTTTCTTCTGGCCCATCAGCGTTGCAAAGAGGAAATTTGATACCAAAAACAAAGGTCATTCCAAAGTACTGTCAGTAACCAGGACATCTATCTCTTGATGTCCATCACCCACCTCGCGTCCTGGTCTCCGCCCCGCCCACCGTCACCGTTAGCCAATCCCCGAACGGGCCCGTCTTCCAACCCGGAGGCGGTGACCTCCTGACCTCTAGTGGTAAAAACGAGGAGCTGCACTTCCGTGGCCCGCCCGCCCGCCCGCCGAGCTCGGGCCAAGCATGTCCTGCCCTTCTCCAGCCAAATGAACCTCCCGATGCATGGACTCTGGCTGTCGTCGACACGGACTCGTGCACTGCTTACAGTTTTGCTGCCACGTGACGGCTGTAGAATACATCCTCAAACTGCAGCGCCACGACACAATTTTTGTAATCTTGTCTGACCTTCCCGAAGGTGTCCTTTTTAAGTCTTATTTGTTAACATTTATAACGATATATAACTCAAAGTAAATGAAAACGTCGTACTGAGGTCACACTAGTTTGGAAGACTCCTTGGAAGATCTAGAGGGAACAAGCGAAAGGCAACTGGAGCTTACATGTGGTGTTTATTTTTGTTTTTTGAAATGCACTTGTAAACCAGTCTAGCATCTAACTTGTGGTGGTCCTCCTGCCTTTTACGCCCCACCATTTGAACAGGCTTACATATGGGGAAACAGGGTCAGAAGTTTGAAAATGTGAGGCTGAACAGATGCAC
The DNA here is from genome assembly GCF_011762505.2 of Arvicanthis niloticus. Classification (NCBI taxonomy): domain Eukaryota; kingdom Metazoa; phylum Chordata; class Mammalia; order Rodentia; family Muridae; genus Arvicanthis; species Arvicanthis niloticus. The sequence continues at coordinate 46,037,619 of NC_047663.1, forward strand.
CTGCCACGCAAGCCTCGGGATCTTGAGCGTGATCCCTGGAAGCCAAATTTTAAAAGGCAAGACTTTTTCTGGTGTGATCCACACCTTTATAATCCCAGCACTTGGGAGGCCAGCCTGGTCTACATACCCAGTCCCAGGACAGCTAGAGCTACACAAAGAAATCCTGTCTCAACAAACAAAAAAACTCAGGACATGCAGGTGGTGGTGGCCAAGGCCTTTAGTTCTAGCACTCAGGAGGCAGAGGCAGGCAGATCTCTGAGTTTGAGGCCAGCCTGGTCCTAGAGTTAAGTTGTAGGACAGCCAAGGCTATGCAAACCATTTCAACACCACCACCACCAAAATCAGGATGTGATGTGACATTAATAACCCCAGCAATCCAAGGACCATATGGGAAGTGGGGATTGAGGAATTGCCCAGAGCCTTCCTGCCAACTAACCCAGAATAAACAAGAGCATCCCTGCATCGAGTTGAGAACAGTTAACCTGACCTCCACACAACTGAACCAGTTTGCACACTCAGACATCAACCTCCCTCTATTTCCCCTCCCTTATACACACAATAAAATTCTAAAGTAATGGGTTAAAATGCTTGTACACATCACACGAGGCTCAAGCCTGGATCTCTGGGATCAGTGCTGTCCACAAGGCTAGGATTAGTGCTGATGTCAGTTAGGTACCTTGGGAGGATCCTGTGATCTCCACAGAAGACTTGAGTTAGAGGAGGCCAGAAAGGGCACTGGGGATGGAATATTTGACGGCATGTTCCAGGTAGAGGGAACAGACGTGGCTGGCCTCTTGGAACAGGGGCTGGCTTGGTATGGCTGGGGAACCTCAAGGAGCCCAGTGTAGCCAAGTGGGGTGGGAAAGGGATGAGGGCCAAGTACTGACAAAACACCAGTGCACATAAAATATTTCAAATATAACTATATTTTTACTGAACCCAAATGTTCAGGGGATGCTACTACGTCAGGAGCTCACACCTTAGGGGACAGTCAGCCTTTGTAGCCCAGGCAGTGGAGCAACTACCCTTGCAGGGTTCATCACTTTCCCAGCCTTTCCTGCATGCATCTCTAAAAACCTGAAAGGCCCCCCTTGACTTCAGCAGATTTCTCCATGACCGAATTGGGTAAAAGCTGGCCTTCGACTCCTGACCCTTACTTTTAACTTCAAGTTCTAGGCAGGTTGGTTTTTCCTTCTCAAGTTTGCTTGGAAATGCTCATGAGGGGCTGGGTGGGGATTGTTGCAGCTTAGAGCTAAGTTGCTGATCTTACACAAGACCTGACTTCTGTTTAACTAAACGGCAGCTCACAACTGCCTGTAACTTCAGTTCACAGGGATCAGATTCTTCAGCGAGGAATACTTACATAACATGCAGGAAAAACACACATAAAACTTTTAAAACTTTTCTTAAAAACTTGGCAAGGTGTCAAAGTGCAACCTTTAATTCCCAGTGCTTGTGAGGCAGAGGCAGTCAGACCTCCAGGTTTGATGCCAACGGGGGACAGCCAGGGCTATAGAGAAATCCTGTCTCTGGAAAACAAGAGTCATCGTTTATGATTTGCTGGCTACACCTAAGTCCACATTCTGGACAAGCCAACTTGACAGTGCCATCTGTATGGCCAGGTTTGGGGTAAAAGCTCCATGGTAACAGTTGCTGCCCAGGCAGTAAACAAGCTCCAGGTTTTATCCTTGAGAACACACCTGTCCTCCCAGCACCTGGGAAATGGAAGTTGAAAGCCATCCTGGATTGAATTCCCAGGCCAGCCTGAGTAAGAGACCCAAACTCACATCAGAATTAGGTATTACTTCACGCTAAGGATGAACTCGGCATCGGGCTGTCAAAGCTGGATGTCCCAAGGGTTTTGTTGTTTTTAATGCATTGTTTTTGCTTTTTTGAGACCAGGTTTCTGTGTAACTCATTCTGTTGACCTGGCTGACCTTGAACTCAGAGATCCACCTACTTCTATCAGAATATTTGGTTTTCAGTTTTCAAGCTTCACTATTTAAAAACACACACACACACACATTTTTTTTTCCCTGAGTATTTATTCTCTTTTGCTGGTGCTTGTGGAGGCCAGGTGTCAATTCTGCTGGAACTGGAGTTAACAGGCAATGGTGAACGAGCCAATTGGGTCCGGGGAACTGAATTGAGTCCACTGTAGTGTCCAATCTCACTGGACCATTTTTCCAGCCAGCTCTAACTCCACTACCAGGATCAAGCCCAGCAATCAGGTAGACATTAGTGTCTGGTGCAGTAACACTGTGAACACCTGCATTCCGAGTAGCTTTAAAAATGCTCAGTGTCTTATGACTTTGATTTTGGCCTTAAACAAGTATCTGGAAACTAGACATAAAACAATCATCTGAAACCCCTTTATGACACCGAAGACAACTCTTTCCTATCAATTTGATGGAAAAGGAAGTGACAAAAATTATTTTATATGGTGGCGTGTGCTGGAGATAAAACTAGAATCTGGCCATGTGTGTGCCTTTGAGCCTGGCAATTTGGAAAGCTGAAGCAGGATAGCTTTGAGTTAGTTAGCCTATGTGACTGGACCTTGGGTAACAATCATGGTACTCGAGAATAGTGTGGCACTTTTAAAAAAGTCAACTGTACACTGTTTTCTAGTTGAAAACATTTCCGACCCTAGCATTGCAAAAGGAATGTTTGCTGACACAGGATATTTACAAATGCACCATGCTACCCTACCCACACAAACAGCCCAGCAATTGTACTTACTGCAGCACCTTCAGTCACAGCAAGACTTGGATGCGCCTTCTGAGTTCTTCTGTTGAAGGAGACAAAAGTACCCACACACACTACCACATGACCTGCCTCTGAGAGAATTATGCACACGGTGTAGCTGTTTCTGTTAACAGGTGATACTGACAAGGGATTCAGTCAGCTCCTGTTCTTGCTGCTGACTTCTACAGTGAGAAGAGTAATTCTACTTTAGACCAAAGATTATTTCGACACACTGAGCCTTATCTAGTTGCAGAAGTCAAATTTAACACATTAGAAAATGACCCATAGTTACACCTGTGTTAAATGATTGTTGTGCTTTAATGATAAATTTAAACATAAATATTGTGTTGCTAACTGGTTTGAAAGACAGGACAATCTACTGACTTAGTTGTTCAACACCAGATTACAAGCAATCCCCCCCCATACACATCATTGGGAAACAAATGATTTATGGGATAAATTGGGGGATATTTTCACATTCAGACAAACAATACTGTCAAATATGTTTGGACTAGAGATTTTATTTTAGAAGTATAAAGGATGGAGGCATAATATATTTGGCATTTTTAATTTAGGTTTGTTTTATTTAAGTTTAATGTTAATTCCATGCTGTGTTTCAGTAAGAACAATACAGATCTGTATCTGTGGCTCCAGTCAGATATCCAGTAGTACAAATTAGCTTCAAGTTACACATACTGAACAAAAGAGGTTGAGCGAGCGAAGGAGGAGGGGAGGAGGGAGGCCGAGGAGGAAGAAGGCCGAGGAGGAGGGAGGAACAGAGTTGAACACGCATGCAGGCTTCCATACCACCTTCAATGCTAACCTGCTTCAGAGGGGGGAGGAGTCGGCAAGAATGAGCAGCCACGGATTGTTGAACTGTTACCAGCACCATGCTTTTCAGCAACACTTCAGCAGAGTTCCAAACACATTTTACAGCAAAACCATTACAACAAACTCCCCCAAAACACCTCAAGCTAACACCCAATTAAGTTTAAACATTGGTATAAAATTCAATTTAACAATTAAAAAAAAGAAAAAAATGACAGCGCATATGCCTCTATTGTGTGATTAATCTTTCTTAGATGCATCACCTAGAAGTCTAATGGCTTTCAAATGTCATTTCCATTTCTAATGATGATCTTGCCACACGTGGCCGGAGACAATACAGTAATGCTGAAAAAGCCTCTATGCAGTCCTGTTAGTGTCGTAAAGAACCTAAAGCTGGGACCAGTAAAATCCACAGAAATTCACTCTTGCCTTAAGAACTTCTGAAAACTGTTGTTTGTTTGTTTTAAAAAAGGGGAGGGGAGAAAAAAAAAGAAAAAGAAAGAAAAACAACAGGGCAGGAACCTAAATTCTGAGACCAAATGTGAAAGTCAAATTTGGTGGTTCTCAGTGACAATGGGGAACTTCCAAGGGGAGGGCTGGGGTGGGGTGGTCAGAGATGGTTGCTCTTGTTGGCTTTTCTTACGTCTCACTGATTCTCATCTTCCACATCCTGCAGCGCTTCTTTATTCTGCTCCTCACCTGTAAGGAACAAGGCACAGCTACTGTCACATGCTCTAATGGTCACAAAGATACCATTCCAAGCTAAGAGTCCCAAGTTTCGCCTCAACTGTTAGCAAACACAAGCAGGCAAAGGTCTTCTAACCCTCACAGCTGAGGCGCTTAAACCAAGAGCTACCAACCACCTGAAATAATAAACAATAAATAATAACAACCTGAAATAATCAAGTGTTACAGGATGATAAAATTAAAAATTTTAAAGGCTCAAAAATCAAATATCTCTGCTGAACAAGCTCTTCCAGAGTACGTTCAAATAATAGTCTTAAAACGACCCTCGAGCCTTCCTGGGTGTCTTGGGTCAAATACTCTTTCTCAATAACCTCACTTCTTCAAGAACCAACAGTGTTTTACTTTTGACCTTTGGGGTAGATATTTGCCCACAAGCTCAACATCAGCTATCCTTCCAGGGAATGAAGTTCCACAGGAGTTCTATGGTGTTTGAGGAAGATGTGCTACTGTATATGAATATTTCTTTTTATAGTGGCCATATAGGCCAAACAGCAGACTCTTTTCTTCAGAGTGAAACACATGGTCACTGAGGTTATTTCAGAAGGGCATTTGGGCCAACTTTCATTTCTCTTTACTCTCTGAACATGACAATTAACCTGCCTAGTTTCAACTGCACTGCTAACATGCAAGAAGAAGCCAAGCCTATTTACTGGAGGGTCATCTACCTACTTATAAGCATGAATCAAGTCAGCCATAATTAAGGAAACATGCGAAGCTTTTGATTAAAAAAAATGATCAAACAGGTAAAAATTGTATCCTTTTGTATGTTATAATTTTGGAGAATTATTACTTTGAATTTTAAAAACTTCAATTAACCAGAGGGTGGGGGTAATACTGCATGTACTTATTAGCATGCATAAGGCTCTATGTTCAATCCCCAACAATACATGAAAATAGCACACATAACACTCAATTAAGTGCTACTGAACCATTTAACAAACAAGAGAACAGCTTAGATGACAAGCTTCCCATTTACAATACTTACAAGGATAGCATTTATACTGAGTCTGAAGCATTACAACAGTAGTAAGCATCAAGTAAAGTACTCAAGTTTCTTGTGGTGAGAAAGTTTGACACTGATAAGTTACATAAGGCCAAGCCTTTATCACAGCACAAGGGTTCAAGGCCAATATGAACTACATATTAAGATGGTGTCTCAAAATCAAAGTTGCTTAGCGCACATGGAGGGTTTAACTTGTAAGATGGAAAAGACATGCAAAGACAAACGTAACCATCTCCTAGAAAAGAACAGAGGGAGGCCAACCCTCCAGAGCAATGCATCCACTCAGGAGCTTGCATCTGCAGACTCAATGGTAAAAGGAACACACTGGCAAGTGTGCTAACAGACCAAAGGAGCACACACAAGCAACTGGCAAACATGGCAAGAGTCCCAGGCACTCAGACACAAGACATCGAAGTCACACATCATATAAGCCACATCCAACTAGCCAAGGCAGGTAGCGGGCCATGGCTGTCTCTAGACTTAGCACCTGAGGAGGTAACCAACCAGGTGAGTCTGTAGGGACAGGAGCTCATAGGCAAGCATTATTAGTGAGAACCAAACAGTGGAGCTCTCTGCAACACAACAGTGACTTACAACGTAGTTTTAAGGGAAGGAAGAGTTGGGTTTTCCTTTAGGAATCTACAGTCAAGGAGAGAGGGAGGGAGATGAGGTGAGAGCACATTACAGGAAAATAAACCACACAGGACAAAGGGAACATCAGGAGTAAGCTCTGGTCTTTCTACTTGAATAAACTTTAAGAAATAAATAACCTGTCCAATTTTTTCCTTTACTCCCAAGAAACTTTTTGGAGGTACACTGATACATTTATTTTGCCCACTTCAGGAGTAGAAGGCAGAGCATACACATTTCCTCTCTATGAAACCAGCCCTTTCAAGACTTAAGAGAATGGGACTAGACTGAATACCACGAGTAACAGCAGCTGGGTGGTGATGGTGATTCCTTTTATCCCAGCAGAGACAAAAACAGACAAATCTCGGAGTTCAAAGCTAGCTTAGTCTAGAGAGTAAGTTCCAGGATAGCCAGGGCTACACAGAGAAACCTTGTCTTGAAAACCCAAAACCAAAGGGGGGAAAAAAAACATAACCATGGGAAACAGCATGATCAGAGAATCAGAGACTCTCTGTCCTCCACAGACATGCACAATGAATTACAACATTTTTTAAAAAGAATCATCTTCCTGAGCTAGTAAGGTAATCCATCTGTTAAGGGCACTGGCTGTTCCTGCAGATGACATGGGCTCAGTTCTCAGCACCCACGTGATGGCTCACAGCCATCTGTAACAAATTCCAAATGATCTGACACCCTCTTCTGGCCTCTGCAGGCACGAAGAAGACATGTAGTATTCGCATGCATGCACGCAAGCACGCAAAAATGAAAACAAAAAAACTATGTTCCAATGAAGACCAGTCATTAGCATGATCTATAGGAAAAATATACAAGTAGGTAAGCAAAACATATGAGAATTCCCAATTCAAACATTTAATAACACTATTTTTCATGTAAAAGTCTCTTAACTTAAGCTAAATGCTGGAAAGTTGCCAATACCATGATAGCAATATTGTCAGGTTGGGGGGTGGGGGGAGCCAAGGTGGGTGGCACCTAAGAAAAAACAGCACCCTAGGCTGTCTGGCTTCTGGCTTCTGTACTACCACAAATTGCCTCTGCCGCCACTGCCCCCTGCCGCAGAATTTTTAAAGCTTAGAACACAAGGTGTAAAGAACATGAGCTAGGTGTGGCTGGTGCACACCTTTAGTCCCAGCAGTCGGAGGCAAAGGCAGGTGGATCTGAGTTCAAGGCCAGCCTTGTCTACACAAAGAAACTAGGAGCCCTGACCATGAAAAAAGGTAGAAAGAAACACAAAGTTGTCATTAGACTAAAGCATGGGTACACACACACACACACACACACACACACACACACACACACGAAATGTAATTAAGATTAAAACTTGTATAAATTATATTTTATTCTTTTAATGGAGGGGCTTGAGATAAGAGTTTCAGACATAGGTACACTTCTACCCATATCCATGCATGACTATTTTAAAAAAAAAAAAAAAAAAAAAAAGGCCCTGTTGTTGTTTTTCAGACAGGATTTCTCTGTGTAGCCCTGGCTACCCTCAGATGCTCTTCAGACCAAGCCTCAAACTCACAGGTGGCTGCATCTGCCTCTTGAGAGCTGGGATTAAAGGTGTGTGTTAGCAAGCCCAGCCTAAAATAAATGGCATTATAATCCAGTAAGACTTTTAAATTTTCATGTCCCCGAGATCTGAAAGGCACAGTGACCAATACTGCTCACCACGCTCTTGTGTCTTCCCTTTATTCCTTCTAAGACAGAGCTACTAGGCCCCTGTAAGCTATAAAGCACTGTGTAAAATACAGCCAAGGACAGTCATGCTGCAAACTTACTGTTAAAATACAACAAAGTGTAAAGCTAGCAAGAACTGTAGGTCACAGTCATCAGTCCTCCTTACGGCTGACAGGCTGTGTAAGTGCTGTGTGGAAAAGTATGCCATGGCTCTCTTGAGGCTGGCAAAGTAAGACGTTCAGATCACGTATCTCATTACAACATCTGTCATATAATATATAAATACTTGGTGACCTAGTGAGCTTTTAGAAGCTGGCCAAACAAGTTCTCACGTAGGTTATCAAAAATAAAGTAAAAAATTAAACTCAATTTTACCAGAAAGGGCAAATGAATACCATTCATAACCCATGCACATTTCCAAAGACAATATAAAACCTGTCAATCTAACCAGAAACTGTAGGTAGAAGCATAGGCTTCTGTCTGAGTAACACGCTTAACATGATTGCAGTTAATACAAACTCCAGGGGCTGGGCAGTTGTAGTACACATCATTTATCCCAGCACTCCCCAGGAGGATTTCTGTGAATTTGAGTCCACCCTTGTTTACAGAGCAAATTCCAGGATACCCAAGACTACAGAGAGAAACCCTGTCTCAAAAAACAAATATTGAAACACACAAACTTGGGCTAGAGAAATGGCTCAGCAGTTAAGAGCACTGGCTGCTTTTCTAGGGGTCTTGTGTTCAATTTCCAGCCAACCACATGGTGGCTCACAACCATCTGTAATGAGATCAGATGCCCTCTTCTGGTGTATCTGAAGACAGCGACAGTGTATTCACATATATAAAATAAATAAATCTAAAAGAAAAAACCTATAAACTTTGGAGTTGGAGATGGTTCAGCAGTTAAGGAGTGCTTACTATCCTTGTAGAAGACACTGAGTTAGTTATATTCCATATTCCTTTATCCATATGGTGGTGAGCCCACTTCCAGGGGATCTGATACCCTCTTTTGATTCTGCTGAACACTAAGCATGCATGAGATGTTCGTGCATGCATGCTAGCAAAATACTCCTTATTATGAATGAATGGAGGAGATGGCTAAGAACACTAGTTGTTCTTCCAGAGGACCTGGGTTCAATTCCTAGTACACACATGGTAGCTCACACATCTCCAATTCTAGGGAATCTCACCTCTTCTTTCCTCTGAAGGTACCAGGTTCAGGCACAAACATAAATGCAGGCAAGACATCCATACATGTATGTATGTATGTATGTATGTATGTATGTATGTATGTGTGTATGTATGTGTATATGTGTGTGTGTGTGTATATATATATATATATATATATATATATATAAATAAAATAACTGTTTAAAAATAAATCTTATTTTAAAACAGTTATTTTAAAAATAAACTGTTTAAAAATAAATCTTATTTTAAAGTTTGCTTCCAATTCCCGACACTAACTGTATAAAACTACCTCATAAAAGATCAACCCCAGTGAAAATTGATCTTTAGAGAAATACAGTTAAGTGCTAGAACATGTGCTTAGCATGCACAAGGGTGTGACGTCTACCCTACACACACACACACACACACACACACACACACACACACAGAGCTCTACCTTAAAAGCAAATGTGACAAACTTCAACTTTTAATTTAAAATTTAATCTAAAGTTAAAATTTACCCATACATCTCCCAAACAGAAATTACTTCTGCAAAAAATAGTTAACTCTGTAAATGAAAATCCAAGACCAGACAATACCAGAACTCATGAAAATAGATCTAAGGACAGATCATTTTATTCCTCATAGAACCCTAGAGGAAGGAAAACAGTTGCTTTTTAGAGAAAAAGATTTCTACATAGGCACCAGAGTACAGCCAGAGAGATGAAGTATGTACCTGGTATGCACGGGCCTAGGGTTTGAAGACAGACCCCACACACACAGAAAAAAGATGTTTCATTAGTATCAACTAATGCCATATAGTGTTTTATAAACCACCTCTGTCACTCCCTCCCAAGTAAATTTTGGGAATATAAAAGGAAATAATGGGGCCTGGAGAGATAGCTCCATGCTTAAGAATACTGACTGTTCTTCCAAGAACCCAAGTTCAATCCTAAACACCCACATGGAGGCATCTGTAACTCAAGTTCTAGGAGACCCATTGGTGGGTGTGGGTGTGTGTGTGTGTGTGTGTGTGTGTATATATATATATATAAAGAAGTTTGTAAAATAAAAAGGAAATGGTTTTCTGTCATTTTGCCCCTATAGTGACTAAAGCAGTATGAGTACCAAAATGTCATTAAAGGCAAAGCTTTTACATTTTTGAATATTAGCTTAAGATTTTTTCATCATGTATGAAATTGTCAAATAGGCCTTTTATTTTCACTATCAAGGCTAAAATGGCACTCAGACACCATTTCCTATAGAAGAAATAAACTTTAATTACTGCAGTCAGGCTATGAGTCTGAATTATAGACCAAGATTAAGAAACAGCAGAAGAATTTAGAAGAGGCAACCAAAGAGAAGACATCTGGGGCTGCTCACCATCGCCCTGCATGTCTGAGGTCCACAGCGTCAGGTTGTCACGTAGCAGCTGCATGATGAGCGTAGAGTCTTTATAGCTCTCTTCACTCAGCGTGTCCAGTTCTGCAATTGCGTCATCAAAAGCTGCTTTTGCCAACCTGAAATAAATGCATTATTAGTAACAAATTAACAATAAAGATAGCAACAATGGGCGCATCTCTCAGTTATCCCACCAGTCTCACTGATAAAAAGGTAACAGACAATTGCTAAAAGAGAACTGTGAATAAAAATATCTAAGAGTCTATAGTTTTGTTCAGCTTGCGTTTAATATAAAACAAAAAAACTTTAAAAAATGTATTTCTACAATTTTGTATAGCTGTACCTGTCATGGTTGCCCCCCATCTCCATCACATAGATCCTAAGAACCAAATGCTGGCTATGAGGCACCCCTACCTACCTACTCAGCCATCTCAAGAAATGGTACAGTTGTTTGTTAAAACACCTTCCTATATATAAACCAAGGCTGGCCTTGGAATTACAACCCTAGCCAAGAGTGCTAGCACATGACTAACTTCTGCACTCGGGAAGGGAGCACGATCTATCCATGCCAGCTGGGGTGGCACAGTAAGAGTGTATCTCAAAGCAATTATATAAACTGCCTCAGCCTCTCACATGGGACGATTTTTACAGCCCTGTACAACCTCACCCAACTAATGAACTCCTTTAAAAAAAAAAAAAAAAAGTAATTTTTTTATTATGTATGTGTGTCAATGTATATACAAGTGCAGGTGTCTGATGAGGGCTGAGGCATCAGATCCCCTGGAGCTGGAGTCATGAGCAGCTGGGAGCTGCTTAATGTGCTGGGAATAAAACTCAGGCCCTCTGAAAGCACATATTCTTAACACTTAAGCCATCTCTCTAGCCCCAAAGCACTAATTATTAATATGATTTACACAAACTATTACAAATAGGCTAGACTGTAAAGGTCTATATACTCCACCCAATACTGCCATAAAAAATAATCTGTGATAAAGATATTTTCCTGAGTTCCTTAAGATTTAATGAAAGAGAAGATCTAGGATGCACAATACTATAAATCAATACATTTTAATAGAAATTGGGCTATGTGAGCTAATTTACCAATGAGCTATATATAGCCTTAGTCCCATTTGCTACATCTTAAGAAGAAATGGAATCTAACTTAGCAAAGGCAAAGAGGCATCAAGCTAGATGCTATGCATGGAGAAACAATAGTGAAAGATTCAGTCAACACAACAGATTAACAGTTACAGATTCCTCAGTAAAAATTTATAGAAACTGTGTCACTCAGATTAACAGGTACAAGAACTACCTTAACATTGTCCTCTGACACAACAGACACACAGGTTAACACTTTTTATTTTGCATTGTGGGTGGTTATGTGGGTCCTGGAGGTTACTCAGGCTGGCAAGTCTCATACCAAGCATTTTAACCTGCTGAGCTAGCTACTTCCCTGATCCATACATTTAAAAAAAGGAGAAGAAATTAAAAGGTACAAAGTGAGAAAAGTAGCCAATGTCCACTTTTCCACTTCTATCTACCACCTCAACCAGACATGTACCTAAATACACACACATAAACACACACACACATAAACACACACACACACCCCTACCACCTCAACCAGGCATGTACCTAAATACACACACAGAAACAGAAACACAAACACACATACACACACACACACACACACACACACACACACATCTACCACCTCAACCAGGCATGTACCTAAATACACACACATACACACATACCTACCACCTCAACCAGGCATGTACTAAATACACACACATAAACACAAACACACACATACCTACCACCTCAACCAAGCATGTACCTAAATACACAAACATAAACACAAACACACACACACAAAAATTAAGACACACAGACCTTGGATTCAATTTTCTGTAATAAAACAGGGGAACCAGTTCATATATCAATGCACTTTACAAAAGGTGAAAGGAAGCGGGCAACTTCACACTGTAACCAAATCAAGGGCATGCATCCTTCTGCCTCAGTCTCCTGAGGACTGGAATTACAGGCATAAGCCACCACCCCTGGACAGGATAGAAGAGCTATATACTGTTACCAAGAAATTAAAACAGTTTTACTTATGTAAAATGCTAAGAACAAGCAAATTGAGAGATGGTGAAACAGGAGAGGCTGGGTAAGAGTCACAGCTTAACCTTAGACTAGATGGAGTGATGAAAATGTTTTGAAATAGCTAATGCTGATGGTTCTAAAACATGATTTAGAAGCCAGAAACAAGCTGAAATAAAAATGGGAGAAAAGAAGGTTAGAGAGATGGCTCTGTGGTTAAATACATTAGCTGTTCTTCCAGAGGATGTTCTATGTTCAGTTCCCAGCACCCATAAGGGCTCACAACTACTGATACCATGATTTGATTCCTAGGGGCCCATCATAGTAGAAAGAGAATCAATTCCCTCAAGTTGTCCTCTGACCTTCATCTGCCATGCCATGGGCACAGGTGGATGTGGACTCTCTCTCTCGCGCGCGCACACACACATGAGCGCGCAAAAACTTAAGAGTGACATAGTTTCACATACATCAGTAAGACTGAAAACAAAATTGTTCATATTAAATAGAAAATATCTTTTAAAAAGAAAGCCGTTCACTAAGAGTATTAAAAGCATTCCCAGGAAGTTGAAGTGGTAAACATCTATAATCCATTCAGGGCTAGGCTAGGCTAGCTATCTAGTACCAAAACCCTGCCCCAAAGAAAGCAAGCAACCCCAAAAGACTGAATAAACGCTAATAAAATTTAAGTCAAAAGAATCCTGTGATGACCTACAGGAAAACAGAACCTTTGCACTCCACACTGGGAACTTCCGTCCACTACTTACCTGCAGGCACGGTCGGGGGAATTAAGAATTTCATAGTAGAATACAGAAAAGTTGAGAGCAAGACCTAAACGAATGGGGTGCGTTGGAGGAAGTTCTGTCATGGCAATGTCACTAGCAGCTTTGTAAGCCACAAGGCTATTCTCTGCTGCCTCCTTCCTGTCGTTTCCTGTGGCAAACTCAGCCAGATACCTGTGGTAGTCCCCTTTCCTACAATACAATATTTACAAAAAACACAATTAGAGAAATAGTCCTTATACCATGCAATACGTGACGACAAAAAAAAAAAAAAAAAGAAAAACAGTTAACACTTAAAATATAGATTTTTTTAAAGAAACTTTACAAATGACATATATTTTTTAGAAACTCTACAAAATTCAGTCCCCACCAGGTTGGTAATCCTTCTGTTTTACCTCAGAAAATAACTGAAGAAAAAAAAAATTCACCTGACTAGTACACAACTGTCTCTGAAGAAGGGCACACACTCACACATTTGCTGCCATCACTTCAGTGCCAGGAGCCCAGGAGCCCTGAGCACCCACTATTCCTGAGTATTCTCACCCTTATTTCTCTACAGAAAGATTATACTGTGAAATGAGAAACTTTAGCTAAAAAGGAAGCCACAAAAATCAAAAGCCCAGGCAGGGTGTGGTAACATATAGTCTTAGCACTTTGGAAGTTGACAGGATCACTCCACATCTGAGTTGGTCCCAATCTACAGAGTCCCAGGCAATCAAGGCTACACAGACCTCCTCTCAAAATAAAATTGATCCCACTCAGGAAACAGGCAGGCAGGTTTCCTAGTTCTAGGATGGCATGGTCTACCATTAGTGAGTTCCAAGCCAGCCAAGGATAGACAATGGGAGGGGGAAGGGAGGGTGAGCTCCACAATGAAAAGCTGGGTGTTTTGTATTAGGTTCTTTGCCAACAGTCAGTCTTAAATACAACAATTAATTCTTCATTAGCATTGGGTTTTCAGCTAATTAAAACTTTAAGTTCTTATAACCCTCCAAATTCTCAGCTATTTTTAAATAAAAGTTGGAAAAGTTTTTATTATTTAAAAATATATTTAACTATATTTAAAAAGTTATGGTTCTAAGGCCAACTTTAAATCTTACATTTTCCCTTCTAGTAGAGAACCTACATTTTATAATAGAAAACCTTGGACTCGCCAGTGTTAGCTGCTGGAATGAGGTGTTTGTCCAGTACATCCAGAATGTCACAACAGATTAACTTGAGCTCAGTTTCAACCTAGAGAGGGAAAACATCAACAAATTAACTCTGGTAATTCAAAAGTCTTATTATATTCTACCTGAGTCTAATCTGAAGAACCTAGTCTTAAAATAAAGCATGTATGGCTTCAAATTCTTAGACCTAAACCTTAAGTTGACAGAAAACTGCTAAGAGAATGAGAAGCTTCTTCTTCCTTAAAACATGCACAAACCACCACAGTTCACCTAAAGAATCACCAGTAAGTAATATACAAACTTGGACTCTTAAGTGCTAGGCACTTACATGAATTCCCATTATAAGGTACCAACTGTGATGGCTACTCTTGGTTGTCTGTTTGACTATACTTGGAAGTTAATAAATCTCAAGCAGGCAACTTGAGGTGGGGAAACCCATTCCAAATGTAAAGTTAGAAGATTCACCTCAAAGTGGGCCACACCTTCTGGTGACAGCTTATTTAAAAGACAAGGATGAAGGAAGATGGTGCTTTCTCTGCCCTCACTCTCTCTGGCCACGTCCATCTATTCTGAACCATTCCTTCCTGGTGTTAGAACCTACACTCTGATGCCTCGATGTAAACTGAAGACTAGCAGGCCTCTACACCTCCCAGAGACTCCAGCACTAGACTGGGACTGCTGAAACATCTAGTCTCAAAACAACTACTAGATCCTTGGCCATTCTGTCAGGAGACAAATATCATTGGACTACTTGGGCCACAGCCTATAAGCTGCCCTAATAAATCGTGTGTGTCTGTGTGTGTGTTTTCGTTCATGTTCATTTATGTTAAAGATTGAACATTTGCCCAAAGGCTATCAACTTACAAAAAACTTTAAAAAACCAGGAAAGTGAATGGATCAATTCCCAGCACCACAACAAATATGTAAGGAGAAGGTGACAGGATTTGAACCAAATCAGTTCTAAGACAAAACAACCAAAACTCAAATCCACTTTGTCTTCAGTACCAGTATGTTCCAATAATCACTCTGCTATAGCAAAAGAATCTGTAGGCCAAATTAAACACTGACATGTGCCTCTGTTGGTTTGAATTGTCTAAAGCACATGGCATCCCTGAACACATGTTGGGGTTTGACTTAAGGTTATCTTAGTATATAATGAATCTATGACACAGCCATGGGAATATCTGATACTGCTATTTCTCAAGAAGGGAATTTGGAATGCCAATAGATCTGAGAAGGAACACAGGGAACACCTATGACCTTCCCCAATCTCTACAAAAGAAATCAGGGTAAATCACATTCCCATACCTCACACTTTTTCTGAAGACATTATTGTGCCTTATAACCTTTCTATAACATGCTGGCCTATACAGCTGAGCCATAAGCTCCTACCTGATATAATAAAAAATGCAATAAATAAATAAATAAATAAATAAATAAATATAATTTTAAAAACAAATAAGCCTTGTACAAATTGCACTGGAGTGCCAAGCTGCCCAGAGGCTCCTGGTTCCCAGCTTACACTTCTTCCAGCGTTAGTCAGGAGAGGTGGTTTGGCTAACTTCTCACAATCATCTTCATGGTGGCTCTCCACTTTCAATGAATTCACACTTTAAAAGAATTCTCCCGTTTTTCTTCTATAATTTTGTCTTTAACCCAGCAAGACTGCCTGCACCTCTCTTGTGAATTCTCAACAAAGACCAAGTCACTGTTAAAATCTCTTAGATCCTTACTAGCTACAATCACTCCAAAGCTCTCCTGAAACCTCATATTCGGCTTGGACATCACTGTACCTCCATGCCCTTCTCCCTCATTCACAAAGTAACTACAGTTCATCTCTCCAGGTACCTGACACATCACTATGGTGTAAAGAAACAACTAATCTAATCTTCCTCACCTGCCATGTTTCAACAGCCCTAACTTTCTACCCTATTCTAGGCAATCCATCCTTGGCCACCTCCTCCTGAGTTTCTTTTTCCTACTGAGAGAGGCTTATCAAGACTTCAGACTACAGACTTCCTCTCCCAATTGACCAGTTACTTCCCCATCAGCTATCCACATCCCACAGTCTCAACCATAACTTAATTTTCTCATGCCTGAGGAACACCAAATTGTCTGTCAATCTATATTCTTTGTTCTAAAAGTATCTGAGGGTAATAGCATTCCCAACTTATCTCCCTAAGACCTCTGGCATGACTCTTAAGCTGTATCTCCATTTTCATCATCTATAAGTTGGGATAATATAATAGCTACCTTCCCAGGGTTATTTAATTAACTTCTAATGCTGCTAAGGTTAAGCCCGCCTTAATCATGCTCGGCAAAAGTTCTACCCTGCACTAGTAGGACCCCATTTTTTAATATACATACATTTACAACCCATCTGAAATAACTTCAAAATTCCTTTTGAGAATGTTGAAAATCCCAATAATCATTATTAAAAACAAAAAGCAGAATGAGTCTCCACAAAGACAGTAATTCAGTCTCATCAGTATTTATACCCAATTATTTAGTACACAGAGGCACACAAATATTTATTTAATTGGGAAGATGGCTTGGTGGGTACAGTGTGTTTATGGCTAAGGCTGACAGCCTCAGTTCAAGCTCTGGGACCCACATAGTATAAAAAGACCAACTCCCACAGTTGTCCTCATCTCCACACGTGTGCCATGGCAACCATCCCCATGCATATACACAAATAAATGTAAAAACTGAAGTTGTCCTATGTGTTCACTGCAAGTAATCAATGGAGTGCTTTACAACAGTCAAAGAAAAGGCAATAGTTCCATTTGTTCTTTATGTGTATTTTGTTCAAAACTTAATACCTATGCTGAAAACAGCACAGTAACATAGTCTACACCCCAACCAAGCCTAATCCTGAGTACTACAGCTCCCTGTGAGATATCTCCCCCTGTGCAACTTCTAAAATAAACAGTTCTTTGCTTTTATCCCAAAACTCTCTAGACTGTAATTTCTAGTCAAGATTTAAAAAAAAAAAAAAGCTAAAAATACAAAATACATTTACATATATACTGATGTAGTTTATATTATTAAGTGGTGACCTAAAATTACTTAAAGCTATAGACCTGAGATTTAGCCAGATACTCAAAAGAAACAAGTCTCCTTTCTCTACCAGGTATTAAATATAAACATAAAAGGCAACAATTTAGGACACTCAGGTAAAAACCATCCTGTTACTTCTGTCACAAATGTTACTATTTCTGGACACTACTTTGGCTTGAATAAATAAATGTCTATGCTTCCTAGCTCAAGATAAAAAGTTTTACTATCAGACATGTACCCCATCACTGCCATCCAAAATGCCCAGAGATTCAAGATCTACTTCAATCCAGGACAGAAACCTCTATAACTGAGCAAAATAAACTTGTTCTCTATATAAATTAATCAGTTTTAAACAGAGATGCTAGGTGTGGCGGTACAATGCCTTTAATCCCAGCACTAGAGGCTGAAAGCAACAGGCCAACATCATGTAGCCTGCCAGGGCTACAAAAAGATACCCTGTTAGCTGCTCTTCCAGGACTTAAGGTTCAACTGTCAGCACCCACATGGCAGCCTACAACCAAACACCCCTAACTCTAGTACTAGAGATCTGATGCTTTTTCTGGCCTTCAAGGATACCAGGCACACGCCTGATAGATACAGAGATAGGTAAGACAAAATGCCCATACATATTCAAAAACTAATAAAAACACAGTATCATATCAAAACGGTTAATAATCTCACCATTTGCCGGTACTCCCGAATCATCTTTAGTTTGTCCTCGCCTCCCTTGTTTTCTTCCTTCTGTTCAATGCTGCTGATTATTCTCCAGGATGCTCTTCTAGCTCCAATCACATTTTTATATGCAACAGATAAAAGGTTTCGTTCTTCAACTGTCAGCTCCACGTCCATCCCTGCTACTTTCTTCATTGATTCCACCATTTCTATGCAGGAAATGGTAAAAGAAGACTATAGATTTGACAAGTTTTGTTGACCTATCCCTTTCATGGCTATCTTTTTTCCCTCTGCAAATCTAATAGAAAACAAGAGGTAATTAGGGAGGCTGGAAATCCAGAGGTGGGAGGCTAACGCAGGAGGATTGCCTTAAGTTCAAAATCCACTATGAGCTACAGAAGTATGGGACCAGCCAAAGCTACCTACATAGGAAGATCCTGTCTGACCCAGCTAGAACACAACAGCGCTAGGCTTAATCTGGAGCACATATCCTTTCCAATTAAAAATGACATTATAATCACCAAGTCAAGGCAAGCATGGGGGAGGGGAGAGTGCAGAGGCAATCTCAGAAGGCTAAGCCATCAGTGAGTTAGATGTCAGGAAACTTAGTCTAAAATAAAATAAGCTATGCAAAAGTGGCTCTTGCCTATAATCCTAGCACCAAGCAATGAAACAGAGGATTTCTGTAAGTTTGAGGACAGCCTGTATTGGGGGGATGGGGTGAGATGACCCACTCTGAATTCCTCTGCTGGCATAAATTTTGGTAACTATTATTTGTTACCACTAGATGGTAAGTAAAGAAAAAGGGCCCAATAATATGAGATAATCCAAATACAGCATAAATACATACATACATACATACATACATACATACATACTTACTTACTTACTAGCGGTTTATGAATACGGAAAAGTTAAAACATAATAAATACTGAGTACCTACGATAAAGGGGAAAAGGTGGTTTTACAAAGGTCAATTATCAACTAGATCTTTAGATTTGATTCAGAATCCCTGGTGTTAAGAGGCAAGAATCTACACTTAATAAGCATCAGAGGCATACAGTAATACCCTGAGAGTAAGTATACACTAGCCAACAGTTACCACACAGTGAATTAAGCTATATTAAACCAATTAAAATAGTTCATGCTGCAATTTTAACCCCTGCACTAGGAATGCTACTTAGAAGCTGTCTCATAGAAATTAAAGTATATTTTCCAAATTAGCAACCTCTCAGTGTTTCAAAATCTAAATCTTTACGGTTGCCAAAATGATTGAACCCAGGCCAGTTACATGTTAGATAAGCACTCACTCATTTTAAGCTGTGCCCTCAGCTCCACTGTGGTTTTGGTCTGCATTCCCATAAGGGCTAATGATATCAAACTTCTGCTCCATCTTCTTTCTAGCTGCTTCTTAGTTGTTTTGACTGCCTCTTTGGAAGGATGAATACTCAGACACTTGGCAGGGTCACCTCATTTTTAGTAAATTCCTAAATGACCAGTATAAGTCACTTATTTTTAAAATCCCAACAAATTCAGTCCCTTCATCTTTAAAATGTTCTATTCCTTTATACAACAGACTCAAGGACAGCAAGCATCTGCATGAATCCAGGGCCTGATCTTCTGAATGTCTACAAGTGCTTTACAAAGCCCTCCATGTAAGTCATCCTTATTCTCTTAATTTCATCAATGGAAGCAAAACTCTACCCAGTGTTCTTCAAAGCTATGCACAAAAGCTGCCTGATCTAACTCTGGACCAGCCTGGCTATTCAAGAACTCTCACTAACCTAATTACATAAAAATTCTTCACTCAACATGTCTAACATCTCATGAAATCTCTGCAGCAGATGTGATCAAAATTTCTGAGCCTGAGAACTGCATCTGGATCACTACTTGGGGTTACAGGCTTGTGAGTCTCTTCTCCCTCTACCATGTGGGTTCTTGGTGGGGGGGGGGGGGGTGTTGAAACTTAGGCTTCATGACAAGGACCTTTACCATTTACCAGATGGGCCATTTTGTACAGCCTGAACACATTTTCTGAAACTTTTTTGAAATTTTTATGAGGCTGGGGAGTAAAGTGGGCTTCTTCTTATATAGCCCAGGCTGGCACCAAATTTCCACAAATCCTCCTACACCTGACTGCTGAGATTAAAGGATATCCCACTCTCCCCACTTGACCCTGAAAACTAGCTTGCTTTCTTTTTTTTCTTGGGGGGGGGGAGGCGGGGGAGGGTGGGAAGGGTAGGTGTCTTGGCTGCATGTGTCTATGTGTTACAGCATACTTAGTGCTGAAGGCTAGACAGCAGGGCAGCAGATCCCCTGAAATTAGCCTTACAGATGACTGTGAGCTGCCATGTGGCTGCTGGGAAACAAACACAGCTCCTCTGGAAGAGTAGCCAGTGCTCTTAACCACTGAGCCATCCATCCAGTCCCCTCTATGAGACTTTTGATAGCTAGAGGACAATGTGTGGCTTGTTGAAAATCATTATCGCATAAAAATTCTGAAACATAATATGTAGAAATTATAGATATGTTCAATCAAATACAGTACATCTGTTGTGTTCTAGGTTCTTCTCATTCACTGGTAATAGTCTACATTATTCCAGGTCAGCCAAGATTACTTTTATTGTTTTATTTTTGGGTTTTTGTTGTTGCTTTTGAGACAGGGTTTCTCTGTATAGCCCTGGCTGTCCTTGAACTCAGAGGACTCTCTCTGACTCCCCAAAGTGTCCATCAACACCACCCAGCTGAGAACATTTCTATTAATTCAAGATGTGAATCTTGGGCATGGTGGCACATGACTTTACTTACACCTGCATTTAAAGAGGCAGAGACACAAGAAATCAGGAGTTCAAGCTCATCCTCCTCTAAAGATAGCCTGGGCAAATGAGAGCCTGTCTTTAAAAACAAAACAAAAAACAAACAAACCAAACCCCCTAAAATAACAGAAAATTAAAAAGATGTTAAGGAACTAGAGTTGAAATTGGTATAGCATACACCTTGAGACCTTGGGGTGAGAGGCAAGAGAGATGGCTAAGCAGTTAAAGAGTGAATACTGCTGTCCTTGCAGAGAATAGACCCATTTCCAGCACGTATGCCAGACAAATTATAACCACCAACAACCTCTAACTCCAGCTCTGAGGAGATCCATGCACTCAGGAACACATATCTATACACATAATGCACTTTAATAAAATTTATTTTTCCGAAGACCCTGATCTGAGACCTCAAGCTTAAGAATGAAATTTGAGGGCCAAAGAAATGGCTCGACATTAAAAACACTACTCTTGCAGAGGACCCAAGTTCAATTCCTAGCACCCACATTAAGGATTACAATTGCTCTTAACTTGAGTCCCAGGAGATCTGGCAAGCTCTTCTGGCTTCCAAGGGCATCAGGCACTCAAACACTGATATAACACACACACACACACTTTTGAGACAGGGTCTGGGTATACCCAGCCCTGACTGTCCTGGAACTCACAGAAATATGCCCTTCTGCCTCTGATGGAATTAAAGGAATGTAACCACTAGGACCAGATAAAAATTTTTGTAGAGAGATCAAATACTCCATCTCAAGGCCTCTGGTATATTTCCTTAACAGCCAGCCCAGTAAACTTAATTCTATCAACTAGACCTAACTGGATTAACCTTACAAAGGAAATGTGAAATACCTAAATGATACAAAGGTCTATTATGAAACTGGCAAATTACCCCAGGGTCTAATTCAATAATTCCTAATAAAATTGAAAGTCATGCTGGCTTATCATCAATATTCCTAAGGCACTCAGATACTCAGGATGACAGGAAACTGAAGCCAAGGATAATCTGGCTAAAGTCAGAATAAAAAAACCAAAACACAAACCCTGAGTGTAAGCCATCCAAGGTTACAAGAGACAGAGTGTATGATAGAGACAGAGATGCTGAGAGAGAATAAAAATCACCATCACAGACAGCAGTTCTTTGCTAGAAATTATCAAGAAGATGTAAACAAAATAGTGCACCATTTACTCTAGATGTTTTAGCAGGTTAGTATGCTTGCTGCCAAGCCTAGCAACCTGAGTTCAATCCATGAAGGCACATAATAGAAAGAGAACAGACTGCCAAGTTATCTTCTGACCTCTGTACACTGTACACCAGTGAATATGCACATATGCATACATGTATACTAATATACATTCTTTAAAAGACTTTTAAGAGTCAATTAAACCACATTTTAAAAGGCTATCAAATTAGGTATCATGATAAAGGCAAAGACAAACTAGGTACTAGGCATAGTGGTATGTATGGTCTTTAATCCCAACTCTCAGACATCCAGGGCTGGCTATGCAGAGAAGACCCATCTCAAAAACAAAGCACACCAATACAAAACAAAAATCCAAAGCAAAGACAGAATGTTAATATGACTTTAAATAGAATTCTGGCTCATTATGGGGTGGGTTTTTTTTTTTTTTTTTTATTTCTATGATTAATAGTAAGCAATAACATATCTACTTGAAACAGGAATTTAGATCTTTTCAAAAAAACCTCAGGTACACACTTGAACCTATTAGATAGTAATTACAATTGGGATAAGGGCTGGCAAGACAGTTCATTGGGTAAAAGCATTTGTCACAAATGCCTGGCAGCCTGATCCCTAGAAGCCATGGTAATGGTGGTAGCAGAGAACTGACTCCACTGCGTTGTCTCCTGACATCTCCATGCACACATGCACACATACAGCCACACCCTATTCATGTGTATAAGCACATACAAAGAAACTAAAGCCAGAATGAAAACCTGACTGCCCATCATGTATGTCTCCTTCACTTTGAAGGCAAGGATTAAATAACTCCTTAATCTGCAATCACCTGAAAACCAGGAAGAATAAAACCTCAGAACACCCCCTTAAACCTCCAAACAAAATGAGAGCACCCTGGAATGCAGGCAATCACTTTGTATAAACCAGTCTGAGCCCCTTAATGATGAGAGAGCTAAGATTGCTCCAGACCACCTTGCAAACCACAACAAAGACCACACCTAACCAGGTTGTGCTTGTACCTTACCCTAATTCTTCCTCTTTTTATAAATTGCTATCAGTACTCCACTGGACACTACATGTCCCTTTTCCTAATATAAATTTGAAAAAAATCTCATTTTGCCTGGCATACTGGGGATGGATGACCAAGCCTAACCTCTGCAGTTCAGAGCTTGATCTCTGCCACGCACACTCCAGTTCAACTGCTTTGATCATATGAATGAGGAGGCATCTAAATGCTAGTGCAAAATAAGGCGTTCACACAATGTGAACCTTTAAGAGGAGTAATTAGAAGCAAATGTTTGCTGAAAGTTCCACATGAGCAGCAGCCTTCAAATGGATTGTACAGGAAGTTACTGTAAGTGCCCAGGTGTTGGGGTGCTTTCAAATAATTCCATGACATTCACAAACTGCAAGAAACCAATGATAAAGCAGGTAAAATTATAACTATTACTAAATACAATAAACTCATCAATTATTTAATAACAGTATTAAGCTTTATGGAGTTTTATGCTGTTGTTTGCAGTAAGGTCTTATGCTCCCCTAGGCAGGTTCCCAACGTCTCATCCTTCCTTTCTCCTTCCCCCCAATGCTGAGAATAGATGTGTATGCACCACCACAGCCAGTCTCCTAAGTGAAGAGGCCATGCTACTGTTGCTATCTAGGAAAAGAGATAACCTTTCTTTCACCTGAAACATCCTCCTACATCACATTGACAAATATTCTACTGAGGCAACAAGTATACACCATAAAACATAGAAAAGAAATCCAAGGTCTGGAGAGGTGGCTCAGAAATTAAAAAAAAGTCCAGATTGTTTTTGGAGCAATTTCTTGTTTCCTGGATTAGTCTCCCTTGAGGTGTAATAGATGATGGCCTTGAACTTCTGATCATCTTTTTGCCAGCATTGAAGTAAGTGGTGGGATGGCTCAGGTTGCGTCTTTTTTTTTTCTTTAAGATTTATTCATTTATTTTATGTGTATGAGTACATTGTAGCTGTCTTTAGAGACATCAGAAGAGGGCATCAGATCCCATTACAGAGCCACCCCATGACTCAGCCACCATGTCGTTGTTGGGGATTGAACTCAGGGCCTGGAAGAGCAGACGGTGCTCTTAATTGCTGAACTATCTCTCCAGTGTTCAGGTTGCATTTCTTGTTAAACTTTATTATATTTTATGTGTATGGATGTTTTGCCTGCATGTGTATCTATGCACCACATCTGTGCCTGCTGTGAGCTGCCACAAATTTACAGCTCAGGGTGCCTCAAATTTACAGCAATCCTCCTGCCTTGGCCTCTCCTGTGCTAAGGTTTCAAAGATGAATCACCATGCCTGGTTAAATCTGAGCACTTTATAAACTGTGTAAATGTATGTGGTGTAAGTGAACATTCACATGAGGCCAAGGAAGATGCCAGATGCCCTGCTCTACCTTTGCTTTGTTCTCTTTAGTTGGGTCTCTCACTGAAGTTAAGAATTAGGCTCTTTAAGTTTACACACCTCAGCAATCCTCTAGAGCAGCAGCAATCCTCTAGATCTGTGGATCCGGAGACTCCTTTTGGGGTTGGAGGGTATGTCAAATAACCCTAAGACCACTGGAAATGGATATTTATACTACAATTCGTAACTAGCAAAATTATAGTTATTAAGTAGCAAGGAAAATAACTTTATGGGTGGGAGTCATCACAACACGATGAACTGTATTAAAGGGTAGCAGCATTAGGAAGGTTGAGAGCCACTGTTCCAGACCCAAAGTGCTTGGCCACATCCAAAGTGCCATGTAGTGATGGGGATTTGAACACAGGTCCTCACTGCTTATGATGTAGCACTCTTACCTATGGACTCATCTCCCCAACCAAATCTTAACAATTTTGAATTAACAATTATATACAGAATTGAGCTGGGTGTAATGGCATACACCATAAATTCCAGCACTTGGAAGGCAGAGGCAGGCGGATCTTTTGTGAGTTCAAGGCTAGCCTGGTCTACATATTGGGTTACAGGACAGCCAGGGATACAGAAAGACCTACTTCAGAGATATTCAGATAATATACCTTTAGAACATCTGATTATTGATAGGGCTGCACTCCAATGTGTTAGAGGGTTAAACTAACTTATAACTGCTTTTTAAATATTAACTCTCTGGCAAACTTGACAATTTTCAGTTTTCATTGTTTTTCCCCCTCGAGACATGGTTTGTCTATGTAGCCCCCTGGCTGTCCTCAAACTCATAGTTTGACTTTCTCCCAAGGGCTGCAATTAAAGGCATGTGCCCACTGCCTGGTGACAATTTTTTAGTTTTATCATTAACAATTTTACTGTATAAATGGGCTCAAGATCTGTCATGTCATCACTCTTAAAAAGAACTTATAAATGTGGGGGGGTGGGGGGAGGGGGGGTGGTACACATACCTTTGATCCCAGCACTCAGAAGACAGAAAGTAGGCGATCTCTGACCATCCTAGAGTAGTCTACATCCTAGACTAGTCTACACAGTGAATTCTGGACAGCTAGAGCTTCAGGAGCTACATGGTGAGACCTTTCTCAGAAAACAAAAACAAACAAACAAACAAAAAAGGCTGCACTCATGAGTATCCTTTCAAGTCTCTTATGAGCTTACAGAAGCCTGGCACAGTAGTATATCCCCGAAATCCCAGAACCAGAAAGGTTGCTGGGGTGAGGCTTTCCCTAGTATAGAGAGAAATCCAGTATAGAAATAAAACAACAAAGGGTTAGAGATACAACCCTGTAGTTTACTTCTGGCTCTTTGGTTTTACACACACACACACACACACACACACACACACACACACACTCTGAGTGGGTCAACTACCACCTATAGCTCCAGTTCCCAGGGATCCAACACTCTTTTGGCCTCCATGGGCACCAGCACATATATGGTGCAAATAAAGTCTAGAAGGCATACACAAAAATATAAATCAATCTTTAAAAACAAAACAATAAAAAACAACGAAAAGGCCAGATATATACATATGGGAAGTGGAAGATGATGACCAGGAACTCAGTCATCCTTGGCTAGCCACATAGCCAAGTTGAAGGCCAACGTGAAACTGTCTTCAAAAAATAAAGGCAGGGACATAATCAAGCGACTGGTAAACTCAGGCCAAAGTGGAAGGAAAGACTCCACAGGTACACCACAGCAAGTGTTCTGAGCATTGACACTCTGCCTGCTAAAAGCAAGGCTTAGAAGTTAGGTTTAACAACACTCTTTGTATACTCTGGTTCCAGTTTTCTAACCCAGACTATGCTGAGGTCCAGTGCACAAGCCCTGTTTCAGTACCTTTGATGATATACAGAAAGGAGCTTGACTTAACATCCTCATTCCCTTCCTCTCAGCTCCTGTGGTTTTCTTTTGTTGAGACAAGGTCTCATGCTGGCCAGACTGGCCTCAAACTCATTTGCACTAGGACAGATGACCACTGGTCCTCCTGAGTGCACACAGCTCTCTGCCGGGCTTATGCAATCCTGGAGATTGAACAGTTTCATGCATGCCAGGCAAGCACTCTACCACGTGAGCTACAACTCTAGCTCCACCATTGGTTTCAGCTACGTTTTCCATCCTAACTACACTACTTGATAGCTGACATGGTGCTGTACCTGTAAGTCCAACAGATGAGACTGTGGGTGCAGGTGGGTCAGTTCAATGTCACCTCCAGCTACACAGAGAGTTTGATGTCAGCTTGAGCTACATGAAATTCTATCTTTAAAAAAAAAAAAAAAAAAAAGGCTGGAAGAAGGCTCAAAGGTTAATAGCACAGATAATTCTTACAGAGTTCCATTCTCAACATCAACACAGGGCAGCTCACAACTACCTATAACCACAGCTCCAGGGAATCCAATACCCATCTGAGCTCCTTGGTCACATGCATATATACATAAAGTAATATTAAAGAAAAAACTGCTTTGGCAAGGAACAGATGATAGGGAACTGACTCCCAGGAGGTGTCCTCTACTCTCTACATGTCACTATAGCACAACAGTAGCCACACAAGCATGCACACACAAAAATCATTTTAATAAATAGAAACTATATTGTAAACTCCTATACTGTATTTGATGAAATTATTATTTGTAAGGAAAAGTTGGCCAAAAAGTACATGATAAAGCCATGTGTTATAGTAGATCGTGCCTATAATAACCCCAACATTATGAGACTAAGGCAGAAAGACTGACATGAGTTCAAGGCAAGTCTGGGCTACTCAATAAATTCCAAAACAGCCAAGACTATATAATGAACACCATCTCAAAAAAAGGTAGAAGAATGGGTTTTTAAAAAACTGAAAAACATTCAAGGCCAGCCTGGTCTACAGAGTGGGTTCCACGACAGCCATGACTGTTACTCATATAAACCATGTCTAAAAACAAAACAAAAACAACTGAAAAACAACTGGGTGATGTCGAATACAGAAAACGCAGAGGCAGGTTGATCTCTGAGTTTGAGGACAGCCTGGTTCTAGGTGAGCCAAGATTACAAAGAAACCTTGTCTCAAAAAAATAAATAAATAAATAAAAATAAAAAACAAGCTGGGCAGTGGAGGCGCATGCCTTTAATCCCAGCACTTGGGAGGCAGAGGCAGGTGGATTTCTGAGTTTAAGGCCAGCCTGGTTTACAGAGTGAGCTCCAGGACAGCCAGGGCTACACAGAGAAACCCTGTCTCCAAAAAATAAAATAAAATAAAATAAAAAACTTAAAAACACAACTGGGGGCTGCGCATGCCTTTAATCTCAGCACCAGGTAGACAGAAGCAGGTGGATCTCAGCCAAGGCTATATATAGCAAGCAAACAAAAACAACACTAAAAAATACGTTTAGAAGGGTAGGAATGAATTTAGTGACTATCAACTAATAGAAATGTAGAGGCAGACACAAAAAGAATGATGGGCATCAACCAGCTATAGTGAAGAGAAAATTACTATAAAGTCTGCAAGGTATACAAAATAAAAACAAATAGCTGGTTCTGAAGAAAAGTTCCAGAGGCTAAAGCAGCTAGCTCCAGGAGACATCTCAAAAGGAAGATCACCAGCCTACAGTCACCAAAAGGGTAAAAAGTCACCTGGTACAGTCAACTGCATATCCAAAAATACAAAGATAAATTTAGATGCAGACCAAATCTCAAAGAGTTTAACAAGTGATGCTAATTTAATCAAGAGAAACAATGGGTCTTGACCCCAGGAAGGTTTTCTTTAGGGTAAAACAAAGTATTGAGGCTGGAGAGATGGCTCAGTGGTTAAGAGCACTGACTGCTCTTCCAGAGGTCCTGAGTTCAACTCCCAGCAACCACATAGTGGCTCACAACCACCTGTAATGGGATCTGATGCCTTTTTCTGGTGTGTCTAAAGACAGCTACAGTGTACTCATATGCATAAAATAAAAATAAAGTATTCTTTATTTTCTTTTTTCAAGACAAGGTTTCTCTGTATAGCTAGAACTAACTCTGTAGACCAGGCTGACCTTGAACTCAGAAATCCACCTGCCTCTGCCTCCCAAGTGCTGGGATTAAAGGCGTGCGCCACCACTGCCTGGCAACCAAGTATTCTTAAATACTATTCTTGTTCTTAGTAAGACTGGAGAGACAAGTCTGTGGTTAAGAAGTACTCCCTGGGCCAGGCGGTGGTGGCACACGCCTTTAATCCCAGCACTTGGGAGGCAGAGGCAGGTGGATTTCTGAGTTTGAAGCCAGCCTGGTCTACAGAGTGAGTTCTAGGACAGCCAGGGCTACACAGAGAAACCCTGTCTCAAAAAAAAACAAAAACAAAAACAACAAAAAAAAGTATTCCCTGCTCTTCCAGAGTTCTGTTCCCAACACCCACACCAAGCAGTTTACAAGTGCCAGTAATTTC
This sequence comes from Arvicanthis niloticus, assembly GCF_011762505.2. Classification (NCBI taxonomy): domain Eukaryota; kingdom Metazoa; phylum Chordata; class Mammalia; order Rodentia; family Muridae; genus Arvicanthis; species Arvicanthis niloticus. Next base: position 46,066,493 of record NC_047663.1, read on the forward strand.
AGCGTCAGAAGATCCAACACCACCCTCTTCTGGCCTTATGAGCACACACATAAGTTTAAATTCTCTTGATAATTTAATCAAAATTAAAATTTTTTAATGTGTACACAGAAAAATACAAATTGCTGAATGCTGTTATGAAAACGTTGTATGCACATTGCATCTATTCAGTAAACTTTTCACTTGCTAATCTTGACTTGCTGGCAGCTACTCTCAAATAGCTGCCAAATAGTTCCTCATCTATATACTAAGACATATAAAAGTAAAATAAATAGCTAAACACTACCACTAATGACCAACATTTAATTCTTCTAGGTCTTAAGATGAAAGAAAACTGGAAGATAGTATTTGTGTAATTTGTGATATGAAAAGATAAAATGTAAAACAAAACAGACTAAGAAAAATATTGGCAGCATTCTGAAATGAAGATATGTTAGGGTCATTAAGAAAAATGCAACCCAGCCAGGCAGTGGTTGCACATGCCTTTAATCTTGATGGGGGAGGGGTGGGAGGAGGCAGAGACATACATATGGATCTCCATGAATTCGAGCCTGGTCTACAGAGCAAGTTCCAAGACAGCCAGGGCTACATACACAGAGAAACCCTGCCTAGAAAATAAAGGGGGGGGGGGGGCACTCCATAGGAGAGTGAGAGAGAGCATGGTTATCACCACCAAGAAAGGAGGAAGATTCTGTAACCTCTATTTATCTGTTCACATCTCAAAAAACTACATGCCAAAGTTATCTATTGCAAAGAAGGGCTGGGGAAGTGATGCAGAAATTAAGAGCAGCTGTTCTTGCAAAGGACTCAGGTTCAGCTCCCAGCACCCACATGGCAGCTCAGATATTCCCTAACTTCAAGGTGTCCTAACAATCTTCTGACCTCCAAAGATGACAGGCACAAGTGGTACACACACATACATACATACATACATACATACATGGGAGCACACAGACACAATAATATAGCTATGAGAACCAATTAAGTTCCTGGAGATTTCCATCTAGCAGGTATCTGTTGTTTGAAATGTTAGGTAACTCAGGTTAGCTTTGAATTCTGCTTTATAGTAGAAGCTGGCCTCTTGCACCTATGAAGTACTAGGATTACAAGCATGCCTGGTACCCAAGGACATGTTCCAAAGAAGGCACAGGATCCCCTGGAACTGAAGTTACCACTGCAAGAGTGATGGATATCAATCCTGGGTCCCTCCATAAAAGCATTAAGTGCTCTTAACTGCGGAGCCACCTCTCCAGCCCATTTGTTTATTTTTTGAGTCAGGGTGCTGGGTAGACTAGAATTTTCTATGCAGCCAAGGATGACACTGATTCCTGACCCTTTGCCTCCACCTCCTGAGTCAGCTTTTATAAAGCTAATTTAGTTGAGCCAACTTTTGAGTGTGCTCATAACCAACACAAGCGAGGCAGAGGTAGCAGGGTTACCAGGTCAAAAAACCCCAACCTGGGCTACACAGTAGGATCTGTGACCCCAACCAGTGCAGCACACATCTGCATCCCTAAAGCTCTAGCTACTGGAGAGGCTGAGACACTTGAGTGCACTGCCCTCCCCCCACCCTCATTAAGCCTAAGTAACACAATAAGATCTTATTTCAAAACACAGAAGGGACTCAATGTGGCCCAATGACCTTAGTTCGATTTCTACAACCCACATAGAAGAACAAACTTCCACAAGCTGTCCTTCGACTTCCCTATGTTCACCATCATTATTGTGAGTATGCATCATACACATACTCACAAAAAAAAGTGTAAGGAAAATGTTTAATTACTTTTTTTTTGTTTTTCTAGACAGAGTTTTTCTGTGTAGCCCTGGCTATTCTGGAACTTACTCTGTAGACCAGGTTAGCCTTGAATTCAGAGATCTGCCTGCCTCTGCCTCCCAAAGGCATGCACTACCACCCAGCTGCACCTTGGTTTTTTTTTTTTAAACAACTTCTCTCACTAAGTCCTATGGTTCAACAATTAGGCTATGACAACGGGGAGCTCCGGGGATTCATCGGTCCCAGCCTCCCGAGAATTACAAACATGCTGGAATAAGCAACAATAGTTTTTAACTGGATGCTGGGGTTAAACTCAAGTGTCTGTGATTGTATGACAAGCACTTGACAGACTGAGCTATCTCCCCAGGCCCCCAAAGCAATTTCCACATTATAAAATTAAAAACTAAGAATAGAGTTTCAATGAGAGGACCAGCAGCAGTTCAAGGCCATCTAGGTTAAGAAGCAAGTTCAAGGGTAGCCTGAGTGTGTGTTCCATGAGACCTTCTCTTGAAAAGAAGGGGGAAAGGACTGATGTTTACAATACTGCACAAACATCAAGTATAAAATGGAAGTTACACTTTATAGAGTAAAACACACCTGTCTAAATACAGTAATATTACATATTTGTCCTCACTTAAATCTTTTACATTTTTTTAGATTTTAAGTGTTATGTTTTTTCAAACACTTATTTACTGTATGTGTTCCTGAGTGTATGTATATGTAACCAAGGCACACAGGTGTCTGTGGAGACCAGAACAGAATGTCAGACTCCCTACAACTGGAATAATAGGCAGCTGTGAGTTGCTTCACAGATGCTGGGAACCAAGCCTGGACCCTCTGCAAGAGCAACATTCTTAACTGCTGGACCATGTCTCCAGCCCAGTCTCATTTAATATTTATCTAGAAAATGTGTGCTGCTGCCTTTACAGGGTCATTTCTTTTTTCTTGAGGTCAGGTCTCACTATGCAGCCCCAGCAGGCCTAGAACTTGCTGTTTATTTAAACCAGGCTGCCCTCCAACCTAGAGATTCTCCCAGTCTCAAATTCCAAAGTGTTTTGATTAGTAGACATGTGTCATCAGCAGAACCATGTTGAGACCTGACAGAATAGCATTTAAGAATGGCACTTAAAAAACAGAGGATTCGCCGGGTGGTGGTGGCGCACGCCTTTAATCCCAGCACTTGGGAGGCAGAGGCAGGCAGATTTCTGAGTTCGAGGCCAGCCTGGTCTACAGAGTGAGTCCCAGGACAGCCAGGGACAGAGAAACCCTGTCTCAAAACACCCAAAAAAAAAAAAAAAAAAGAAAAAAGAAACAAACAGAGGATTAAGTTGGTTTTTTGTTTTGTTTTGTTTTGTTTTTTGGGTTTTTTTTTTTTTTTTTTTGGTTTTTTGAGACAGGATTTCTGTGTAGTCCTGGCTGTCCTGGAACTAACGCTGTAGATCAGGCTGGCCCCGAACTCAGAAATCCGCCTGCCTTTGCCTCCCAAGTGCTGGGATTGAAGGCGTGTGCCACCACTGCCCAGCCAGTTGTCTTTTAAGACAGGATTTATATGACAGGATCTGACTATGTAGCCCAAGCTGGCCTTCAATTCAGAATCCTCCAGCCAAACATCACAAATGCTAGGATTACAGGTGTAGTGCAGCATGATTGGCTGAAAATGACTGTCTTTTTGTTTTGGGGTTCTTTACTGGTAGTGGTGGTGATGGGTTTGTTTTTGAGTCAGCCTCATGCAGCCCAGGCTGGCCTGCCTTAACTCACTATGTAATAGTGATTATTCTCCTGCCTCTGAGTGCTGGAATTACAAGTATGTGCTACCATGCCCATTTTATGTGGTGCAGGGAATCAAATGGGCAAACACTAGCAAGGTTTTGTTAGTAGAGAGGCATCTTATATCACTACCAACTATGAGAACCAACAGGGAACACACTACCCTGCCATTCTATTACCCTACACAGAGCAGAGACCACTGTCAATAACTTAAGGACAAGGTCTCTCTGTGCAATTGTGGCTGTCTTCCAATTTACTATGTAAACCAAGCTGACCTCAAACCCAGAAGTCTGCCTGTGTCTGCCTCCTGGGTGTTGGGCTATAAAGAATGCACCACCACACTCAGCTTCAGACCGACTCTTTACACATACTAAAAGTAATAATTCCAGTCAGGCATGATGGTGACTGGGAGAAGGATATCTGAGTTCAATGTCATCCTAGGCTACACTCAAAAAAAAAAAAAAAAAAATCATGGTAAGAGATATGAGCTTTAAAACCAACATGGTAAAAGAGAACCACAAGGAGTCCCCTGACTGCCACAGTCTGATGCACATGCCCATCTCCACAAAAATTAATGTAACTTTAAAAGGTTAAATTTCAAGGTCATAACCAGGAAACATATGTTGATGACTGGTTGTCAGCCTAGTCTTTAATGGCTGAGTCAGAATATTTGCCTAGCATATATGAAGGTCCTGGGTTCAATCCTCAATACAGAAGAGAAGGAGATGAGGAGGAAGAGGAGGAAAAGATAAAATCATCATGGTAATTATGTTTTCTACATAAAATCTGATGGTTTCTTATTTATATTCCATGTTCATTTGTATTTTGCCTGCATGTATGTCTGTGTGAGGGTGTCAGAGCCTTGGAACTGGAGTTACAGACAGATATGAACTGTTACATGGTTGCTGAGAATTGAACCCAAGTCTTCTAGAAGAGCAGCCAGTGCTCATAACTGCTAAGCCATCTCTCCAGGCCCAAAATCTGGTGTTTTTGACAGTATAGTTATAAAGTGTAAGAAAGTCCATAAATGTTTATGAGCAAAGTTCTGAACTTAGGGTTCAGAACTAAGTCTCTTTAAGTATTATTTAGAACCAGCTCAAAGCAGACAAAATAAAACAGCATATTTGGCTCTAACACCATAATAGAGCTAGGCACGCCAGCTTGCTCTATTACCAGCAGCTATCATATCCCTGACTTTTTCCATTCCCACTTAGAGAGTGAGACAGCTCCCAGAGCTTCAATTTTTCTTTGGTCTACCTTATTTTCTACCAAATGTAAAATTTGAAGAAAGCCAAAGTTCCAGGACATGGATCTATAATATTTGTGGTAGAACAAAGCTTAGGAAATTTTCTTTTAAGTGAGAAAACTAACCTGGGTATGGTAGCATATGCCTGGAAACAAGACCCATGTCTCAAAATAAAAATTAGGCCAGGCAGAGTGGCACACAGCAGAGACAGACGGATCTGTGAACTGAAAGCCAGCCAGAGGTACACAGTAAGACCCTGTCTTAAAAAGACATTAGCTGGGTATGGTGGAATACATGTCATTTTTCACTGCTTGAGCAGAAGTAACAGAATAACTCACAAGTTTGAAGCCACCCAGGACCACAAAGCAAGTTGCAGGCCAGACAAGGATACAGAGAGACCCTGTCATCACCAAAAATAAAAAACATAAAAATGGAGACTGGGAAGTCAGCTTGGTCCATCAAGTACCTACAGTACAAACATGAGGACTTGAGTTTTATCTCCAAAACTTAAAACATACATACATACACACGCACACCAGGCAGTGGTGGCGCATGCCTTTAATCCCAGCACTTGGGAAGCAGAGGCAGGCGGATTTCTGAGTTCAAGGCCAGCCTGGTCTACAGAGTGAGTTCCAGGACAGCCAGGGTTACACAGAGAAACTCTGTCTCAAAAAACCTAAAAAACCATACATACATACATACATACATACACACACACACACACACACACACACACACACACAAAATGGTAATATCAAATGGCAAGTTCATGCCAACTTCTGGATTTCATGATAAATTTTGAAGAACCCTCTGTCATAACTTGCGTCTATTTCGTGTGCTTAAATAAGCCTCTGGAACTGATCTAATAGGCCTTGTCAAGTGTTCAGTTACAGAATGAGTTTGATCTATAAAGGTTATGTGGGCAACACCACCCACCAATTTGAATTTAACAGTACTTAACTGTAGCACACTAGCCACATTGTGGTACTGCTACTTACTACCCTTTGATAGATTCTATTAAACAGCTATCTGGGCTATCTGAAATATTAATTACAGGCACACCAGTGCCCCTCCAAAAATGTTCCACATGTTATTTAAGGACATTTCTATAATGAAAGGGTGGGGGTGAGTATTTTAGAAATACTCTGTATTAATTTGTGACATTAGCCACAGCCCAGAGACACTGATAATATCAAGGGTAGTTTTTTGTTTAGTGTTTTTTTTTTTTAATAGCTTTTTTTTGTTTTTGTTGTTGTTTTTTTCCAAGACAGGGTTTTTCTGTGTAGTCCTGGCTGTCCTGGAACTCACTCTGTAGACCAGGCTGGCCTCGAACTCAGAAATCCGCCTGCCTCTGCCTCTGCCTCCCAAGTGCTGGGATTAAAGGCGTGCGCCACCACTGCCCGGCTTTTTGTTTAGTTTTTAAGGTTTTAAATGATGAATTGGATGTGAGCTGTGAGTACACCAAGGAGGCCAGAGACCTATGTAAGCCCCGGTTGGCCTGGAACTCACTAACGATCAGGCTGGCCAACAAGACTTCCCCCTGTCTCTGCTTCAAAAGTGCAGGGATTAAAGTCATGTGCCACCATGCCCAGAGTCAACCAGGGCTTTTAAGAAAGACAAGAACTTTGCTTGGTATAGCCTTCAGTACTCAGGATGCTGAGATAAGGTCAAGTTTGGGCCTAGACTGAGCAATAGTGAACCTCCTTTACAAAGGGGAAAAGGGGAGATATGTCTTCATTGATTCACAATACCAAAAGAGGAAAGGGGGAAAGATGGATATCATGAACCCTGAATGTGAGCAGGCCACATAAATCCTTACTCATTATGCCTTAAGATGGAACTCTGAAATAAAGACCAGGTTTCTACAGAAATATACTAAGATACTTTATCTTCAGATAAATCACAAGCATCAATAGACTCAGAGATCCAGAAACGTCATACTTATCAAGATACTGCTACCTAGCCTGGTGTGGTGCTGCTGCCTTCACTCAAGAGAAGAATCACCAATTCAAGGCTAGCCTAGGCTACACATCAAGACCCATTCAAAACAAACAAAACCCTATGGGGTTGGAGAGATGGCTCAGAGATTAAGAGCAATTGCTGTTCTTACAGAAGCCCAGATTTGAGCCCCCAACACCCACAGGGTAACTATTAACCACCTGTTACTCCCGTTTCAGGAGGTGGGACACCCTCTTTTGACCTTCAAGGGCATACAGCAGGTATACACATGGTGTACTTTCACAGGGAATAAACCTTTAAAAAAAACTGTTTTGGAACTATTAAAGAAACAAGCATACTACACACATACTCTGTACCTCTTTAGTCAATGACATGTGTCTTTTGTAAGAGCTGAGGAGAATACATTGGTCTAAAGGTCTCCCAAATGCTGAATGCTGGGTCTGCACACCATACAACACCTTATCAGTGTACTGTGTCCATAGGTCTGTACCAGCACCCTATCAGTGTACTACCTCCATATAAGTCTTCTGACTGTTAAAAGGGAGGTAGCACTCTATTTGTCAATACTGTTATAGAAGGTATGTAAGCCTGTATTTATTATGCTTTTATTCTGCCAGGCAGTGTGTGTTCAGCAGGCACTCACTCAATCACTTAGTTAACATACTCAAGCCCTGTTTCTACTTTAAGACAAAGTCTGGCTTAATTGCAAGGATTTACATTCTCCTGCCTCAACCTCCTACTGGAATTAGTCATGAGCCCTACTGCCCTGCTTCAGAAAATTTTTTAATGAAAGGTGAAGAGGTTGGCTCAGTGGTTAAGAGCATTTGTTCTTGCAGAAGACCCAGGTTTGACTCCCAGCACACAAATGGTCATGGCTCACAACTGCTTTGTAAGTCCAGCTCCAGGGGATCCAACATCCTCTTCTGACTTCTGCAGGGATCAGACATTCATTCATGTGGTACAAAGACATACTGGAAAGCAAAACCCTCACACAAAGTAACAGCAATTCTTAGTAAGGAAAGTGAAGAGAGGCCCTGTCAGACAGCTCAGGTGAAGACACCCGCATAAAGACTGACCACCAGAGCTCACTCTCCAGGACCTACATAGTTGAAAGTTTTCCATTGGTTGTCCTTTGACCTCCACACATGTGCCACAGCACACAACACACACATGCACAGCCAGGCATAGTAACACACACCTTTGATCCCAGCACTCAGGATGCAGAGGCAGGTGGGCCTCTTTGAGTTGAGCTTGAGGCCAGCCTGGTCTACAGACTGAGTTCCAGGACAGTCAGAGCTATATAGCAAAATCCTGTTTCAAAGAAACAAAATGAACAAAAAACGCACATATATCATACAAATGAAATTTAAAATGAGTGATTTTTACTACTATGGATTTTTTCTAAAAATAACTTCAAATAACAGTGATTTATCAACTCATAGTATCCCCAAATTGTGTTAACACAAAAGAACATGCATGCACAATGTTGTACAAAAAGCCAATGCAGTGTCCCTTTATTTTGGAAGGGAGGAGGTACAGTGTCCTGTAACCTCAAATTCACTACATGCAGGTGCAGTTAGCCTTAAACCCCAGATTCTTGTCTTGTCCCCCCTTTGAGCACTAGGGTTACAGTATGTATCACCCACCTTGTGAAGAGCATCCCTTGCAAACAAAGGCAGGGGTAGACATGACTGTGAGCACATTTATTACTTTATTTTATTATTTTTTTTTTTCGAGACAAAGAGTTTCTCTGTATAGCCCTGGCTGTCCTGGAACTCACTCTGTAGACCAGGCTGGTCTCGAACTCAGAAATCCACCTGCCTCTGCCTCCCAAGTGCTGGGATTAAAGGTGTGCACCACCACTGCCCAGCAGCACATTTAATCCCAGCACTTTGGAGGCACAGAAAAAAAAGGACTCCTGAGTTCCAGGCCAACATAGTTGAGACCCTGAGTGAGTGAGTGAGTGAGAGAGAGTGAGTGAGTGAGTGAGTTCCCCATCCTTCCCTAACTAGCACGGTATGTTTTAGTAATGAGACTTTAGTGTTTTAAAACGGCTCTCAAGCCAATGACTCAGAACAGATGAATTTCTGGTATTTCAGTATTCAGAGTGACATCCCAAGCGATGGGGGGAGGGGCCTCAACAACAAGCCACACCCCATATAGCCAATTTCCCCCCCCCCCTTTCTTTTAAACATAAAGAGTCTATACAACTCTGGCTAGCCAAGAACTCAGACATCTGCCTGCATCTGCTTCCTGAGTGCTGGGACTGAAGGTATGTAACATCCCACCTGGCTAATTTGTCTTTTTTAGACAGGGTTTTCTAACTCAGGCTAGCCTGGAACTTGAGATCCTCTTGCCTTGTCTTCTAAGTGTAGTTTAAAGGAATGTGTCAGCATTCTAGGCCCCACTGAGCCAATCAGAGCACGATGGAGTTTAGGAAAGACAAAAGCAGAACCACCACACACTTACTTATTGAGACAGGTTGTTTCTAAAGAGCCCTGGCTGTCCCAGAACTCACTATAGACCAGGCTGGCCTCAAACTCAGAGCCAAATATTACATAGGTTGACCACTACAATCCCAGAAAACAGGGGGAAAAAAATACTTTTTTTTTGGACAGGCCAAGCTCCACTGCTTGAGAGGCTGAAGCTGGAGGATGGTCACTTCAAGGCCAGCTCAAGGCCGCCCTAGGCAAATTAGTGAGACCCTGTCTCAAAATAGAGCTGGATATGGATGGTTCCATGGTAGATCACTTGCCTAGGATGCACAAGGCCCTCAGTTCAATTCCTAGCTGTGCCCCTCCTTCTTTTTCTAATGTGTTTTAAATGTATGAAAGTTATAATTTGTTTGACTATTATAACTTGATTAATATGGCTACAAATATACAAAACAATCTATTTCTTAAACTACTGACTTGTTAAGAGATTACTAAACTAAGCTGGGCATATTACTGTACTCCCCAGCACTTAAGAGGCAGAAGGAGGGTCTCTGATTCCGAGGCCAGCCTGGTCTATAGTGAGTTTTGGGACAGCCAGGGGCTCTTTAGAGACAATCTGTCTCAATGAATGAATGAATGAGGAGGGGGGAGGGAGAGGGAATAAAATGAAGAGTCATAGACTCAAGCTTTAATTTTTTTCCTATATAAACCCCTAAATGGCTTTATTCTTGAAACAGCTTTTTACCTCCTTTTCTAAGACCATTAAATAATCTACATATATTGTTTTCTATTCCCTATGGGGAAAGTAAAAGATACTTCAGGCACCAGGTTCCACCCAGCATGCAAAATACAAGAGAAAACTAAGACAGCAGTAAGAAGGAAGGCAGTTAAAGGCCAACATTTACACAGTACCCAAAACTCAAGAGGATTTCAATGCATTCTCTACCCTTGGCATTTTATTTACTTAGTGATTACTACTATAATCAATTTTTGTTACACTAGTAAGACTGAATTACCAGTCAATAGGAATGATCACTTCTTTTGACTGCCTTCTTCCTCTCCCTTTCTCATGCCAAATCACAGGAGTGCTTCCTATTTCCTCCCTTAAGGGTCTGAAAGGGGACATACAGTCACTTTTTTGGCTTTTCTAGAACCCTATACTCAATAGCCCTAGCTTCGGTCAAAAATCCTCATCATTCAAACCCCAAGTATGATTTAAAATGTCATTTATTTGGATGCTAGAATCATGTTTGCAAATCCCTTTTTAAAATGACTTTTAAAAACAAATCAAAAAGCTTCCCCCATACCTCCTTTTATTGGGGGGAGGGGGGTGTTTTATCATATTTACATAAAGTCTAAATCACTTCGGCCTTCAAATGTAATTTCATCTTTCCTCCCAAGAACACAGGATTAAAGGGCGGGACCTCTTCTGGGAGGTGAGAGGGGAACCCCCCAGTACAGCCAGGTCTCCCGGTTCAAATCACACTACAGACAAGGCTCACCTGGAGCTGCATTCGTATTTCCCCATCCCACCTCCTGCAGCTCCCAACAGGAACCTAATTCAGTACAAACTTAAATCTGCAAGACAAAATTCAGTTCAGCGTCTTTCCTAAACTGGAGGTTTTGAGGCCTGCCTACTGTTCTACTTTCCAAATGCTGGAACAGGGACTTTGGCAAAGACTCTACGACGGGTTCAAAAGCTACCACAGGAGAGACTGGCATTCAAGGAAAAAGGGTCTGACCTAACATGAGAACAAATGATTTACCTAATTTGTAAAAACATGAGGACCACCTAATTCCAAACTTGTCTCATTCGACCATACCACTCACAAAACATTAAACTCACAGGACCCAGCCTGACTTAGTGTTCACTCATGCCTTTCATCTCAGCACATGGAGGCGGAGACAGATGGGTCTCTGTGAGTTCAAGGCCAGTCTGGTCACATAGTGTGTTTCAGAACACCCAGAGCTACATAGCAATTAATTAAATCACACAATCCATGTGTGTGACTTTTCATTTTTAGATACTAGTTTAATGGCCTATTGCCTAATCAAGTATCTAGTTACAAAATTAGAGTTTTGTACCTAGGCTGTACAAAAACAGTAGTCAATGAAATTCTCAAATAAGACTAAACACAAATTAGCAGGAGCTAAGGAAGTAGCTAAGCTGAGAGCACTCACCTGGCCTGTACGAGGGTCTAGGCTCTATCACCCGGAGGTGAGGGAGGTGTCAAATGAACAAAGAATAACTACTGAAAATTGCACATATAGAGACATTCACTTAAAATGGATAAAACAGAGCTGTGGTGTAGCACAGTATTTGAGCACTTGTCTTGCCTGCATGCAACTCTGGGTTCGAGCCCTAATCATGTAACAATGACAAAAAGAAGAAAAACTACAATCTTCTACATTCCTAATTCAAAATCCCCAAGCCTCAACTGAGTGCTCAAAATGGGTAAAGATTCCCCAAGCCAAGCAAGAACATGCATTCCAAACTTGGGTTGTCAACCAAGTGTTACTACACATTATTTGAACTAACAGGTCTACCCATGCTTCATAACTCTTGAGTGTGAATAATAAAGTCGTCAATTTTACAAACGGGTAAACTGAGGCACTGGCACTGCAAAGGGCAATCAGTACTAAGGAGTCCTGGCAAGCCTGGTCTCCTGTATTCTATCCATCAGAACTCCGTGCTTGTGAAGGTTGGGGAAAAAAAAAAAAAAAAGCAGGAACTTTGGGATATCCTGGGTAAGAACAAATGGAGCATGAGTGAGGTTGTGCACCTCCCCGGAAGAAGGCGAGGCTGAAAAACCCCCAAAACCCTTAACTCCAAGGTGTGTCGGCCTAAGGGAAGAAATCCAATCGCAGCATCTCAGCTTTGCCTCCACCCAAGGATGATCTGCAGTGATTTCCAAACACTCCACCCTCACCAAAGACTACTCTCCACCGCCGGCCCAAAGAAGCCGTCCGCTCCAGAGGCTTCTCCTTTGTGAGGCTCCACAGCCGCCGCCCCACACTGGGCCTCCGGGGAAAAGCCACCGCCCCCACCCGCCATATTTCCCTCAAAGGCGCCCGCGCTACAGCTCTTAGATCCCGCCCTATCCCGAGCGACCGGTGCTGTTTCTCACATCACCCCACCCAATTGTCCTCCACACCCCGCCGCGATCCCGAAAGCTCCCGTGGGGATTGCACGCCGGGAGACGGCACCCGCCATCTCCTCCCCCTCCCCCGCCCGAGGACTCGCCCTCCCCCTCTAGCCGCCATTTTACAACCAACTCCTCCACCCTACACCCCGGCCTGCTGGCTGGCAAGAGGCTGCAAGCTAAGGACACCGGAGGGGTCAAATTCCTAGGCCTGGAGACTTCCACCGCTCCGGGAGCCCGCAGGCCATTTCCTGCTTCCCAACCCACGTCCCAAGCCAGGCTCGGAGACGATGCCGCCATTTTGTCTCCGGTTCCCGGCCTCTGTGGGCGGCGGCGGAGGGTCCGAGACTTCCAGCCCCCCGACACCCCCCCAACTCACCGTCGTATCGCTCGGCCTGCTCTGCCAGCTTCGCCTGGTACACCAGATCCTCCCGATCATCCATAGCGGCAGCGGCTCCGGCAGGGTCTGCGCGACGGATGGAAGCGGATAGCGTCTCCGACTCTCTCAGCTTCTCGCTCCGCGTCCGAGCAGTAAAAATGGCGGCGCCTCAATCCGGGACTTCCGCCTGCGCACGCGGACAACTGCTCAGCTCTATGGCAACCGCTCCCTGGCAACTGGCGCGGGGGGGGGGGGGGCGGGTCCCGGAGTTCGGCGCCAGAAAAGGCTGGAACCAGCATGGTGGACGCCCCTCCTCCGTCGGCTCAGCGGGCGGCCCTGCGGCGAGGCGGGAACTGCGACTGCGACAGAGAACGGCCCCTGGAGCGGCTGAAGGCGAGGTCGGCCTGTGCTGCGGGAGGGGAGTAAGCCAGGAGCCTGTGCTGGGCGACCGCTGGCTGGCCTGTGGGCGGCAGAGCGAGAGGCTTGATGGATTCTTGCTGTGGCAGACTTTCCTCTTTGAGATCAACCTGCCCTGTGCACTCTTGCACTTTTTTCTCATCCGTACGCCCTTTTCAGGTCCTTTTAACCTCTAGGTAAAGAATTGACAAGTGAGAAGGGGGAGCTCGAGTTTTCACGCATCATCATCCCTCTTACACACTGTAAGCATTTTCTTCTCCCCTCTAGACGTATTTTATCTCTTTGGTCCAACGTAGATAGGACTTTTATTCAAAGTCCCTGTTTTTGCCTCACGTGTAGGTGCCTGTGTTTAATCCCAGCACTAAGGAGGTAGAGGCAGGAGGATCAAGTTTGGATCCAGCCTCATCTACAAAGCAAACTCCAGTTCAGCCAGGCAGCCAGGGCTACATTGTGAAACCCCCATCTCAAACAAAACAAATAAACAAAAAAAAAAAAAAAAAAACAGAAAAGACAAAGAAAAGGTGGTCAATCTAAGCTAATTAAGGGAAACCCTCACTCGAGGGAAAAAGGAGATAAGAAAGTGGCTTGCCTCATTCAGAGAGCAAGGTGCACCTGAGTAAAGGCCAATTAACATTGATGAGTTAGAAATAAATAATCCTCAGTGGGAATTGCTTCACTTGCAATGGCCATACCTATACTGCTTCCCAGTGGATTTTCAACATCTTATTCTCAATATCCTCTTGTTGCTGGGCCATGCAGGAAAAGGGCCTCAAAGGGAGTGAAATAAAAAGGTTGGGATCAAATTATGATAGGCCTGAAGTCACAAGCTGAGAGACTTGCACCTTAGTCTATGAATGGACAGGAACTATTTTGTTCAAGTGCTGGAGACTGACCCCAGAGGCTCCAGCATGTGCTTCGCCAACTGAGTTATAGTCCTAGGAGTAAGCTGTGTTTTGATGATTCTGAGTGGAAAGTGACATCATCCTAATTATACTTAAGAAAAGTATTACATATTTGTTGAAGTGGTGATTCATGCCTATAATCCCAATACTGTGGAAGCAGAGACAGAGGGATTGCCACAAGTTCCAGGCCAGCCTGGACTAAAAATACTCTACCTCAAAACACACAGAAAAAGAACGATTGTACTGAGAGTTTTGGTTTCTTTAAAAACCCAGATATGTTATGTGACTGTGTTTGTGTTTTAATCCCAGGTGTGGGGTGAGAGGCTTCACAGCAGGTGACTAGGATTTACCTTGTACACTAGCAGAGGCGTGGTTTTGCCCTCTGCAAATAGTTATGTTTGGAATTCTGGAGACTCTGGAGAGGGTATAAATAAATGCCATGTCCCAGAGGGGGACAGAGGCACTCCAGAGAAAAAGGCTGCTCCCCTCTGCTGCTCCTGATCAATGTGTTGCAGTTTGTCAAAGGTCAGAAGCAAAGAGACAAGAAGCTGGAGATACCCTGATGACAAAGATTGGACTTGCCCCAAGGAACCCAATACCCCCAGTGAGCAGGAAGTAGCCTTCAGAGGTCTAGATTCCCTTTACCCTTTACCCTTCTTTTTCTCCTCCCTAGTGTTGGGGAGTTGGAAGGGAGGTAGAGGTATAAGAACCCAGTAAAATAGAGAAAAAAATATGCCAGCAGGAGAAAGAAAACATTTTATAGCAGTAATGAACAAGAAATGGTAAATTATCCTATTACAAAATATAAGCAAAAGGTAATCGATAATAGCCTCTGGACAGAGAGGACAAACAGGAATAGCATCACAGAGACGCCACAAGACTTTGTAGATGAGCCGGGCGGTGGCGGCGCACGCCTTTAATCCCAGCACTTGGGAGGCAGAGGCAGGCGGATTTCTGAGTTCGAGGCCAGCCTGGTCTACAGAGTGAGTTCCAGGACAGCCAGGGCTACACAGAGAAACCCTGTCTCGAAAAAAAAAAAAAAAAAAAAGACTTTGTAGATGACCAGCTGTGGGAAATAAAACTTGACTTCCCATCTTCCCACCCTGTCAAAGGAATGAGGAACAGTACCAGCAACATAAAAGAAATACAAGGCTGAATATGGTAACTCACATTTATAATCCCAGCACTGAGAGCCTGAGGCAGGAGGATTACCATGAACTTGAAGCCAGCCTTGGTTACATAGTTCCAATTCCAGAGCAGCCCAGGCAAGAGAGTAAGACTGGCTTTAAAGCAAACAGGAAGGCCAGGGATAGTGGCACACTTGAGGGGCAAAGGCAGTTGGACCTCTTGAGTTCCAGGCCAAGCTACAGAGCAAGTTTCAGGACACCCAGGGCTACACTGTGAGAGACTATGTCAAAAAATACACACAAAACCAATAACAGTAATAAAAGAACAAACAGGAATCCAGGAAGAGTTGCTGGCTGATGGGATACAGAGAAGAGAGTGAGCTCTATTCAGCACACGATGGTTCTGAGATTTCCCAAGCAGTAGGCAGGCAGAATAACAAACATGAAGTTGAAAGAGGACTGATAAACCTGGCATAGTGATACATACCTGTAGTCCCAGCACTGAAGACACTGGGACATAAAGACTGGGAGTTCAAAGCCACCCTCAGCTACACATCAAGTGCAAACCCTCCTGGGTATTGAAGAGAAGCATTTGCACAGAAATCAAGATATTTTAGTATGCTATATATCTTGGGCAACTGTGTTTCATTTGCTGTAATCAGGTTGGTTTTAGTTTTTAAGATTTATTTAGTGTAATTATGACAGGGATTTTGCCTGTATGTAGGTTTGTGCATCATATGTGTGTGCGGTGTCTGGTGTCTGGTGCCCTTGGAGACCAGAAGAGGGCTTCCCTGGATCCCCTGGAACTGGAGTTAACAGATGGTGTGCGCCACCATATGTATGTTGTGAACTGAACCCAGGTTCTCTGTAAGAGCAACCAGAGCTCTTAACTGCTGACCCATCTCTTCATTCCCTGTAATTAGTATTTAAAAGTCAGATGGAAGACACAACTGAAGTTCTACAAACCCTGACACTGCTTTGAGGCACTTCTTACTATATGATACGTACTTCTGACGAAGAGATTGTTGGAGACTTCACAACCTATTGAAAATCTTTTAGGGTAATCACTACATATTTAAGTACTTAACCCAGGTTTACTTAATAGACACAGAAGCTGTGGCTGTAGCTCAGTTGGTAGAGCTCTTGCCTAATGTGCTGGACAGTTTTACGTCAACTTGAGAGAAGCTAACTTAACGTCATCTGAAAGGAAGGAGGAAGGAACTTCAATTAAGAAAATACCTCCAGCTGGGCGGTGGTGGTGCACGCCTTTAATCCCAGCACTTGGGAGGCAGAGGCAGGTGGATTTCTGAGTTCGAGGCCAGCCTGGTCTACAGAGTGAGTTCCAGGACAGCCAGGACTACACAGAGAAACCCTGTCTCGAAAAACCAAAAAAAGAAAAAAAGAAAATACCTCCAAAGGAACAGAGTAAAGGCAAACCTGTAGGGCATTTTCTTAAAATTAGTGATTGATGCGGGAGGGCCCAGCCTATTGTGAGTCGAGTCATTCCTAGGCTGATGGTTCTGAGTTCTACAAGAAAGCAGAGAACAAGGCAGTAAGCAGCACCCTCCAAGGCCTCTGCATCAGCTCTGCGTCCAGGTTCCTGTCCTGCTTGAATTCCTGTCCTGACTTCCTTTGATGAACTGTAATATGGAAGCATAAACCAGATAAACTCTTTCCTCCCCAAGTTTCTTTAGCCAGTGTCTCAACCTAATAGTAATCCTAAAGCACCTAGCATACCCGGGTTCCATCCTCCCATTGGGAAGATAGCCATAGTTAATCCCAGCTTGTGGGAGACATAGAATATATATTAAGTTTGAGTTCAGCCTAGGCAACCTAGACACTGTCAAAAAAAAAAAAAAAAAAAAAAAAAGTAGGGGCTGGTGAAATCACTCAGCAGATAGACCACTGGCCTTCACACACACATAGGTGCCTACAGACACATTCTCATGATTTTTTTTTTTTTTTTTTTTTTGGTTTTTCAAGACAGGGTTTCTCTGTGTAGCCTTGGCTGTCCTGGAACTCACTCTGTAGACCAGGCTGGCCTCGAACTCAGAAATCTGCCTGCCTCTGCCTCCCAAGTGCTGGGCTACAGACACATTTTATTGCCATCATTGTATGTGTGTGTTTCTCCAAACTTGCTACATAGCAAAGGATGACAAACTCCTAATCCTCAGGACTATAGGAATGCATCAAGCACCACACCCAGGTTTATGCAGTGCTGGGGACTGAACTAGGACTTTGTGCATGTCAGACAAGCATCCTGTCAACTGAGCTGTATCTCCAGCCCCAGTTTTATGTTTTAACTTCAAAATTCAGCTGTTTGAGGTGCACAATCTGTGCTCTCCTCTGAGTTACTCCTAAGCTCCTAAAGCAGTGGCTTCATGCTATGCTTTGCCCTGGGTAAGTCCACCTTACAAAGCAATACTTAGCACCAAGATGAGGGCAAAGTGTAAAACCAGTGTTACTGACTTACGTGTCCATGCTGCCCAGGAGCCTAAAAAGTAAAAAGGTGGGGCAACCTTTAACCCCAGGGGTGTGACTTTAACCTCAGCACTTGGGAGGCAGAGGCAGGTAGATCTTCATAAATTCAAAGCCAGCCTGGTCTACAGAACTAATTCCAGGACAGCCAAGTCTACACAGAGATACCTTGTCTCAAAAACAAAACTAAACCTAAACTAAACAAAAAGTGCAAAAAACAAACCAAGTACCATTTATAAACCTATCAAAGTTGTAAACATAAGAGTATTGGGCACATTAAAGCCACAGTGGAGGTGAGAACATAGCTCACAAGTAGAACATTTGTCAAGAATACATAAGAAGGCCTAGATTCCATCCATAGCACCACAAAAATAAATGAAATAGGGGTTGGAGAAATGACTCAGTGGTTAGGATCACTGGCTTCTCTTCCTAAGGTCCTGAGTTCAATTCCCAACAACACATAGTGGCTCACAACCATATGAAATGGGGTCTGATGTCCTCTTCTGATGTGGCCGAAGAGAGGGACAATGTACTCATATACATAAAAATAAATAAATAAATCTTAAGAAAAAATAAGTGAAATAAAAATAAAAACCAAGTCAGAAAAATCAGGCCTAAACACTTAACAAATGCATCAAACCAAGTTAGGGTGCAATACCCTCATCTGGACCCCATAAAAAGGGGATCCCTAAAATTATGATGTCCATGGTCCTACAGCCTTGTCACCTGACTACTCTGTGCCACCAAGAGACTGACAAGTGGGAAATTCAAGACTGTCCTTGAAGCTTCAGCTCAGCTTGCTCTCTACTGCTCACAGCTGACTTCAACTTCAGTCCCTTTCCAGCCATCGAGATCCTGGCCTCTGTGTCCTTCACAGTACTATAGCTCAACTCTCTTCTGTAGCTCAGCCCCAACCAAGTCCTGGGGCTTGGCTTCATGTACCCTATCCCCAGCAGCTCTCCAAGTCCGTTACTTCTCTCTCTCTCTCTCTCTCTCTCTCTCTCTCTCTCTCTCTCTCTCTCTCCCTCCCTCCCTCCCTCCCTCCCTCCCTCCCTCCCTCCCTCCCTCCCTTCCTCCCTTCCTCCCTCCGTGTGTGTGTGCCAGTGTGCAACTTTTGAAAGTTAGTTCTCTTTTTCTGTCGTTAGGATTCTGGGGTTTGAACTCAGATCATTATGCTTGGCAGCAAGTGTCCTATTGAGTTATCTCTCTACCCCAGTTTTGTTTTCTTTCTTTGTTGAACACACAACCTCAAAATATGGCCCTAGCTAGTCTGGCCCTCTCAGACCAGCCTGCCCTGCCTTCCTAGTGCTGTGAACAAAGGTGTGTGCTACCACCCACGTTTTTCTTTGAGGCTGACTCTCTTTCTGGGACTTGGAACTCTCAATAACCTAGGATGGCTGCCCAATAAACCCCAGGGTTCTGCTTGTCTCTATTCTCTGCTGCAGTCAGAGTTCATTAGTGAGTTCTGTGTTCTGGACATGCACTATCTACCCAACCTCTTTAATACACATTTTGTTAACACACGCTATACAAAATGGCATTTTGGCATTTTCATGCAGGTAGACAAAGTGTTTTGGTCCTGTCCACCCCCCTTGCCTTCTCTGCCCCCACACTTGCTGATTTCTTCCCCTTCACAACCAGTCTCTTACTTTCATGTCCTTGTGTAGTGAGAATTTTAGTTTCTTAAAAAACCCAGCCCAGTTGTTATGTAAATGTTTTTGTTTTAATCCTAAGTGTGGGATAAGAGGTGGTGACTATGATTTGCTCTTTGCTCTAGCAGGGGTGTGGTTTTGCCAGCTGCAGATAGTTTCTTCGAATATGTGACATTTGGAATTCTGGGTACTTTTCAGAGGGTATAAATGCCAAAGACCCAAGAGGGGCCAAGGGTTGACTCCCAGGAAGCTGCTGTACCTCCTGCTACTGCAGTCTGTCAAGTGGTTCTAAACAAAGAGACAAGAAAAATAAATTGGATATCTTGTCCCAAGGAACTCAATGCCCCTAATCAATAGGAAGTAATCTAAAGAGGTCTACACCCTCTTTCTCCTCTAACCTTTCTCTCTTACCTAGTGTTAGGGGGTTGGAAGGGATTAGGGTGGAAAGGGTCAGAAGGGTATAGGTATAAGAACCTAATAAAGAAACCCAAAAAAAGTAGGGCTACATCCTTGTGTGCATATGTGACTCAGTGAGTTCAGTTGGCACTGCTTACAGGCACGTGGGGAGCTTACAGGTGGCTGCACCACTAAAGAAAGTGTCACTAGTTACCTGTGCAGTATGGTTTTATATCAACTTGACACAAGCCAAAGCCTATCAGAGGAGGGAACAGACAAGAGTTCCAGGACAGCCAGGGCTGCACAGAGAAACCTTGTCTTAAAACAAACAACAACAACAAAAATCAAACAAAACAACAAAAAAATCAATGGGGCATTAGGTGGCACATGGCTTTAATCCCAGCATTTGGGAGGCTGGGGCAAGCAGATCTCTGAGTTCAAGGCCAGCCTGGTCTTGAAAAACAAACCAGAGCCAAAACAGGGAATTCCCTCATAAGATCAGTTTGTAGGCAAGCCCGCAGGACATTTTCTTAATTAGTAATGGATCTGGGAGGGCCCTGTCCATTGTGGGTGGTGCTGTCTCTGAGCTGGTGGTCCT
This sequence comes from Arvicanthis niloticus, assembly GCF_011762505.2. Classification (NCBI taxonomy): domain Eukaryota; kingdom Metazoa; phylum Chordata; class Mammalia; order Rodentia; family Muridae; genus Arvicanthis; species Arvicanthis niloticus. The sequence goes on from NC_047663.1 coordinate 46,086,763, forward strand.
GGAGTCTATAAGGAAGCAGACTGAGTGAATCATGATGAGCAAGCTAGTCAGCATCACCTCTTCATGGCCTCTGTATCAGTTCCTGCCTCCAGGTTCCTGTGCTGTTTCAGGTCCTGTCCTGACTTCCTTTGATGGTGAACAGTGATATGGAAGTATAAGCCAAATGGACCCTTTCCTCCCCAACTTGCTTTCAGATTTTTCAACCCAGCAACAGAAACCCTAAGATGCTGCCCATATATCCTTGGGAGGGGTGCAGCTGGCTACTTAATATCTTAACCCCTACAGTGACTTTGAGTGTATGCATGTTTGTAACATGTCTGTGAAACCCAGAGGTCAACATCACATCCCATTCCTCAGGAGCTATCCACCATATTTGTTTTGAGTTTTTAAGACAAGGTCTCTCTGTTTTCCTGGCTGTCCTGGAATTCACAGTGTAGACCAGGCTGGCCTCAAAGTCATGGAGATCCACCTATATCACCACTCCAGGCCTGTTTACTGGTTTTTTAAAATTTGCTTTATGTAAATGTGTGTGTGCATGAGAGGATGTATGTGTAAGCATACACGTGCAAGAGCCCAAGAAGGCATCCTCTTGAAATGGAGTCATGGGAGATTGTGAGCGGTCCGGTGTGGGTGCTGAGAACAGAAACTGAATCTAGGTCTTCTCCAAGAGCAGCAAATGCTCCTAACTGCCAAGCCACCTCTCCAGCCTCCCTGGTCTTTTAAAGACAGGATCTTTCATTGGCCTTGGGTCTCCGCATTAGGCTAGACTTGTTGACCAGTGAGTTAGAGGATCTGTCTGTCTCTACCTCCCCCGTGCCAGGATTGCAACACATGCCACCAAATCTAACCTTATTATATGGGCTCTGGGGCTTGGACTCAGGGATTGCACAGTGGGAACTTCACCAACTGCAGCGACGAGACAGCATTTGTATGGACTTCTGCCTCTAGTGAGGAGGCCTTGAACTCTGCTGCTGCCTCTTAACCCTTCTGTAGATATCCCACAGCCTACACGTGTACACCTATATAGATATAATTACAGGGTGCTGTGTAATATATTATGAGTTAAATTTAATAATCACCATTGGAATAGAAGAACCTGTATTTGCCAATAGCCAGCTATTAAGGGAAATCAGGACCAGCTGGCCAACTGCAGTAATGAAACTTTTGAGTATTGCTTTTGAATTTATTAAATAATTTCTAACATTGTGGAAATACATGGAAGTATCCATTTGTTTTTGGTACAGTGTGCTCAGAGTAGCCTCATTATGTGTTCAGAAACAGCTTAGAACTTGTGATGTAATCCAGTCTGGCTTTCTAGTTAATATTGTAGGCAAGTGGTGAGGTAGTCAAACCTGAGGCTCAGACAGCATAACCCTGATCGGTAACCCAGCCCAGGCTTTGCTTTGTTGAACTACATTTTCTTTTTCAAATTAATTATGTGTGTTTTTGTCTTCGTACATGTATGTGTACCATGTGTTTACTTGGTATCCTCATCAGATCCCCCGGAACTGGAGTTACAGACACAGATGGTTGGGACTGAGGAAGCCCTCCTCTACTCTCCTAGGGCTCCAGACACACAAGTGGTGCAAAGACATACATACAGGCAAAACACCCACATATAAAAAATAAAATAACAAAATAAAAACAACAATCTTAGGCTGGGCATGGTGGCACATGCCTTTAATTCCAGCAATCAGGAGACATGCATGGTATTTCTTTGTTTGTTTGTTTGTTTGTTTGTTTCTGTTTTTCAAGACAGGGTTTCTCTGTGTAGTCCTGGCTGTCCTGGAACTCACTCCATAGACCAGGCTAGCCTCGAACTCAGAAATCCGCCTGCCTCTGCCTTCCAGGTGCTGGGGTTAAAGGTGTGCACCACCACTGCCCAGCGAAAACTGACGCACACGCACACACACACACACAGAGAGAGAAACTGTTTTTTCTAAGATTTATTTATTTTATATATGTGAGTACACCATTGCTTTCTCAAGATCATGTATGTTTCTGCTTTGGGACAATCGGAGATGGTTGCACCTGGTTCTTTTTTTTTTTTTTTTTTTTTTTAGGTTTTTCGAGATAGGGTTTCTCTGTGTAGTCCTGGCTGTCCTGGAACTCACTCTGTAGACCAGGCTGGCCTCGAACTCAGAAATCCGCCTGCCTCTGCCTCCCAAGTGCTAGGATTAAAGGCGTGTGCCACCACCGCCCTGCTGGTTCTTTTTTTTTTTAATTATTTATTTATGTATATGAGTACACTATTGCTCTCTTCAGACACACCAGAAGAGGGCAACAGATCCCAGTACAGATGGTTGTGAGCCACCATGTGGTTGCTGGGAATTGAACTCAGGACCTCTGGAAGAGCAGTCAGTGCTCTTAACCACTGAGCCATCTCTCCAGCCTGAAACTGTGTTATTCTTGTCCCCCATGCATACACAGACTCACACAGAGATAAATGTAGTTTTAAAATAAACTTGTCAGAAGTGTAGCACACCCCTGTGGTCTGAGCATTCAGGAGGATGAAGAATAGTGTAGAGTCTGAAGCAATGGATAGACCAGCAGGTCTCAACTTCCTAATACCTCAGCCCATTGATACAGTTCCTCATGCTGTGGTGACCCCCAGACATCAAACTGGTTTTTTCATTGCTACTTCCTAACTGTAATTTTGCTGTTATGAGTCATAGTGGTCTTTGTGACTCCTGTGAAAGGGCTGGTCGGCCCCAAAGGGGTTGTGACCCACAAGTTTTTTTTTTATTCATCAATAGATGAATAGTAATGAGAGAGACATAGAGAGAGAGACAGAGACAGAGAGAGACAAAGACAGAGACAGAGAGAGACGAGAGACAGAGAGAGAGTGAGCTGGAGGTCAGCCTGGTCTACATGGGGAAAATATGTGTGGGTATGTTGTGACAGGGTTTCACTATGCAGCCCTGACTGTTCTGAAGTTCACAATGTAGACCAGGGTGGCCTCAAATTCTCAGAGATTCCCCTGCCTCTGCCTCTCAAGTGTTGGGACTGGTTACAGGTGTGCATCACCATGCATCTTTTTATTTTAAAGATGTATTTTATGTTTATTTTCTTTTGAGATGGGGATCTCACTACGGGGGTCAGAGTGGCTAGTCTGAACTCAATTTGTTGGAAAGGCTAGCCTTGAACTCACAGAGATTTGAATGATCATGCCTCCTGATTATAGATGAGTGCCAGCACACTTGGCAAACTTGAAGCCAGGTGTGGTGCCACAAGTGTGTACTCCCGGTATTCAGGAGGCTGTGGCAGAATGATCTACAATTGAGACTAGTTTTAAATCATTGTATCAAGACTCCCATATGAATTTTTAAAATAGAGCTTGGAGTATAGTTTAGTAAAAGAATGCTTGTCCAGCATGCACAAGGTCCTGGGTTCAATCCTTAGGGAATCAAAGAGGTTTTTTTTTTTTTTATTGATTAAGATGTATTTTCAGGACCAGGCAGTGGTAGCACTGAAAATACATCTTAATCCCAGTGTTGAAGAGGCAGAGGCAGGAGGATTTCTGTGAGTTCAAGGCCAGCTTGGTCTACATAGTGAGTTTCAGGACAGCTATGGATATATAGAAGAACCAAAATATATATATATATATATCTCCAAAAAATTAGATAAATAAGTATTATCACTAATCCTAGTACTGGAGAAGCAGAGGCAGGGGACTCTTCCAAATACAAGGCTAGTCTGGTTTATACAAGTCCAGGGCAGCCACCACAGAACCAGGTTGTGTCTAAAGGTAAAAAAGAAAAGAAATGCCAGGCAGTGGTGGCACACGCCTTTAATCCCAGCACTTGGGAGTCAGAGGCAGGTGGATTTCTGAGTTCAAGGCCAGCCTGGTCTACAGAGTGAGTTCCAGGACAGCCAGGGCTACACAGAGAAACCCTGTCTTGAAAAACCAAAAAAAAAAAAAAAAAAAAAAAAAAAAAAAAAAAAAAAGCCTTAGATACAGTCTCAAAATCATGTGAGATACATTTTAAACTTCCTAAAGTATCTCTGAAGGAGCCAGTAGCACAGGCGGTTGGTAAACAGCCTCTGGAAAATGAGATACAGAGATGTGGCCATCACAGTGACTCAGTAATCGCACTCCTGGGAATCTGGACTAAAAATAACTCATTCCGTCAAGACTCACAGACATACTTTGTAAGATTTTCCTCTTGCTTTAACTAATTCCCACCACCTTTGAGATGCAAAACAACCATATTTATCACCAAGTTCTGGGAAAGGACTTACTAAAGTCACACTGCCAGAAGTGCTGTTCACTCTGGAGGCCCTGAGGAAGCCCCCCCCACCCCCGTTTAAAGTTGGCCTTTGTACCGAGGAGCGGTGGTGGCACACGCCTTTAATCCCAGCACTTGGGAGGCAGAGGCAGGCAGATTTCTGAGTTCGAGGCCAGCCTGGTCTACACAGAGAAACCCTGTCTCGAAAAACCAAAAAAAAAAAAAAAGAAAAAAAGAAAAAAAGAAAAAAGAAAAAAAAAAGTTGGCCTTTGTTTCTGTGCTTCCTCAGTCTTCAAAGCATCTTATGAAACATCTAATACCATTAGCATCGTTGTTGTTTCTGATACGGGGCTGGCTGTCTTGGAAGTCACTATGTAGACCAGGCTGGCCTTGAATTCACAGAGATCTGCTTGTCTCTGCCTCCCACTTACTGTGATTAAAGGTATGTGATTAAAGTTATTGTAACTTAATTTTTTCAAACCTTACTTTTTAAAAAAAATATATATTTTATTTATGTACACTGTAGCTGTCAGACCCCGTTACAGATGGTTGTGAGCCACCATGTAGTTGTTGGGAATTGAACTCTGGACCTCTGGAAGAGCAGTCAGTGCTCTTAACCACTGAGCCATCTCTGCAGCCCCAAACCTTACTTTTAATGATGGTTCTTAAATGCTTTAACATCCCTTGTGGCCCACTACCTACCAGAGGTAGTGGGAAAGAAAGGATACAAGGAGGGAGTGGGCCTGCTTAGAAAGGTTCTTTGGAGCAATTCCCATCTGTGTTGTCTGGAAATCGCAGTTCAGTTCACAGGTTAGCAAGCTGCAGCAGCTCGATCCACTTGAAAACACTTCATGGATACACCAGCAGTCCAATTCGGTAGACTGGGGTTAGCAACGGGTGACAGGCTTGAGTCAGCAGGAGGGACCCAAGGGACACCAGGAAAAGTTCTTGGCTATACCTCTCTCGGGGAAGTGAAGATCAGTGAAGACCTGAGACACACAAGCACTGGACAGCTAGCTGTTCCAGCAAGCCAAGCTCTGTCTCCGAAACTCCATGGAGTCTCAGTTATATGCTCCAAACATCACGGGTTCTCCATGTGCCAGGCCTCAGCACGTGCATCCACTCAGCCCCGAGTCGGGCTGCAGCACACCACCAGACATTTTCTGGTGCATTTCTTTCTATGGAGTCCTGACAAATGCAGCTCACTACACAATGTAAGAAGAACCAACACATTTGTTAGCAAAGAATCCTTCATCGTGTGTCTTTCACATGCTTGCTTTAGCAGAACATCCTCTCTCCTGTGTCTGCTTCAGTGAAACGTTCCTTCAGGAGTCTGCCTGAGCCTTTCACGCCTGTGTCCACTTTAACGAAATGTTCCTTCTCGTGTTTGCCCCAGTAAAACATCATCTACCAGACTTTCCAAAGAAACCTTAAGTTTTTGTTTTTTGTTTTGGGGGGTTTCTTTTTTTGTTTTGTTTTGGTTTTGGTTTTTTGAGACAGGGTTTCTCTGGGTAGCCAAAAGCAGAGATTCACTTGTCTTTGCCTCCTGGGTGCCGGCATTAAAAACTTGAGCCACCACCGCCCACTAAAGGATTTATATTTTCATCATGTGTTCATGTGTGGTGGGGGTGTACGCATGTGATTGCAGGTGCCCAAAGAAGTCAGTTGCCCTGGAGCTGTTGTGAGCCTCCTGATGTAGGTGCTAGGAACTGAACTCAGGACCTCTGGAAGAGCAGTATATGCTCTCCACCACTGAGCCATGTCTCCACACCCTAGTAAATGTTTACATTTTATTATTAGTGTGTATGTACATGTGTGTTTGGGTACATGGACTTGCAGCATTCAACATGGAGGTCTAAGAAACATCTTTTTGGGGGTTGGAGAGATGGCTCAGTGGTTAAGAGCACTGACTGCTTTTCCAGAGGTCCTGAGTTCAATTCCCAGCAACCACATGGTGGTTCATAACTATCTGTAATGGGATCCAATGCCCTCTTCTGGCCGCAGGCATACATGCAGGCAGTATACATAATAAATAAATAAATCTTTTTAAAAAAAGTGTGGCCGGGTGGTGGTGGTGCACGCCTTTAATCCCAGCACTTGGGAGGCAGAGGCTGGCGGATTTCTGAGTTCGAGGCTAGCTTGGTTTATAGAGTGAGTTCCAGGACAGCCAGGGCTATACAGAGAAACCCTGTCTAGAAAACCAAACAAACAAAACAAACAAAAAAAAAGTGTGTTCCAGAATTAGAACACCTTTGGCACTTTGGAGGCAGAGGCAGGCAGTCTATGTGAGTTTGAAGCCAACCAGGGACATGTGAGAACATGTCTGTAAAGGGGGAGAGGGATGGAGAAATGCCTCAGTAGTTAAGAGCACTGTGTTCTTCTAGAGGGACGGAGTTCAGTTCCTAGCAGTCATATGGTGGCTCACAACCATCTGTAACTCCAGTTCCAAGGGATTCAAAGTCCTCCTCTGTTTCCAAAAGCACTGCATGCCTATGTGTTGCATACACATACATAATACAGGCTAATGATTCATACACATAAAATTAAAATATCTTTTTATTTTTAAACCAAACAACTCAGGTCAGCAAGTACTTTTACCTGCTGCAGCATTTTGTAGGTCCCTACTTATCAATAGAGCCACAGAAGCTCTCCCAATAGGTACTGTGTCTTCTGCAGCCACACAGTCGGATAGTGGTTTGTTACCCCCATAAGGATGCTGCTGCTATTGCAGGGGCAAAAACTTACTGACACGTTAGTGGTATGGCACATACAGTCCACAGCTGAGTAACACTACGGATGACAACTATCTTCAGCAGAAGCAGGGGATATTTCTTTTTGTCTTGTTTTGTTTTGTTTTTTTGAGACAGGGTTTCTCTGTATAGTCCTGGCTGTCCTGGAACTCACTCTGTAGACTAGGCTGGCCTCAAACTCAGAAATCCACCTGCCTCTGCCTCCCAAGTGCTGGGATTAAAGGCGTGCACCACCACTGCCCGGCTGATACAATGGGATCTTATACAACAATAAAGAAAAATGAAATTTGGGCTGAAGAGATGGCTCAGTGGCTAAGAGCATGCACTGCTCTTTCAGAGGACCTGAGTTCAGTTCCCAGGATCTCTGTTGAGCAGGTCACAATTGCCTGTAACTTCAGCTCCAGGGGACCAAACACACTTGTCTGGACTCTGTAGGCATCTACACACACACAAACAGACACACACACACACACACACACACAAATGTAAAAGAATGAAGTTTATGGGAATATGCATGAAAGCAGAAATTACTGAGGTGACCCAAACTGAGGAAGACAAATATAGCATGTTCTCTCTCTTGTGGACCCCAGCTTTTCATTTGAATGTGTGTGCATTTATCTGGAGGCAAGTGTTGGGAGAGATTATAAAACTGGAAGGGGTCCATAGGAGGGGACAGCGGTTTTGAGAAAGGGGGCTATGGTAGTTTGAATGAGAAAGGTCCCCCATAGTCTCACTGTTTGGAGAGATTTAGCTGAGGAAATAGGTTGAACAAAAAAGAACAAGTAAAAGACAAAACAATAGTCAGGCTTTCTTACAACTAATTGTGATTTCTCTGCTCACTGCCATGTGGTTTATGAACACCATTTTCTTTAAGATTTATTTATTGTATATGTGAGTACACTGTAGCTGGCTGTCTTCAGCCACATCAGATCCCACTACAGATGGTCGTGAGCCACCACGCGGTTGCTGGGAATCAAACTCAGGACCTCTGGAAGAACAGTCAGTGCTCTTAACCACTGAGCCATCTCTTCAGCCCACACCACTCATTTTTAAAACCAGGCTCTCACTGCTTAGCCCTTGAACTGCAGCCCTGGATAAAGAGAGACTGCACTGAAACAAAAACGAGCAAAACAAACAAACAACAAACAACCCAGTAATAGATGGTATGCTTTGATTCTAGTGGAAAATACGCACGGGTAATTTAACTCATTCCTTTCGTTGTGTTCTTTTTGTTATAACACACGACTCCTGATAGCTTTCGGGGCCCTGGCTCAGGTCAATTCTACCAATGCATCTTGGCATTAATATGGTCATGCCCTTAGCTCTCACATAGATGGGATACACCAGAAAGTAGCATGTCCTGTTATCGAGCTGCTGCCTTTAGGACCTACAATACCAATGCCTACCAAGAGACCTAAATCATAACAGAAGAGATACTGCATGTATGCTTGCCTGTGGATCGTGTATCTGTTGCCTGAGGAGGCAGAAAGAGCATGAAGTCCCCTGTAACTGGAGCTACAGAGTTCTGAGCTGTTACTAGTGTGCTGGGAACTGAATCTGGGTCCTCTGCAAGAGAAGCAAGTGAGGTTAACCACTTAGCTACCTCTCCAACCCTGAAGAACATTTTGAATATATTAAGCAATTTCTCTTCGGAGAATCTTTTTGTAAGATGTTTCTGTCCTCCCTCGCTTATCTAAGGCATTTTCTGATTGGGTTAATAGAAAGCAGAACAGCCAATAGCTAGGCAGGAGAGGTAGAAGAGACTTGTAGGGTGGGAGAGAGGAACTCTGGGAAGGACTCAGATGTGGGGAGGATTCGCCCACCAGACATGGGACAAGGAACAAAGTGTGGAGACTGAAGGAAAAGTAAAGAGCCACGGAGGCAGAACGTGGATTATTATAAACGGGTTAATTGGCGCCTCAGAGAAAAACGTTATAAATGGAAATGGTGTCCAACGTGAGTGTACGTGTATCCAAGCTTAGAGCCTAAGAAAAGTTCCGGCGGTAGAAATCCAAACTTCGACTTTGGGCAAGCCAAGTAGTAAAGCAGAGGAAGCGCCTTGGCAAGGAGTGGGGAACAGCTATGGCTTCCTAGCGACCCAGTCTCGCAGGGTAGGTGACAAAAACTGCGGAGACAGGAGACACTACAATAGCCCCTGCAGCCGGGAACAAGCACTTCCTGGACAAGGGGCAGAGCCACAGTGTCTCTGGCCTGCTTGTGAATGCTCCCTTGGGAAAGACTGCCCCTTCCTGTCTGTCGAGGCGGTAGGCCTGG